>NC_086444.1:662416102-662734852 GCF_028390025.1 Pseudophryne corroboree | reverse complement strand
TCACCACCAGTTTAATATATATATATATATATATATATATATATATAATTGTATATAATATATATATAATATTGTATACCACCTACCCGTGGTTTTTTTTTTTTCTTTCTTCTTTATACATACTACTATAGTAGCTTACTGTAGCAGTCTGCGGTGCTGCTGAGCTGACTGTGTCCAGCAGGTCCGTCATCAGTCATTACATAATAAATATATATACCTGTCCGGCTGCAGTACTAGTGATATTATATATATATATATATATATATTGATTTCATCTCATTATCATCCAGTCTATATTAGCAGCAGACACAGTACGGTAGTCCACGGCTGTAGCTACCTCTGTGTCGGCAGTCGCTCGTCCATCCATAATTGTATACCACCTACCCGTGTTTTTTTTTTTTTTCTTTCTTCTTTATACATACTACTATAGTAGCTTACTGTAGCAGTCTGCGGTGCTGCTGAGCTGACAGTGTCCAGCAGGTCCGTCATCAGTCATTACATAATAAATATATATACCTGTCCGGCTGCAGTACTAGTGATATTATATATATATATATATTGATTTCATCTCATTATCATCCAGTCTATATTAGCAGCAGACACAGTACGGTAGTCCACGGCTGTAGCTACCTCTGTGTCGGCAGTCGCTCGTCCATCCATAATTGTATACCACCTACCCGTGGTTTTTTTTTTTTCTTTCTTCTTTATACATACTACTATAGTAGCTTACTGTAGCAGTCTGCGGTGCTGCTGAGCTGACAGTGTCCAGCAGGTCCGTCATCAGTCATTACATAATAAATATATATACCTGTCCGGCTGCAGTACTAGTGATATTATATATATATATATTGATTTCATCTCATTATCATCCAGTCTATATTAGCAGCAGACACAGTACGGTAGTCCACGGCTGTAGCTACCTCTGTGTCGGCAGTCGCTCGTCCATCCATAATTGTATACCACCTACCCGTGGTTTTTTTTTTTCTTTCTTCTTTATACATACTACTATAGTAGCTTACTGTAGCAGTCTGCGGTGCTGCTGAGCTGACAGTGTCCAGCAGGTCCGTCATCAGTCATTACATAATAAATATATATACCTGTCCGGCTGCAGTACTAGTGATATTATATATATATATATATTGATTTCATCTCATTATCATCCAGTCTATATTAGCAGCAGACACAGTACGGTAGTCCACGGCTGTAGCTACCTCTGTGTCGGCAGTCGCTCGTCCATCCATAATTGTATACCACCTACCCGTGGTTTTTTTTTTTTCTTTCTTCTTTATACATACTACTATAGTAGCTTACTGTAGCAGTCTGCGGTGCTGCTGAGCTGACTGTGTCCAGCAGGTCCGTCATCAGTCATTACATAATAAATATATCTACCTGTCCGGCTGCAGTACTAGTGTGATATAATATATATTGATTTCATCTCATTATCATCCAGTCTATATTAGCAGCAGACACAGTACGGTAGTCCACGGCTGTAGCTACCTCTGTGTCGGCAGTCGCTCGTCCATCCATAATTGTATACCACCTACCCGTGGTTTTTTTTTTTTCTTTCTTCTTTATACATACTACTATAGTAGCTTACTGTAGCAGTCTGCGGTGCTGCTGAGCTGACTGTGTCCAGCGGGTCCGTCATCAGTCATTACATAATAAATATATCTACCTGTCCGGCTGCAGTACTAGTGTGATATAATATATATTGATTTCATCTCATTATCATCCAGTCTATATTAGCAGCAGACACAGTACGGTAGTCCACGGCTGTAGCTACCTCTGTGTCGGCAGTCGCTCGTCCATCCATAAGTATACTAGTATCCATCCATCTCCATTGTTTACCTGAGGTGCCTTTTAGTTGTGCCTATTAAAATATGGAGAACAAAAATGTTGAGGTTCCAAAATTAGGGAAAGATCAAGATCCACTTCCACCTCGTGCTGAAGCTGCTGCCACTAGTCATGGCCGAGACGATGAAATGCCAGCAACGTCGTCTGCCAAGGCCGATGCCCAATGTCATAGTACAGAGCATGTAAAATCCAAAACACCAAATATCAGTAAAAAAAGGACTCCAAAATCTAAAATAAAATTGTTGGAGGAGAAGCGTAAACTTGCCAATACGCCATTTACCACACGGAGTGGCAAGGAACGGCTGAGGCCCTGGCCTATGTTCATGGCTAGTGGTTCAGCTTCACATGAGGATGGAAGCACTCAGCCTCTCACTAGAAAAATGAAAAGACTCAAGCTGGCAAAAGCACCGCAAAGAACTGTGCGTTCTTCGAAATCCCAAATCCACAAGGAGAGTCCAATTGTGTCGGTTGCGATGCCTGACCTTCCCAACACTGGACGTGAAGAGCATGCGCCTTTCACCATTTGCACGCCCCCTGCAAGTGCTGGAAGGAGCACCCGCAGTCCAGTTCCTGATAGTCAGATTGAAGATGTCAGTGTTGAAGTACACCAGGATGAGGAGGATATGGGTGTTGCTGGCGCTGGGGAGGAAATTGACAAGGAGGATTCTGATGGTGAGGTGGTTTGTTTAAGTCAGGCACCCGGGGAGACACCTGTTGTCCGTGGGAGGAATATGGCCGTTGACATGCCTGGTGAAAATACCAAAAAAATCAGCTCTTCGGTGTGGAAGTATTTCAACAGAAATGCGGACAACATTTGTCAAGCCGTGTGTTGCCTTTGTCAAGCTGTAATAAGTAGGGGTAAGGACGTTAACCACCTCGGAACATCCTCCCTTATACGTCACCTGCAGCGCATTCATAATAAGTCAGTGACAAGTTCAAAAACTTTGGGCGACAGCGGAAGCAGTCCACTGACCAGTAAATCCCTTCCTCTTGTAACCAAGCTCACGCAAACCACCCCACCAACTCCCTCAGTGTCAATTTCCTCCTTCCCCAGGAATGCCAATAGTCCTGCAGGCCATGTCACTGGCAATTCTGACGATTCCTCTCCTGCCTGGGATTCCTCCGATGCATCCTTGCGTGTAACGCCTACTGCTGCTGGCGCTGCTGTTGTTGCTGCTGGGAGTCGATGGTCATCCCAGAGGGGAAATCGTAAGACCACTTTTACTACTTCCACCAAGCAATTGACTGTCCAACAGTCCTTTGCGAGGAAGATGAAATATCACAGCAGTCATCCTGCTGCAAAGCGGATAACTGAGGCCTTGGCATCCTGGGTGGTGAGAAACGTGGTTCCGGTATCCATCATTACTGCAGAGCCAACTAGAGACTTGTTGGAGGTACTGTGTCCCCGGTACCAAATACCATCTAGGTTCCATTTCTCTAGGCAGGCGATACCGAAAATGTACACAGACCTCAGAAAAAGAGTCACCAGTGTCCTAAAAAATGCAGCTGTACCCAATGTCCACTTAACCACGGACATGTGGACAAGTGGAGCAGGGCAGGGTCAGGACTATATGACTGTGACAGCCCACTGGGTAGATGTATGGACTCCCGCCGCAAGAACAGCAGCGGCGGCACCAGTAGCAGCATCTCGCAAACGCCAACTCTTTCCTAGGCAGGCTACGCTTTGTATCACCGGTTTCCAGAATACGCACACAGCTGAAAACCTCTTACGGCAACTGAGGAAGATCATCGCGGAATGGCTTACCCCAATTGGACTCTCCTGTGGATTTGTGGCATCGGACAACGCCAGCAATATTGTGTGTGCATTAAATCTGGGCAAATTCCAGCACGTCCCATGTTTTGCACATACCTTGAATTTGGTGGTGCAGAATTTTTAAAAAAATGACAGGGGCATGCAAGAGATGCTGTCGGTGGCCAGAAGAATTGCGGGACACTTTCGGCGTACAGGCACCACGTACAGAAGACTGGAGCAACACCAAAAACGCCTGAACCTGCCCTGCCATCATCTGAAGCAAGAAGTGGTAACGAGGTGGAATTCAACCCTATATATGCTTCACAGGTTGGAGGAGCAGCAAAAGGCCATTCAAGCCTATACAATTCAGCACGATATAGGAGGTGGAATGCACCTGTCTCAAGCGCAGTGGAGAATGATTTCAACGTTGTGCAAGGTTCTGCTGCCCTTTGAACTTGCCACACGTGAAGTCAGTTCAGACACTGCCAGCCTGAGTCAGGTCATTCCCCTCATCAGGCTTTTGCAGAAGAAGCTGGAGACATTGAAGGAGGAGCTAACACAGAGCGATTCCGCTAGGCATGTGGGACTTGTGGATGGAGCCCTTAATTCGCTTAACAAGGATTCACGGGTGGTCAATCTGTTGAAATCAGAGCACTACATTTTGGCCACCGTGCTCGATCCTAGATTTAAAACCTACCTTGGATCTCTCTTTCTGGCAGACACAAGTCTGCTGGGGTTCAAAGACCTGCTGGTGAGAAAATTGTCAAGTCAAGCGGAACGCGACTTGTCAACATCTCCTCCTTCACATTCTCCCGCAACTGGGGGTGCGAGGAAAAGGCTCAGAATTCCGAGCCCACCCGCTGGCGGTGATGCAGGGCAGTCTGGAGCGACTGCTGATGCTGACATCTGGTCCGGACTGAAGGACCTGTCAACGATTACGGACATGTCGTCTACTGTCACTGCATATGATTCTCTCCCCATTGAAAGAATGGTGGAAGATTATATGAGTGACCGCATCCAAGTAGGCACGTCACACAGTCCGTACTTATACTGGCAGGAAAAAGAGGCAATTTGGATCCCTTGCACAAACTGGCTTTATTCTACCTAAGTTGCCCTCCCACAAGTGTGTACTCCGAAAGAGTGTTTAGTGCCGCCGCTCACCTTGTCAGCAATCGGCGTACGAGGTTACTTCCAGAAAATGTGGAGAAGATGATGTTCATTAAAATGAATTATAATCAATTCCTCCGTGGAGACATTGACCAGCAGCAATTGCCTCCACAAAGTACACAGGGAGCTGAGATGGTGGATTCCAGTGGGGACGAATTGATAATCTGTGAGGAGCGGGATGTACACGGTGATATATCGGAGGATGATGATGAGGTGGACATCTTGCCTCTGTAGAGCCAGTTTCTGCAAGGAGAGATTAATTGCTTCTTTTTCGGTGGGGGTCCAAACCAACCCGTCATTTCAGTCACAGTCGTGTGGCAGACCCTGTCACTGAAATGATGGGTTGGTTAAAGTGTGCATGTCCTGTTTATACAACATAAGGGTGGGTGGGAGGGCCCAAGGACAATTCCATCTTGCACCTCTTTTTTCTTTCATTTTTATTTGCCTCATGTGCTGTTTGGGGAGTGTTTTTTGGAAGGGCCATCCTGCGTGACACTGCAGTGCCACTCCTAGATGGGCCAGGTGTTTGTGTCGGCCACTAGGGTCGCTTAGCTTACTCACACAGCTACCTGTTAGGGTCTCCTGCCCTGTGCTGCCACGTCGTCATGGCAACCGGGAGACAAGTGCTAGCGGAGTAACCTGAGCGCAGCTGATACTCCGGTTCGGGTCTTTTGCTGTGCAGTGGTTATAGGCTCTGTGCACGGCAGGGGATCCGGTGCTGGTTTTTGTGCTCACAGTCTGTGAGGTCTAAGTGGGGCGTGGACAGCACCTGCTTTATAAGGCCTCTTCTCAGGGTAAGCAGATGCTGCTGAATCTTTGTTGGTTAGTCAGTTCCTGAAAGTTAGCCAGTACTGTGTAGCTTTGTATTTGTTTGTTGCTTACTGCAAATAGGCCTGGGGATTTGGTATTACACTCTGCCAATCCAGACCTAGCAGTAAGACTGGAGTCAGTCGTTTAGCTTGCTGGGGTTCTGTTACTACTCTGTGAACTTAGCAAGTTTGCGGCTGTATTCTAAGACTTGCCTGTCTAATCCTGTCTCACAGTGCTAGGTGTCAGGGGTCAGTTTAGTGGCAGTAAGCTGAACCTGTGCACTGCAAGTGAGAATTAGGATTGTGGAGACTCTCCTTGTGTCTATCATTCCATCTCTGACCAAGGAGTTTACTGCCACACCCGTTGGTAACCCTTTAGGGTTTTGCTGTTGCCCTTGGCAACAGCATTTCGGGTTCTCTACGTATTAAAACACAACATCTTGCTTTTCCCATCTGAGCAGTTCTAATACAAGGGAGATACCCAGTTCCTTAGCCTCTGGGCTTCTCTGTTCACTTTGTGTGTATTTTGTTACCCTATCACCTTCTGTGTACGTTATGTCATATTCCCCAGTCTGTCTGTGAGTCCATTTGTTTTGCATAACAGTTCAAACACCAGTACATTCCTGCAGGCACTGGAGTGCATAACAGTTCTGACACCAGTACTTTCCTGCAGGCACTGGTGTGCATAACATATTCAGCAGCCTAATACTCCTGTTGAAATTTTGTGGGAATATGGAGCATACCCCTCAAAATACGTTGCAACAGGTGGTCGATCAGGTGCAGGTCCTGACTCGACAATTTAATGATTTGTCCATTAAAATGCACACCTCCCAGGCTGCTGGCGGAGCTCCCGCAGCAGCAGCACCTGCAGGGGTTAAGGAGCCGAAAGTAAATCTCCCGCATCGTTTTTCTGGAGATCGCTCGCAGTTCTTTTGTTTCAAGGAGAGCTGCAAGCTATACTTCCGGCTTAGGCCTCAGTCTTCTGGGTCGGAGATTCAGCGGGTGGGCATAGTGATTTCCTTGCTACAAGGAGACCCACAGGTCTGGGCATATGGGTTGCAGCCTGACTGTCCGTCGCTTAAAAGTGTTGATGCTTTTTTTACGGCACTGGGCATGTTGTATGATGACCCTGACAAGACGGCCTCAGCCGAGGCTCAGATTTCGATCCTTAAGCAAGGGCGAAGGCCAGTTGAGGTTTACTGTACGGAGTTTCGGAGGTTGGCCCATGATACCCAGTGGAATGACCCAGCCCTGAGACACCAGTACCGAAGAGGTCTTTCTAACCAGATAAAGGACCAACTGGTACAATATCCCTTGCCTGATAGCTTGGATCAGCTCATGCAGTTATCCATCCGGGTGGATAGACGGCTGAGAGAGCGTAGGCTTGAAAGGGAGACTGAGATTTCCTTCCTTCCCAAGGGAACCTCAGACTCTGAGGAATTTTCTGAGGAGCCTATGCAGATTGGGGCTACCCGCCTCTCCTCGCATGAGAAGACGCGGAGGAGACAGCAGGGGTTGTGTTTGTACTGTGGGAATAAAGGTCATGTGGTAGTATCATGCCCAGAAAAGCCGGAAAACTTCAGGGCCTGAGGGTGATGGGAAATATCCTGTCAGGCCAGAAGTCAGAATTTCCCCGATAAACCCGGTGGTAGGGGTTCTTTGACCCCTCGTCAGAGGGGGGGTACTGTTAGGGTCTCCTGCCCTGTGCTGCCACATCGTCATGGCAACCGGGAGACAAGTGCTAGCGGAGTAACCTGAGCGCAGCTGATACTCCGGTTCGGGTCTTTTGCTGTGCAGTGGTTATAGGCTCTGTGCACGGCAGGGGATCCGGTGCTGGTTTTTGTGCTCACAGTCTGTGAGGTCTGAGTGGGGCGTGGACAGCACCTGCTTTATAAGGCCTCTTCTCAGGGTAAGCAGATGCTGCTGAATCTTTGTTGGTTAGTCAGTTCCTGAAAGTTAGCCAGTACTGTGTAGCTTTGTATTTGTTTGTTGCTTACTGCAAATAGGCCTGGGGATTTGGTATTACACTCTGCCAATCCAGACCTAGCAGTAAGACTGGAGTCAGTCGTTTAGCTTGCTGGGGTTCTGTTACTACTCTGTGAACTTAGCAAGTTTGCGGCTGTATTCTAAGACTTGCCTGTCTAATCCTGTCTCACTGTGCTAGGTGTCAGGGGTCAGTTTAGTGGCAGTAAGCTGAACCTGTGCACTGCAAGTGAGAATTAGGATTGTGGAGACTCTCCTTGTGTCTATCATTCCATCTCTGACCAAGGAGTTTACTGCCATACCCGTTGGTAACCCTTTAGGGTTTTGCTGTTGCCCTTAGCAACAGCATTTCGGGTTCTCTACGTATTAAAACACAACATCTTGCTTTTCCCATCTGAGCAGACCTAATACAAGGGAGATACCCAGTTCCTTAGCCTCTGGGCTTCTCTGTTCACTTTGTGTGTATTTTGTTACCCTATCACCTTCTGTGTACGTTATGTCATATTCCCCAGTCTGTCTGTGAGTCCATTTGTTTTGCATAACTGTTCAAACACCAGTACATTCCTGCAGGCACTGGAGTGCATAACAGTTCTGACACCAGTACTTTCCTGCAGGCACTGGTGTGCATAACACTACCTCATTGCGCCTCTTTTTTTCTTCTTTGCGTCATGTGCTGTTTGGGGAGTGTTTTTTGGAAGGGCCATCCTGCGTGACACTGCAGTGCCACTCCTAGATGGGCCCGGTGTTTGTGTCGGCCACTAGGGTCGCTTATCTTACTCACACAGCTACCTCATTGCGCCTCTTTTTTTCTTTGCGTCATGTGCTGTTTGGGGAGTGTTTTTTGGAAGGGCCATCCTGCGTGACACTGCAGTGCCACTCCTAGATGGGCCCGGTGTTTGTGTCGGCCACTAGGGTCGCTTATCTTACTCACACAGCTACCTCATTGCGCCTCTTTTTTTCTTTGCGTCATGTGCTGTTTGGGGAGTGTTTTTTGGAAGGGCCATCCTGCGTGACACTGCAGTGCCACTCCTAGATGGGCCCGGTGTTTGTGTCGGCCACTAGGGTCACTTATCTTACTCACACAGCTACCTCATTGCGCCTCTTTTTTTCTTTGCGTCATGTGCTGTTTGGGGAGTGTTTTTTGGAAGGGCCATCCTGCGTGACACTGCAGTGCCACTCCTAGATGGGCCAGGTGTTTGTGTCGGCCACTAGGGTCGCTTATCTTACTCACACAGCTACCTCATTGCGCCTCTTTTTTTCTTTGCGTCATGTGCTGTTTGGGGAGTGTTTTTTGGAAGGGCCATCCTGCGTGACACTGCAGTGCCACTCCTAGATGGGCCCGGTGTTTGTGTCGGCCACTAGGGTCGCTTATCTTACTCACACAGCTACCTCGGTGCAAATTTTAGGACTAAAAATAATATTGTGAGGTGTGAGGTATTCAGAATAGACTGAAAATGAGTGGAAATTATGGTTTTTGAGGTTAATAATACTTTGGGATCAAAATGACCCCCAAATTCTATGATTTAAGCTGTTTTTTAGGGTTTTTTGAAAAAAACACCCGAATCCAAAACACACCCGAATCCGACAAAAAAAATTCGGTGAGGTTTTGCCAAAACGCGGTCGAACCCAAAACACGGCCGCGGAACCGAACCCAAAACCAAAACACAAAACCCGAAAAATTTCAAGTGCACATCTCTACTATTCACTCAAAGTGACGTTTATCCGACAAGTCAGAAAATCCGACATCAGAAAGCACATGGATCGGCCGATCCATGAGTTTTGTCGGATTAGCGGACAAATCCGACAGGTTTTAGCCCCGTTTCCGACAATGTCAATCCGACTTTAAAAAAAGTCGGATTAGCATTGTTGTGAACAGATACTGAGATGTCAGTATCCAACATCAATTGAATACACCCCTATATGGAGATGTGCGGCAGACTCTTCGGGTTTTGTGTTTTGATTTTGGATCTGGATCTCCGCTCGTGTTTTGGATCTGGGTTGGTTTTGCCAAAACCACTCTTTCGGGTTTTGGTTTTGGTTTTGGATCTGGATGTTTTTTGAAGAAAAAAAAACATAAAAACAGCTAAAATCACAGAATTTGGTGGTAATTTTGATCCTACGGTATTATTAAACTCAATAACATTAATTTCAACTAATTTCCAGTCTATTCTGAACACCTCACACCTCACAATATTGTTTTTAGGCCAAAAGGTTGCACCAAGGTCGCTGGATGACTAAGCTAAGCGACACAAGTGGACGGCACAAACATCTGGCCCATCTAGGAATGGCACTGTAGTGGCAGACAGGATGGCAGTTTTAAAAACTAGGCCCCAAAGAGCACATAATGCAAAGGGAAAAAAAGAGGTGCAAGATGGAATCGTCTTGGTCCCTACCACACACCCTTTTGTTGTTTAAACAGGACATGCACAGTTTAATAAACCCATCATTTCAGCGACAGGTGGTCCCCCTGGAAAAAGATTGCCAAGTTCTCCAAATCATAGCTAGCTACAAACATACCACCTCCATATTTGATGACTTTTCACATTACGAGAAGAGGCAAGAGGAAGAGGACAGTGTCAAGAAGGTGATTAAATATTAGAGAGGCACACGCAATCAGGAACAACACACAGGCTTTCACCTCCACTCCTATATTGGTGTGTAACGGAAAGGACTTACACAAAGCAAATATATAATTACCACATTACTGGACAAACTGAAAAACTAGGGGCCAAAGCCTCCAAATTTATACCCCCTTCTCCATTTTCATGGATTAGGATAATCTCGCATTTAATGCTGGGATGCAAATAAACTGGTATATACCACAGGATCAAGATTGGATATTTTCCCCTCCATGGAGTCTGGAAACTTATTTTGTGAAAATCTTGTGGGTTTCTTTTTTTCCATTTTTTTAAATAACATTTTTACTTACATATTTTGTGGCAGATGCCTTATTTTTGTTTTTCACAGCTCCCAGCAACACGCATGTGAGCATACCCGTGTGTCTTGTTTATTTTTTTCATATTTAATTTTTAAATAAAGCAGCTCCTTTGATGTTTGAGCAGCCCCTCCTAAGCCCCCACAGCACCCCCGGATGGGGCAAGTTGAGTTTGGATGGGTTTGGTACAGTACTAAGCAGGACTATGCAGTGCATTTTTTGTTATTGAGCCCCTGCCCTAGTGGAATTTACCACTCTACAGTCGAAAAAATAATTTCATACTATAAGTAGGACTGTGGGAGGAAGCAATACTAACCTCTGTGCCCACAACATGCCTCAGCCTGGCAAGCCAGACATCTTCCTGGCTGTAAACCACCATGAGACTCCATACTGGGCCTTTTTCAGTAGCTGTTTGTGCCTCACAGGAGCTCCTGGCCCATCTAGTGCAGCAGTGCAATGGAAAGCTGATGCACTGCAAGATCACTGAAACTCTGTTCTTCTAACAAGGTCTTTCGATAACCCTACGCAGCCCTTAGGAAAAGAACCCTGTACAACAAATGCACATCTTGTAAAAAAATAATCCCAAAATGTGGAACATCAATAATAAACCAAAATTAAGGTTGACATGCATTTCAGCGAGTCCCTAACATGAAATAATTGAGAAGAACCTCTCTAATGCTCCGGCAGAAAATCTCACTTTTATCTCTCCGGCAGTCGCGCTGGATTATGATTCAGTCTCTTCTGAGTCACACTGATTTTGGCCACAAATGTGGTCTGGAAAACACGTTGTCAAAATTGCAATTTCCATTTCCACCTTTGCGGCTATATTTTCACAAATCTGTTTGTGATGTTTAAGCTTGTTTCATATCTGCTCTAGGCTTTAATTTAAACCTAGGATCAAGTACAACAGCACCCCTGGAATTATACGGTAGCACCCGTGGATTTATAC
The DNA here is from genome assembly GCF_028390025.1 of Pseudophryne corroboree. Classification (NCBI taxonomy): domain Eukaryota; kingdom Metazoa; phylum Chordata; class Amphibia; order Anura; family Myobatrachidae; genus Pseudophryne; species Pseudophryne corroboree. The sequence continues at coordinate 662,723,402 of NC_086444.1, read as the reverse complement.
AGCATAGGCAGCACCCCTGGAGAATTACACAGCATAGCAGACAGGCAACAGCACCCCTGGATTTAAACGGCAGTGGAGCAGCACCCCTGTACTGATAGGGCAGAGGGGCAGCACCCCATATGTGCAAGATGGAATTGTCCTTGGGACCTCCTACCCACCCTTATGTTGTATAAACAGGACATGTCCTCTTTAACAATCCAATCATTTCAGCGACAGGGTCTGCCACACGACTGTGGCTGAAATGATGGTTTGTTTGGGCCCCTACCAAAAAGAAGCAATTAATCTCTCATTGCACAAACTGGCTCTACAGTGGCAAGATCTCAACCTCAGATTCCACCCCCCCCCTTCCCTTCAGTGTTTACATCCTCATCCTCACAGAGATATAATTTTCAAACAAACCTTATCATTTAGGTGTCAGTGGACTGCTTACGCTATTGCCCAAAGTTCCTGAACTCGACAATGATTTATGATGAATGCGCTGCAGGTGATGTATAAGGGAAGATGTTCCTAGGCGGTTAACGTCCTCACCCCTATTTATTATGGATTGACAAAGGCAACAGATGGCTTGACACCTGTTGTCTGGATTTCTGAAGAAATAATTCCACACCGAAGAGATGGCTTTTTTGGTATTTTGCCCAGGCTTGACATTGGGCTTTTTCATCCCATGGCCAACAACTGTCTCCACTGGTGTCTTATTTAAACAAACCACATCACCATCAGAATCCTCATCGTCCATTTCCTCCTCAGCGCCAGCTACACCCATATCCTCCTCATCCTGGTGTACTTCTACAGTGACATCCTCAATCTCAATATCAGCAACTGGACTGGCAGTGCTCCTCCCAGCACTTGCAGAAGGTGTGCAAATGGTGGTAGGACCCTCCTCTTCCCATACAGTTTTGTGAAGGTCAGGCCTAGACATCGCAACCGCGGATAGTGCCAGCACCCCTGTATTTTCACAACACTTCTGTAATTTTACAGCATACAAGACGAGGCCAGTGTACATTTATTTTCACTGCACCCCTGTATTTTACAGCATACAGGACCAGTGTACTTTTAACAGCAGCACCCCTCTATTTTTACAGCATACAGGGCCAGTGTACATTTATTTTCACAGCAGCACCCCTGTATTTTTACAGCATACAAGATAGAGCCAGTGTACATTGATTTTAACAGCATCACCCCTGTATTTTTACAGCATACAGGACCAGTCTACTTTTATTTTAACAGCAGCACCCCTGTATTTTTACAGCATACAGTACCAGTGTACTTTTATGTTAACAGCAGCACCCCTGTATTTTTACAGCATAAAGGACCAGTGTACATTTATTTTCACAGCAGCACCCCTGTATTTTTACAGCATACAAGACAGGGCCAGTGTACATTTATTTTAACAGCAGCACCCCAGTATTTTTACAGCATGCAGGACCAGTGTACTTTTATTTTAACAGCAGCACCCCTGTTTTTTACAGCATACATGGCCAGTGTACATTTATTTTCACAGCAGCACCCCTGTATTTTTACAGCATACAAGACAGGGCCAGTATACATTTATTTTCACTGAAACCCTGAATTTTACAGCCAGCACCCCTGTATTTTCACAGCATACAGGAGGACAGTGCCCCTGCCCCGTGTATATCACAGTGACAGCCAGAACAGCAACACCCATGTACAGCTGCAGCACCCCTAACAGTACATGAAACACCAGTTACAGCCAGGACAGCACTATTAACAGCACAGGGACACCACAGTGACAGGAACAGCACCCCTATAGAGTACACACTGACCCCACCTGATGCCACCACCCATAGAGAGAGACAGAGGTCTGTCTCCCTCACTCTCCAAGTCCGGAGTGAAAATTACGGCAATGCGCGGCTCCTTATATGGAATCCAAAACCCGTGAGAATCTGACAGCGGGATCATGATGTTTTACTTCGTTCTGGTATCCGGGTGTGGCAGGAATTCCCAAGCCGGACTCAGATTCTGGCTTGGAACGTGATGTTCAGGTGGGTTCAGTTCTCTGAGAACCGAACCCGCTCATCTGTACCCCTATATATATGAAAAAGTGATAAACATGAAGAATTCAAGTACATTATTGCATACTATAAATTAATGCTTGCTGTGATCACAAATCATTAGGTAAAACTCTTTGATTTTGTGGTCCAAACACATGTATGCTTCAAATAAAAATAAAACTGAACATACAGTAATGTATTGCAGTAAACATCAACAAAGTTTCAATGCAAAAAAACAATGGGTAATTCTCATACCAGAACTGTTTCAATATAAGTAATAATTCTGTACAGACTAGGATTCTGGGAAGTCCAGTTGACACCTTTTGAGGATATTCTGAAGCTCCTCCTGTGTAGGCATAATGTGTAAGGCGCGCTGCTACTGTGTGTGGTGTAATGTGTAAGGGGCACTACTACTGTGTGGTTGTAATGTGTAAGAGGCATTGCTACTGTATGCACATAATGTGTAAGGGGTGTTGCTACTGTGTGATGTAATGTGTAGGGGCACTGCTACTGTGTGGTGTAATGTATAAGGGGTGCTGCTATTGTGCGGGCATAATGTGTAAGGGACACTGCTACTGTGTAGGTGTAATGTGTAAGGGGCGCTGCTACTGAGTGGTGTAATGTGTAAGAGGCGCTGTTGCTGTGTGGTGTAATGTGTAAGAGGTGCTGCTACTATGTGGGTTTTATGTGTAAGGGGCGCTGCTACCATGTGGGTGTAATGTGTAAGAGGCACTGTTACTGTGTGGCACTGCTGCCATGTGGGCTTAATGTGTAAGTGGTGGTGTTACCCTGTGTGCGTAATGTGTAAGGGGTGCTGCTACTGTTTGGGCATAATATGTATGGGGCGCTGCTACTGTGTGGGGGCGTAATGTTTAAGAGGCGCTGCTACTGTATGGGTGTGATGTGTAAGGGGTGCTGCTACCATGTGGGCGTAATGTGTAAGGGGTGCTGCTACCATGCAGGAATAATATGTAAGGGGTGCTTTTACCATGTGGGCATAATATGTAAGGGGCACTGCTACTGTGTGGGCATAATTTGTATGGGTCGATTCTACTGTGTAGGTGTAATGTGAATAAGGTTGCACTACTGCATGCCTGGCCAACCTGTGGCTCTCCAGAGATTTTGTGAATCTACAAGTCCCAGCATGCCCTGACACACTTTTGCTATTAAGAAATGCTAAAACTGTGAAAGGGCATCCTAGGATGTAATGACGCCTGAGATTGCCAGAGGTGCAAGATGCTGGCCATTCTCAGACGTTATTTTAAAGGGGCAATCACTTACAATACATGGTTTTGCCTTGTCAATGATTGCCCATTTAAAAAAAAAAATTCCGAGATCGGCTGGCATCTCTCACCTCTGGCGATTTTGGGCGTCATTACATCTGGCCTGTGTAGTTTCTGGAGTAGTACTGTTACTGTGTGGTGTAATGTGTAAGGGGTGCTGTTACTATGTGGGTGTAATGTGTAAGGGGCACTGCTACCGTGTGGGTGTAATGTGTAAGAAGCACTGTTACTGTGTGGCGCTGCCACCATGTGGGCTTAATGTGTAAGGGGTGCTGTTACCCTGTGGGTGTAATGTGTAAGGGGCGCTGCTTCTGTGTGGTGTAAACTGTAAGGGACACTCCTACTGTGTGGGCGTAATAAGTAAGGGGCTGTGCTACTGTGTGGGTGTAATGTGTAAGGGACACTGCTACTGTGTGGGAGGTAATATATAAGGGGCGCTGCTACCGTGCAGGCATAATTTGTAAGGGGCGCTGCTACTGTGTGGGCATAATGTGTATAGGGCGATGCTACTGTGTAGGTGTAATGTGAATAAGGTTGCACTACTGCATGCCTAACCAACCTGTGGCTCTCCAGATTTTGTGAAACTACAAGTCCCAGCATGCCCTGGCACACTTTTGCTATTAAGAAATGCTAAAACTGTGAAAGGGGATCCTAGGATGTAATGACGCCTGAGATTGCCGGAGGTGCGAGATGCCGGCTGTTCTCGTTTTTTTAAAGGGGCAATCACTTACAAGGCATGGTTTTGATTGCCCATTCAAAAAACTGTTCGAGATCGGCCGGCATCTCGCACCTCCGGAGATTTCAGGCTTCATTACATCTGGTCTGTGTAGTTTCACAACAGCTGGAGAGCCGGGAGGTGGTTGATAAATAGTCAAAAGGTCAACACAATAAGGTCGACAGGGTCAAAAGGTCGACATAAGATCGACACATGTTTTTAGGGTTTTCCACGTTTTTACAACTTTTGATGCATTTACTATCCATGTCACAAACTATTACCTTTAGTAACCTTGCTTTAGGCAGCTGCCTATGGGCACCGGCTCATGGTGGATCCTCTTACCACGAAAATGAAAGATGTCTCTAAAAAATAAAATTTTCATCCACATGATGTTGGCATCTCCACACTCCCAGCATCCAATGGCAGTGAAATAGAGAACAGAGTACGGAACAGAGGAGAGTCGCTGCTGGACACCATCTGGAACATCTGGAAGGAGGGGGGAAAGAGGGGAGCCACGCTGACATAGCTAGTCAGAGCTCCACACTCCCAGCACCCAACAGGATTGAGACTGAAGGCGGGGGTAGGAGTGAGAGGAGAGCCGCATTCCTACAGAGCAGACCAGCACTGTGAGTCCGGGTCTCTCCACTCCCTGCTCTGATCATACTGCAGCCCAATGGAGGAAGACTTTAGGAGTGCACCATAAGTAGAGAAAGGTAGAGCTGTAGCACCCGCTTGATTCCACATTACAGTGTGAGTGAGGCTCCTGCCATCCCATCTGAAGGAGGCTACATACCTTATACACATTTTATATTTAGATTTATTTCCTTTTTTAATTAGTTTTTATGATTTATTTTATTTTATTTCTTCTTCAGGGGCCATAGTCTCCACTGTGTTAACCTTGGGGGGTAGGCTTGGTGGATACCAGAATTCAGGCATTGAACAGCAAAGCTTTTAAGCCTCCCAGGATGCACTGGATCCCTCTTCCTTCATACCCCGCCCACAGCTTAGGCACTCCAGTTTTTGTTTGGTGCCAACAGGAGCTGGTCACCGTTTAACAGTGAGATTGCATACTGACCCTATGCTTTTCATTTTTAACATTTTAATCTTTTATTTTTATTTATACAACTGAGCAAGTAGTGCTAGGCAGTCCCTTAGATGCAGTACTGCTGCTCCGTCACCCCAAGCTGTGCTGCAATGCCAGCCACGGCTTGGGGATTTCAGCAGGACCTTGCAGCCTTCCAAGAGCAGGGGCATCCCGGACTGCAACCAGACTCATTGGGGACAGGTAAGGCTGGTTTCTGCTTGCTGGTCGACAGTCCTATAATGCCTGTTCCGGGAGACGGACTGACGGTGCTGGCATGGACCCAGACCATGGCGCACCTTGGGGCTCCACTAGACCTCCAGGGCTTACATTACTGGCACTGATAGAACTTTAATAACAGGCCAGGGAACTGGTGGTGGATGCCAGCAAGGTGAGGCAGCACTTCCTCAGCACTCCCCCATCCCACAGCGCCATTCCGCTGAGGTCTTCCCACCCTGGGCTGCTCCTCCTTCACCCTCCTTCCTCACAGAAATGCTGGGCAGCCATTACAGAAGCTCTGCAGGTCTCCGGGAATATACCTCTTCTTGGTCGGGGTAGCTCTAATAGCTGGATAGTTGATATCAGTGCCCAGTGCAGTTAAATTGTATTTTCTGCATTGTATGTGACTTATGTTAGTCTGTAAGACTTTTCTCTATTTACATTATGTGCCTTTCTTTCTACAGTAACCCTTAGATACTGGTGTGTGTATAGGGTCTACTTTGCCCACATTGCAAGTTGTATTTGTGCAGGCGTATTGTCACAAACTGTTCTCAGTTACACACTGCACATTACCATAGTGTGTGTGTGTACTCTCCTTGCAGTTATGTCTAAAAAAGGCAAGGCAACTAAACAGGCTGCCACTCTAGTGTCATGTAGGACCTGTTCCACAGAGGTTTCACCCCAGTATTTATTACAAGATGGTCAGTGCACCTCTGTTTTGTATACCCGGTCCCATCCGCTCCCCCAGGGCCTCGTTTTCTAACTTGCTGGTTAAAATTCATGACCATATTGCAGTCCCATCTGTGACACAACCTATGAGCAATTGCAGCCTGTTTATCAGCCTATTAGAGTCCCGCCTGTCCCTCCTCCCTGGTTGGACATGTTTTCTAACTCTGTACAGAGTCTAGCATCTTCATCTGCTGCATTTTATAATATAATACAGGGACAGGTAACACTACCTACACCTACAGTCATTGAAAACTGTGCTGATACCCTTGAAAATAGTTTCACGGCTGAGGTTACAAAGAAGCAACTGTAACTGATTACCAACATCAGAGATGCTGCCTATTACATTGGACAGGATGCTCTGGATACAGCTCTGCTGTCCTCTAAAGCTTTATCTGCTTCTGTGGTAGCATGCCACATTGCTTGTCTTCATTCCTGGAATGCAGACTCTGACGCTAAGAAAGCCCTGGAAGCACTTTCATACACAGGCAAATTTCTTTTTGGACCAGAATTGGACAAGATTGTCAATAACCTTCTAAAACAGCTTGCCTACCCTCAGCCTCCTCTACGCGGCCTCAGACTTCATCCTTTCACCCTCAGGGCAAGGACAGAGGTCAGACCTTCTCTAGACTGTCTCACCCCACAAATGCTTCTAAGCCCAACCCCAAACATGCCTGGGCTGCTAGATGCCCAACTACCAAATCACAAGATACAAACCCTCTTTCTGACAGGGTGGGCCTCCCTCTGGGGGTTCCCAGGGTGGAAGGCCGACTTCTTCAGTTCGCCCATGCTTGGCGTATGATCACAACAGAATCCTGGGTTTAATAAGTGGTCTCTCACGGGTACGTGCTCTCCTTCCTGAAGCATCCTCCCAGACAATACTTTCCTACCATACCACCAGCAGACCTCAACAAGGCTTAAGGTGCTGAAGTTGGTAATTCACTCCTTACTACAATCAGGCGTGATTATTCCTATCCCCGTGTCTCAACAGGGCCAAAGGTTCTATTTTTGGGGGGGTTCAGAAACCAAATTGGTCGCATTGTCCAATACTGATTCTAAAATTACTGAACAAATATCTCAAAGTGCCCAGGTTTCGAATGGAAACTCTTTGATCCATTGTCCTGGCTATGCGGCTGGGGATTTTATGGTCTTCCAGCATATACAGGATGCTTACCTCCATGTACCTATAGCACCATGTCATCAGCAATACCTCTGATTTGCTGTCCTCCGTCAGCATTTCCAGTTCCATGCCCTACCCTTCGGCCTTTCCATAGCCCCCAGGGTGTTCATCAAACTCATGGTGGAGATGGCTACTCATCTTCGAAGGCAGGGAAACAGGATACTTCCTTACCTGGACAACCTCCTCACTCTTGCACATTCTCCAGAGGCCCTCTGAATGACTCAGTCACGGATGACTGATCAACTTGGCAAGTCCTCTCTCATCCCGCCTCAGATAATGCTCCAACTTGGAGCATCTTTCTTTTTCCAGACAAGAATGCAGCAGTACAATTGCGCATTCACAACCTACTCTACAGTTGCAGAGTCTGTATTCACTTAGAAATGCAGACCTTGGGCTCCATGGTATCCGCCTTTGACATGGTGGGATACACCCAATTACAATCAATGCCTCTCCAACAACTGATACTCACCAGGTGGAATGGAAACCCAAGCAGATTAAATCTCGGACATGCTGTCTCTGGATGTCCAGACATCCCTCTCATGGTGGCTACAAACCTCCAACCTGGACAAGGGTAGCCTGTTCTGGGTTCCACACTGGATTCTTCTCACCATGGATGCCAGCTTCTGCTGTCACTGGCAATCTCTTCTTTCAAGGCCGCTGGTCCTGAACAGAGAGGGTTCTTCTGATCAACATCCTGGAAATTCATGCAGTTTACCGGGCCCTTCAGATGGCTCAGGACCTTCTTCATGGCTCTCCCATGAAAATACAGTCAGACAGTACCATGGCAGTGGCTTATATCAATTGGCAGGGGGCACTTGCAGTGCCACCGCAATGCAGGAAGTAGTTCAGATTCTTGCCTGGGGATAACTCTATCTTCCAGCCATCTTCGCGATCTTCATCCCGGGGATCCTCAACTGGGAAGCAGACTTCCTCAGTTGACAGAATAGGAAAAGATAAATAGTTCTTTACATTTATTAATTGGATATATATGTATGCTGGCAGCGTATATCTGAATTATGATTATGTTTATGTACTTAAAATAGTCTAATGGATCCGTTTGCACTGATAATATATTTATTATGCATTGGTTGTATATAAAAAGTTCATTGTTTTTAATAAAAAGTTGAATGAAATGATGTGGAACGCGGAAGTTCTGTGTGTGGAGCGCAAACAACCGGAAACCAGAAGTCGTCATGAAAATGATGCTGGAGTGCATAGTCTGCGTATGTGGACCGTCATCAGACTAATAGCAACCAATGGTGGATGTGCCCTGCAGATGGGGACAATAATTGGTGTTACTTCACCAATTAAGAGAGGTTTAAAAACAGGTCCGGAAAGACCGGATGTAGGACACGTCTGAGGGAGCCACTGAGTATCCAGAGCTGGAGAGGTGGGGAAACGCGTCACGTGGTTGTAGCTTCACTCCGTTGCTAGATGCTGAGAATTATACCTAAAAGTGCTTATTTGCTGCGGACATTGTGGTAATTCTGACAGCAGCTATAAAGAAGGAGAACTAAGGAAGATCTCCTACATATCTAAAGTCGGCTGTGGATAAAAACTCAGGAACCAGGAATTGGACTCCATGTATGTATAGCACCCATATTTTTGCCATCAAAGGGAGGTAGGAGAACCATTCCATGTTCGAACAGAGGCGACCTGCCTCATATGAATGTACATCAGATCTTGACTTTAGCGGACTAATATACTAATCAATGGGAGAGAATGATTAATACCAGCACTGGAGAAGTGTGTGCATACTAACTCTCTAATTACTGACTGATTTAATAACATTGGACGGAGTTATTTACAAATAACATTATTTGTTGCCAACTCATTAAATTTTAATTGGATTGCTTTTATAGTGATTTTATCTTTATGTCTATATGGCCATATATATGTTTTGTATGTGCATAAATAAATATTATAATAACTAAATTGATTAAGTTGACTGGACAGCACTTCCTGATAAACTTCGGTTTATTTGTAGTTCCTTTCTCTGACTGTCTGGTTTCAGAAAAGGCTTTCCAGATGTCCGTACCTTCCTTCAAGGGGTATTTTGGATTGAACCTCTCTATGTTCCTCCAATGACTTCTTGGGATTTGTCCTTGATTCTTCGGGCCTTGCAGCAGCATCCCTTTGAACCATTGGATACTGTTGACATCAAATGGTTGACCGTGAAGACTCTCTTCCTCTTGGCCATCACCTCAGCCTGCTGAGTATCTCACTTGGGGGCACTCTGCTGCAGTCCCCCGTTTTTTATTTTTCATCACGGATCATTCAGATTAAGCAGGGATATCTACCTAATATAGGGGGTAATTCAGAGTTGATCGTAGCAGCAAATTTGTTAGCAGTTGAGCAAAACCATGTGCACTGCAGGTGTGGCAGATATAACATTTGCAGAGAGAGTTAGATTTGGGTGGGTTATATTGTTTCTGTACAGGGTAAATACCAGCTGCTTTATTTTTACACTGCAATTTAGATTTCAGTTTGAACACACCCCACCCAAATCTAACTCTCTCTGCACATGTTATATCTGCCCCCCCTGCAGTGCACATGGTTTTGCCCAACTGCTAACAAATTTGCTGCTGCGATCAACTCTGAAATACCCCCATAGTATCCAAGTTTCATATCAACAAGGCAATTGTGGTACCAGCCTTCTATGAACCTGGCCTTTCCCTTGAAGAAGCTTAGATAAATGTGGTCCATGCTCTGTAGATCTATGTGGACCATACCCATTCCATTAGGAAAACGGATTCCTTGTTCGTTTTCTATGGATTCCACAAGGGTGGCTGCCCAGCCAATATGAAAACCTTGGCTCGTTGGCTCCGCATGACCATCTCACAGGCTTACACGCAGGCTGATCTTCCAGTACCAAGTACTGTCTCTGCTCATTTTACTTGCTCTGTGGGTCCTTCATGGGCACTCAGCCGTGGCGCTTATGCTAAACAATTATGCAATACAGCTATGTGGTCTTCTGCCCATACGTTTTTTAGGTTCTATTGGGCTGATTCAGAGATAGACACAGCCACGCGCCCTTACGCAGCGGCCATGTCCATATGGTCTGTGCATGCGCCCTGGCTGCAGAGCGCATGCACAACCGTACACATTGCGGCTACATCCAGGAAGCAAGTGGCCGCAGTGTGATTAACAGTGGTGGGAATTCGTGGGGCGACGGTGCATCATTGCGGGGCTGGCCTTGACCGCTTTTGGGTCGGCTGCGTAGGCTGTGTTGTCAGGGGTCAACCTTAGTTTGATGCATCACACATGCCGGGCGGCCCCCAGCATGTGAAGAGTTTGACGCAGATCTGGCTGCGTTTGCAGCGATCTGCATCCATCTCTGAATCAGGTTCTATGCCTTTGATACATTTGCCTCTTAGGATGCAACCTTTGGTCGCAATGTCGTCCTTTCAACTTAGGAGTATTCCCTCCCTATTACAAGTGCTTTGGGACATCCCCAAAGTTACCCCGGGGAAGACTATGGACCGTGAAGAAGAAAATAAAAGGTATGGTAAAACTTACCTTTGTTTACTCTTTATCTTCGAGGTCCATAGAATCCACAGGGTGCCCACCCTAACGCACCTACTGTAGCTTCAATGGGTTACTCTTCTCGGTCACCAGTTCCCTTCTCCTACAAGTAAGAGTTTGTTTCCTGTGTGTACCATTTTTCCTTCTCTCCTCTTCAACTCCTGCTTTTGGCTTGTTAACTAGAGCTGAAGAGCTTGAGCTCTGGGCAGGGTATGAGGGGAGAGGGATCCAGTGCATCCTGGGAGGCTCAAAAGCTTTGCTGTTCGGTGCCTGAATCCTAGCTTCCACACATACCCCCCAAGGCTAACCCTGTGGATCTATGGACCTTGAAGAAGAAGAGTTAATGAAGGTAAGTTTTACCATAACACTATTTTTTCATTTATTTCTATTTCATTGTTTTTGTGTCCAATCTTTTGTGTGCATACTGTATGCTTGTGTGCCTAACATATTATGTTGGCAGCGGCTGCTGGTCTTTCCAGCCACAGCTGCCGCTATCCTCACACTTTGCAGATCCGCTCTTTCAGGTCCAGCGCAGGCTGGCCACACAGTACTGACAGTCACATGATTGACATGTCAGGTGCTGTGATGCAACTAATGCTGCTTGTGCCCCTGGACCTTGCTATTTAATGATGAGATATGTTTGATTGTCACAAAAATGCTCTACGTATTATCTGGCAGCTATAAAAATGCTCTCCGTATTGCCTGGGGGTAAAAAAAATAAATGCTCTTAGTATTGTGGGGCAGTCACTAAAATGCTGACAATATTGTATGGTGGTCACTGTGATGTTCTCCATATTATCTGGTGCTCACTTAATTCCTCTCCATATTGTCTGATGTTCACTTAAATGCTCTCTGTATTGTCTGGTGTTTACTTAAATGCTCTCCATGTTGTCTGTCGATCACAGAAATGCTCTCCGTATTTTCTGTGGTTACTAAAATGCTCTCTGTATTGTCTGACAGCCACTAAAATAGTCCCTACGTTGTCTGTCAGTCACTAGAATGCTCTCAGTATTGTCCAGAGGTCACTAAAAAATAAGATTTTAAACCTACCGGTAAAGCTTTTTCTCGTAGTCCGTAGAGGATGCTGGGGACTCCGTAAGGACCATGGGATAGACGGCTCCGCAGGAGACATGGGCACTTTAAGAAAGACTTTAGATCTGGTGTGCACTGGCTCCTCCCTCTATGCCCCTCCTCCAGACCTCAGTTAGAGAAACTGTGCCCAGAGGAGACGGACAGTACGAGGAAAGGATTTTTGTTAATCCAAGGGCAAGATTCATACCAGCCACACCAATCACACCGTATAACTTGTGATATACTATCCAGTTAACAGTATGAAAACGACATAGCATCAGTCCAAGACCGATGAGACTATAACATAACCCTTATTTAAGCAATAACTATATACAAGTCTTGCAGAAGTAGTCCGCACTTGGGACGGGCGCCCAGCATCCTCTACGGACTACGAGAAAAAGATTTACCGGTAGGTTTAAAATCTTATTTTCTCTTACATCCTAGAGGATGCTGGGGACTCCATAAGGACCATGGGGATTATACCAAAGCTCCCAAACGGGCGGGAGAGTGCGGATGACTCTGCAGCACCGATTGAGCAAACAGGAGGTCCTCCTCAGCCAGGGTATCAAACTTATAGAACTTTGCAAAGGAGTTTGAACCCGACCAAGTAGTAGCTTGGCACAGCTGTAGCACCGAGACCCCTCTGGCAGCCGCCCAAGAAGAGCCCACCTTCCTAGTGGAATGGGCCTTGACCGATTAAGGTAACGGCAATCCCGCCGTAGAATGCGCCTGCTGAATCGTGTTACAGATCCAGCGAGCAATAGTCTACTTTGAAGCAGGGGCACCAATCTTGTTGGTTGCATACATGACAAACAGTGCTTCTGTTTTTCTGACTGTAGCCGATCTGGCCACGTAAATTTTCAAAGCCCTGACCACATCAAGGGACTCGGGATCCTCCAAGTCACGCGTAGCCACAGGCACCACAATAGTTCATATGAAAGGATGAAACCACTTTTGGCAGGAATTGAGGACGGGTCCACAATTCCGCTCTATCCATATGGAAAACCAGATAGGGGCTTTTATGTGATAAAGCCGCTAATTCCGACACTCGCCTAGCCGAAGCCAAGGCTAATAACATGACCACCTTCCAAGTGAGATTTTTCAACTCCACCGTTTTAAGTGGTTCAAACCAGTGTGACTTAATGAAACTTAACACCACCTTAAGGTCCCAAGGCGTCACCGGAGGTACAAAAGGAGGCTGAATATGCAGTACTCCCTTCACAAAAGTTTGTACTTCAGGGAGAGAGGCCAATTCCTTTTGAAAGAAAATGGATAAGGCCGAAATCTGAACCTTAATAGATCCTAATTTTAGGCCGAAATTCACTCCAGTTTGCAGGAAGTGAACGAAACGGCCCGATGGAATTCTTCCGTAGGAGCATTCCTGGCCTCACACCAAGAAACATATTTTCGCCATATACGGTGATAATGTTTAGATGTCATGTCCTTCCTAGCCTTTATTAGCGTAGGAATGACCTCATCTGGAATACCTCAGCTAGGATCCGGCGTTCAACCGCCATGCCGTCCAACGCAGCCGCGGTAAGTCTTGGAATAGACATGGCCCCTGTTGCAACCGGTCCTGTCTTAGAGGAAGAGGCCACGGATCTTCTGTGAGCATTTCCTGCAGATCCGGATACCAGGTCCTTCGTGGCCAATGAGGATTGTTCTCATTCCTCTCCCTCCTACCATTCTCAACACCTTGGGTATGAGAGGAAGAGGGGGAAATACATAGACCGACTGGAACACCCACGGTGTCACTAGGGCATCTACAGCTATTGCCTGAGGGTCTCTTGACCTGGTGCAATACCTCTGTAGCTTCTTGTTGAGGCGGGACGCCATCATGTCTATCTGTGGCAGTTCCCACTGACTTGCAATCTGTGCGAAGGCTTCCTAAAGAAGTCCTCTCTTGGATGCAGGTCGTGTTTGCTGAGGAAGTCTGCTTCTCGGTTGTCCACTCCCGGAATGGACTGCTGAAAATGCGCTTACATGATTTTCCGCCCAGCTCTTTGTGCCGCCTTGGTGGTTTACATGAGCCACTGCGGTGATGTTGTCTGACTGGATCAGAACCGGTAGGTCGCGAAGCAATGTTTCCGCTTGCCGAAGGGCGTTGTATATGGGCCTCAGCTCCAGGATGTTGATTTGAATACAAGTTTTTTGACTTGACCCAAAGACCTTGGAAGTTTCTTCCCTGTGTGACTGCTCCCCCACCTCGGAGGCTCGCGTCCGTGGCTACCAGAATCCAGTCCTGGATGGCGAACCTGCGACCCTGCAGAAGGTGAGCACTCTGCAGCCACCATAGGAGAGACACCCTGGCCCTAGGGGACAGGGTGATTAACTGATGCATCTGTAGATGTGATCCGGACCACTTGTTCCGTAGATCTCATTGGAAAGTCCTCGCATGGAACCTGCCGAAGGGAATGGCCCCGTAAGATGCCACCATCTTTCCTAGGACCCGAGTGCAGTGATGCACTGACACCTGTTTTGGCTTTAATAGGTTTTTTTTACCAGAGTCATTAGTTCCTGGGCCTTCTCTATCGGAAGATAAACCCATTTCTGGTCCGTATTCAGAATCATACCCAAGAAGGGCAGACGAGTCATAGGAACCAACTGTGACTTTTGGATATTGAGAATCCAGCCGAGTTGCTGTGACACCTTCAGTGAAAGTGATACGCTGTTCAACAACTGCTCTTTTGATCTCGCCCTTATTAGGAGATCATCCAAGTATGGGATAATTGTGACTCCTTGCTTGCGTAGGAGCACCATCATTTCCGCCAATTACCCTGAAATTGGTAATGACAATACTGTACCGTAATTCTCAGGTACGCCTGATGGGGTGGATAAATGGGAACATGAAGGTATGCAGCCTTTATGTCTAGATACACCATAAAATCGCCCCCTTCCAGGCTGGCGATGATCGCTCTGAGCGATTCCACCTTGAATTCAAACCTTTTCAAGTATAGGTTCAGAGATTTTAATTTTAAAATAGGTCTGACCGAACCGTCCGGTTTCGGGACTACAGCCAAGGTTGAGTAATATCCCCTTCCTTGTTGAAGGAGGGGAACCTTGAGCACCACATGTTGGAGATACAATGTGTGAATTGTATTTAATATTATCTCCCTTTCTGGGGGAGAAGCCGGTAGGGCCGATAAGGAAAACCGGCGAGGAGGCACCTCTTCGAATTCCAGCTTGTAACCCTGAAACAATTTTTATTGCCCAGGGATCCACCTGTGAGTGAACTCAGATGTGGCTGAAGAGTCGAAGACGTGCTCCCACTGGGGCGGACTCCCTTAGCGGAGCCCCAGCGTCATGCGGTGGATTTAGTAGAGGCCGGGGAGGACTTCTGTTCCTGGGAACTAGCTGTGCCCTGCGTCCTTACCTCTGGTAAGAAAGGATGCTCCTCGTACTTTCTTGTTTTTCTGCAACCGAAAGGACTGCATTTGATAATGTCGTGCTTTCTTAGGTTGTGAGGGAATATAAGTCAAAAGATCAGATTTACCAGCTATAGCTGTGGAGACCAGGTCCGAGAGCCCTTCTCCACACAATTCCTCACCCTTGTAAGGTAACCTCCATATGCCTCTTTTAGTCGGCATCACCTGTCCATTGCATGTTCCACAGGACACGTCTAGCAGAAATCGACATAGCGTTGACTCTAGAACCCAGTAGACCAATGTCTCTTTGAGCATGTCTTATATATAAGACAGCATCTTTTATATATCCTAGGGTCAATAACATGGTATCCTTATCTAGGGTTTCAATCTCCGCTGATAAGGTATCTGTCCACGCTGCTACAGCGCTATAAACCCCTGCCGACACAATCGCCGGTCTGAGTAGTGTACCAGAATGTGTGTAAATGGACTTCAAAGTACTTTTCTGTATGCTATCTGCAGGATCCCTGAGGGTAGCTGTATCTTGGTATGTCAGCGCTACCTTTTGGGTAAACGTGTCAACGCCTTGTCCACCCTAGGGGAGGATTCCCATTGTATCCTGGCCCTAGCAGGGAAAGGATACGCCATGAGAATTCTTTTGGGAAACTGCAGTTTCTTGTCTGGAGATTCTCGCTCTTTTTCACACAATTCATTTGGTTCATGAGAGGGGGGAAATGTTATCTCAGCTTTCTTCCGCTTAAACATGTGTACCCTCGTGTCAGGGACATTAGTGATATGCAAAACATCTTTAATTACAATAATCATATATTGAATACTTTTCTGCCAGTTTTGGCTGTAACTTTGCATCATCGTAGTCGACACTGGAGTCAAACTCCGTGTCGGTATCAGTGTCTATTATTTTGGATAGTGGGCGTTTTGAGACTCTGAAGGTCCCTGCGACATAGGGACAGACATGGGTAGATTCCCTGTCTGTTCTCTAATATTTTGTGCAATAAATTTACCTCAGCACTTAATTCCACATATCCAGTCAGATGTCGGCGTTGTCGACGGAGACACCACACACACACATTTGCTCCATCTCCTCCTTAGAAGAGCCTTTTACCTCAGACATGTCAACACACATGTACCGACACACCACACACTCAGGGAATCCTCTTATCTGAAGACAGTTCCCCCACAAGGCCCTTTGGAGAGACAGAGAGAGAGTATGCCAGCACACACCCAGCGCTAATACCCCAGGAAAAACACACAATGTGTTTACCCAGTAGCGCTGTAATACTATTATTTGCTGCCAATTATGTGCCCCCCCCCCCCCTCTTCTCTGAAACCCCCTTTCACCGTGGATAAGCAGGGGAGAGTCCGGGGAGCTTCCTCTCAGCTGTGCTGTGGAGAAAATGGCGCTGCTGAGTGCTGAGGGAGAAGCCCCGCCCCCTCGGCTGCGGGCTTCTGTCCCGCTTAAATATAATAAAACTGGCGGGGGCTCTTTATATATACAGTGCCTAGCTGTATATATATCTCTTTTGCCAGAAATGAGGTTTATATTGCTGCCCAGGGCGCCCCCCCTGCGCCCTGCACCCTTACAGTGACTGCTGTGTGTGAGGTGTGTGGGAACAATGGCGCACAGCTGCACTGCTGTGCGTTACCTCAGTGAAGATCATGAAGTCTTGTGCCGCCTCTGAAGTCTTCTTTTCTTCTCATACTCACCCGGCTTCTATCTTCCGGCTCTGTGACGAGGACGGCGGCGCGGCTCCGAGACGAACTCCAGGGTGAGACCTGTGTTCTGACTCCCTCTGGAGCTAATGGTGTCCAGTAGCCTAAGAAGCAGAGCCTTGAAACTCACAGAAGTATGTCTGCTTCTCTCCCCTCAGTCCCTCGATGCAGGGAGTCTGTTGCCAGCAGGCTCACTGAAAATAAAAAACCTAACAAATATACTTTTTGTCAGAAAGCTCAGGAGAGCTCTCTGAAAAGCACCCAGTCTCCACTGGGCACAGTATCAAACTGAGGTCTGGAGGAGGGGCATAGAGGGAGGAGCCAGTGCACACCAGATCTAAAGTCTTTCTTAAAGTGCCCATGTCTCCTGCGGAGCCCGTCTATCCCATGGTCCTTACGGAGTCCCCAGCATCCTCTAGGATGTAAGAGAAATGTGCTTCATATTGTTTAGCTGTCACTGAAATACTCTCTGTATTGTCTGATGGTAACTAAAATGCTCCCCGTATTTTCTGGTGTTCACTTAAATGCTCTCCGTATTTCCTGGTGGTAACTGAAATGCTCTCTGTTTGTGTGATGGGCACTAAAATGCTCTCCATATTGTCTGGCAGTCATTAAAATGCTCTTAATATTACATGGTTGGCCTGCAGACAGTGTTAGTGTTATTTCCATTACTTTCTACAGTGTTACTATTTTTATTTTTATGTTGTTCATAAATCCAAGATGAATATAATATTTAAAGAAGTCAATTACGCTTGTGAGGATATTGAGGGAGCAGGGGCAGTATAGTGTAGCTTTGCCCAAGGTGTCTAGAAACCTTGCACCAGCCCTGATTGTAAGCAACATAAAATGAACACTTCTACAGAGTCCTCCAGATTGATGAGAAAGTGGCTTTGGAAGCCTTTAAAGGTACATGGCTTCTTGGGTAACAGAAGAGCTGGACACTGTTGAGATTGAGAACAACTTTCCAGAAAGATATTATCAATTAGGCTGCAACATGTCACTCAAAATTTCCTTTGTCAATTTTAATCTGGACTTCTTGTCTGACAACTGAGGTGCACTGAGTGATGAGCCCAGTGAGCAATTCCAAAATGACATTTCAGCAATAGAACAAAGATATCAAGGTAGGTTGAATGCTTCTATGCTGACTACTAGACAGTGACAAGAGATGCACCAGAAGAGTAGTACAAGCGACAAAGAGAAAGTACTCTCATGAAAAGGACATTATTTGAGAGAGTTCTTTTGGTTGCTGACTGTTGTGTAATTGTGTGTTCTTATTTGTGAGTGATTGAATTTAAACAGCTTTTATTTATACCCATAGTAACACCAATGGCAGTACATAGGTATTGAGTGGAAAGTAGAGTATGGATTCCACATGAACCCCAATATATGTATAAGGACGCAGCCGTGCCTTTTCTGTTATTTTTAAGTGGACCTTCTCATCTTATGTTTAATTATTTTGTTGTCATTGTATTCTCAAATGTATCTCTTATTGTTCAGCCTTACAGAATATATCAGTGGTTCTCAAACTGTGCGCCATGGCACCCTGGGGTGCCGCAAGGCTCTTGCAGGTGTGCCTTGGGTTGGTGGTCCAGGACCAAATCAAAGTATTTATGGTCAAAGTAATAGGTAAAACCAGTGCTAGTGGCTGCCTATCATAATACACGTGGACAATCAGAAGCAAAATCTGTACACCACATAATTGACCCGAAACATGACAGGTAGGCACGCTTTTCTGAATTAACTAATTTTAAAAATATTTATCAATAAAAAACTTTTAGCCTAGGGAGGCCATGGAAAAAATGCTGATACTCTAGGGCGCCGTGATTCAAAAAAGTTTGGGAACCACTGGAATATATCGTTGCTGTATATGTAAAATAATAATAAAATACAAATAACTAGAAAATATATCATCTTATGCTGTTTACTTATTGGACAAGCCGAACTCTAACCGGTGGCATACTGTACGTTTTTTCATACATGAATACCAAATAAATGCAAGTTAATTTGCTATTGTTTTTATATTCTTACAGTTTAATAAGTTATGCTTTCATCATAACAAATAACCAATACATAGGAAATGACTTTCCTTGGGCTCACTTCATGCTTGTTATTGAATACGACTGCACTGATTGCTGGCTAAAACTGTCTCATGACCGGAATGTTTCACATATGACCCTAAAACCTTTTCTGCCAGATGCACTTATACTAGGTAAGTAATGGTATCCCTTTCATGAATGCTTCCACTTAGCTCCACTGACTAAAAACTGACTTTGTGTTAGTTAAGATGATTGATAAACTAGCATGCTGTAACATTTTACCCATGTCATTTTATTCTCACCTGAATTCACAATCTAAACGTTCTGGTCTTACAAATTGTGTGATTTGATGAGCTGTAAAGCTGTGTACACAGCTCTCCGACCAATCTAACAATTGGTAAGTGCATACTCACTTAACAATCATCCACCCGATGTGTTGTGCCTAAGGTAACAACTGGGTGGACATTTAAATGTGCTCGACCAGTTGAGATGTCAGTCACTGGCAGTCCATGCAGCAAGGGTACGAGAGGTCAGGAACGTGTTCAGTGCTAGAGCAAGGCTGCTACAATGCAAATATAGGAGATCTGGATGAAAAATAGTTCCTGTACAAATTATTACTAGCAAATAAGCATTTTAACAGCTGCAGTTGAGAAAATAAGGAGCTGAAACCAAGCCTGTGCATATCTATAATGGGTGCAGCACAGTATAGAAGTCACCAGGGACATGGCATCCCTTGAGACTACTGTGCCTTAGAGATGAAGGGGGTCACGCAGAGCCAGCACACAGGTTCCCTCTTCTCTTAAACCTCCCCTGCTGAGAGCACAATTAATTCTTGCTGCTTTTCTGACGGCCTCTCCCAGATTTATGTGACTGTTAAGACACAGAGGTTACAAAAATGAGGGACATCTATAAATTAATAGTAGAACAACGACTTATATGAGTGACATATTTCTATGATGGCGTTGTCTGAGCAGGGCACATCATATACCAAATTAAAGGTCTTGGGGCCTAATTCAGACCCGATCGCTAGGCTGCGTTTTCATACAGCGGGCGATGAGGTCTAAACTTCGCATGTGTCTGCACCGCAATGCGCAGTTGTGTCGCACAGGTACAAAGCGGATCGCCGCTCAGTGATGGGGTTGTGCGAAGAATCCATTCACACGGGCGTTCGCAGGGAGATTGACAGGAAGAAGCCATTTGTGGGTGTCAACTGACCATTTTCTGGGAATGGTTGGAAAAATGCAGGCGTGTCCATGCGTTTGCAGGGAGGGTTCCTGACATCAATTCCGGTCCCGGGCAGGCTGAAGTGTTCGCAGCGGCTGACTAAATCCAGGGCTACTCAGAGACTGCACAAAATCTGTTTGTACAGCACACTTGCAAAGCGAAAATACACTCCCCTATGGGCATCGACTATGCAAACGCAGAACTGGAAAAAACCCTAGAACAGGTCTGAATTAGGCCCATGATCCGTAGAGTTAACGTAAAGTGTTGCCGTTGTAATTTGCTGCTTCGTTTCTGAGTTATGTGGCAAAATGTGCACCTGCCATCTACAATGCATCACCATTCTGCTCTGGAAAATGTAACAGTTGGTGAACTTTCCCTGTTAATCTGCTGGATGACCTGGAACATGTGATCTGCTGTGTGGTCTGGAAACTGTGACAGTTTTTTTGCAGCAACCCAATAAGCAGGGATTTTTCTAAATTAAACTCCTAAGGGGGTGACAAGGGGTAAAATGTTCCACCTAGCAGACCTTTGCCCGGTTGAAACTGGACACATCAGTCACTGACGGTTCCCACTGTATGATAATGCCATATAGTTTTCAACTTCATTGGATATTTGTTTGTCATTATTATAAAGGATTTCATCTTATGTAAATTATTACTCCGAATGTTTCTTTAAACTGTTTAATGTTTGCTTTTGTCTTATAAGAGTCCACAAAGCACAGTGGGAAAGATCTTCTGTGTGACATGCAAGTTCCATATGTCTTTCTGTCATCAGAGGAACTTATAAATAGTTCAGAAATACTGCAAGTTCTGGAGTCAAGGTAACATGATAAGATGCAAGCCAAATAGGGGGCACAGGTAGTAATTTATGAACTGGAGCAGCGTATTTCATTTCATGCAAATAAAGGTGCCTGTTTGTCTGCTCAGCAAATATATATGTGAATGCCAACAATTAGTAGGGTGTGTTATAGAAGATTTACGGTGTCTAGGTAGGCAGTCATTAGGTCGACCCCATATGGTCGAAATGCATTAGGTTGACAGGGTCAAAAGGTCAACTGGGACAAGGGTCCCAGTTAATGGCAAACTACCACCTAAAATTTGTTTTGCTACATTTGTAGAGTTGTAGGTACAAATGGAAATGCGTACAATGAAGCAAAAATATAATTTGAAGAACAGCAACTCTTTAGGAATAACCACTTCATTCATTTACACAGTTTCTTCTAAAATACAATTCAATCCAGAGACTTTGTGCCTTGTCAACATACAGTGTGTTTTAAAAACAAATGTAACTGAAACTTTTTTCATCTTCACATATTGCTAATGGTGCAGATAAACCATGGACCCTGTTTGCCGGATCATTTCCATCCAAGACAGGATAATTTTGTTTGGTGGTGCAGGTCTCTGGAAATTTTCCTGGAACCCAGTTGTGACGGATGCCAAGGAAGGCCTGCCTTTCCATCCTGTCCCGGAAATAATGTTCCACACAACATGCACATTCCAGGTTGGCGTACTTTGGCATACCAGCTGTTGCTCAATGCCTACTGTAACACATAAGATACATAAGATACACATACAAGTTTGTTACCTTTTTTTTAAACACCCTGTACATTTGATTGGATTTCTGAAGTTTGTAGACTTCCTGTATAAGGGACGCCTGAAATGTGCAAATGTCATCCCTTTGAAAACATACTTGTTCACTCCTAGCAAATCCGAGAGGCTCCCAAATTTGGGGGAGAGTCTCCCCAGTTCCCAGAAAAGTGGGCTACTCTCCTGCATCCTGTTGTCTGGCAAGTAAAGTGGGCAAGACATGAGTCATGACTATGAATCACTATGAATCATCGCAACCCCACATCACAAAGCTTGAAATCCCAGCAAAATGTCACAGATGCTTGGCCACAATGGTGCATTTTGTGGAGTCCCCCCCCCCCCCCCCCTCCTCCATCCTACTGCATCCTTCTCTCTCCTGGACATACAGTTGTTGATGTTTGAAAATAGTAATAGACCTGTTCACCGCCTCCTCTGAGGTGCTAAGAATGTCCATCGGAACTAAAACTCAGAGGCCAGTGAAACTGCATCCAAAGACACAGTCGCTGGCTGTGACATGCCCAACAAATGCTCTTGTTATGCCCATGTTTGACTAGCCATCACCTCCCCTGAGTACTCCTATAAATGCCCCCTATCAATCACTCTATGACTGCCGTCGGTAGATCATCAGGACACATGCAGAGTGCAACTCTAAAGCATGTGCAGTACAAAAACCATTGGTCAATTGCGCAAATATCAACATAGAGTCAGGCCTAAAGTGCAGAAACATATAGATCCATCAAAGAAGGATTGAGAAGAAAAATTAAAGAGCAAATGCAAAAAATATCTGAAATATATGTAGTAAAAAAAATTGTAGACAGGGAACATGGGGAAAAGGGAAGGAAGGGGAGGGGGGTCCTGCTGGAAAGGTAGTGGGGAACACCATATAACATGCATTTTCCATAGATGAGGTAGGGCACTAAATGTGCCTTATCACCCCCATAATGGCACCTATACACATGGGGGTACTCTTGTTTGAAAGAGAAGTGCACCCTCTGTTTACAATATGAGCCCTTTATCAGTTTTGTCTGGTGAATAGAATTATATAAGACAATACATAAAAAAACTATTTTCCACATATACTGTAGAGTGGCTTTTTTGTATTAAAAATTGTTGGGCTACCTTATTATTCCTAAATAACTAGTAAAAAACCAAAAACATTTTTAAGTTTTGATTTTAATATGAAAACTTATATGTAAAATCCTGCTGTATTTCTCTGTGATGTTTACAAAAGTAAAAATATAACACATTTGCTTTAGTTGACTTTCTTGCAATTTCAAGTACAACATTTTTTGTTGCCATTTTGGGAAAACTTTGGAGTGATCGAATTAAGTGGAATGTTGAGTAGCACTGAAAATGAATGCCTGGAGATATTCAATTAGCCATGCTGTAAATCAGCAGTATTGTTCCCTTATTATGCCATTGTATATAAATGTGCATAATATGCATTTTCAATTATGCTGTTATTTTATGAGTTCTCTCTGATTTCCTGTATTGCAGATATAACATGACCTTTATTGAGAGGAGCTGCAGTGCTTCCCTGCAGCTTTTTGGAAAGTCTAGTCCCTGTGCCATGATAACTATCGATGTGTCCACTGTCATTATACTGCAGGTATTAGTACAATTTATTTAATATAATGTGAAAACTTTTCAGCTTGTCTTAGCTAAGAATTGTCATTTAACTCCAGGTATCTTGTCGCCTTATATTATGCAGTTATATGACCAAGATGGCGTGCTATTATTCGTTTTAAAGATGAGTTTGTGGCACGGCGCCCCCTGAATTTGGTATGGCCGGGCTGCTTTGGGGTAGCACACTATAACATTTTAGTTTTAGCACTTTCAAATAATTTTTCTACCAACATTACTCCTTTAAGCATTTAAATTTCATCTTTCACTTGTGTATCACCTTTTTATACATAGCTTTAGCTTCTTTCTTATTAGCACTCACTAACACCTTAGCTGTTCACTGTTGTGCTGCCTTAGGTAACTGGCCTTCACCAGCTTGTGGGATTCCCCACCCCAATCTAGACTTAGTCATAGGGATCTCTTTGCAAATATATGTAACTGAGATCTCTGAATTAACTTCCACCATATAGTTTTCAAATCTTGATGTTGATGTCATTCCGTGTGCTGGGGAATACCTGTTTTTTGTTTCTTTGCTAAGAATTTTGAGATATGAGGGTGGTTCACTAAGTAAGATAATAAGACCTCTCATGTGTTTAATGTTTTAAATTTCATTCTAATTTTACAACAGGCCACAGCAGGTAGACCACTCGTATTAGTCATAGGGTGAGATTCAAATGATATATCACGCCCAATTTCCTTTCTAAAATGATCTCCGTTATCGTGCATATTGCGCCCATAGTAATCAGGTTTAGCTGTGTAAAGGGTTGGGTGCCTCGCTACTCCGGGGGTAGCAAGCTGAAATAATGATACAACGTCCCTGAGGGCAGAAACAGAACGGGTGTGGAAATGGGTAAAAGAATTGAATCACGCCCATAGTGTCCAAACATCAGCTGTGGGATGGCGGGCCTAGCAAAAACATGGTCAAGTATTTGATGTGATGTTGTTAACAAGCATTTTTTAAAGATCTCTCCACTGACTTTAATGTGTTGAATTGAGCAGGCAGCGTTTAGAAAACCTGTGCATATGGGTTTATTTCAGACCACCTTTAAGCATTAAAAATTATATTAATAGGGTCAAACACAAGATTTCTAAAGAGAGGGTTTCCAAGTGCTTGATCCCGGCGGTCAGTATTTACAGCAGCTTACAGCATCAGATGATGGGTCACAGTGCAGGAAGCCGGCGTTCACATGACCGCTCCAGAATACTGGAGGAAAGCACGGGAACCATTTGCCTGTAAGTTTGCAGGTCTGGGGGGTCGCGGCACGGGTGGAAGTCGCGATGGGGTGTACCCGGTGGCGGCGTTAGATGCAATGTTGGCAGCAGTATAACACATACTATTGTTAATGAAAAATACCCTGATATGTCTGCGGAGAGGCAACGCAGGACAGAGCTTTCTCACAAGCTCTGTCCCTGCATGCGATTATTAAGAACCTTTATCTATATTTAGCTCATATAAATAAGTGTTCAGAAAGGGAAGTAGCCAAAAGGTTGACAATAACAATGTCAACATTCATAATGTTGACACCACAATGTCGGCAGTTAGACAACATTGTCAAAATGTCGACAGTCTCAAAATGTTGACAGATGAAATGTCACTCTAGAGGGAGGTTAGGGTTAGGCTGTAAAGATAGGTTGGCGTTAGGCTGTGCCCCCACACGTACCCCCATATTAGGGATAGGAGCAGGTATTAGGGTTAGGGATAGGTGAATTATACTTACCGGAACATTGGAGGACCACAGCTCTAACCCAGAAGTGGCGATCACATGACTACCAGAACCAGAAGACCACCAGGCTAAGGAAAGTCACCACTGTACCACTGGTACAAAATGTCAACATTTCATGCCCAACCCAGTCAGGACATGGTTAAACATTCCATACTAAATATACATGCTTAATATAACCAATAGTAGTCAGAACTGCGCTTTCTAAGCACACATTCTTAAACCTTATGGTTAGACACCTGTCTCTTCTCTGACAGCTGCCCTCTGATCTCTCTAGTCTGCTGTGCTGATTGAGTGCTCAGATCCACACATACAGCAGACTTGGTTGGAAATGCTGCTGCCCCTGAGCGGGTAGTCTTCTGTATGCCGAATGTCGGGATCCCGACGCACAGTATACCGGCGCCGGAATCCCGACACCCGGCATACCGACATATATTCTCCCTCGTGTGGGTCCACGACCCCCCTGGAGGGAGAATAAAAGCGCAAGGGGCTCATTTGCGCTCGCCACACTGTCGGTATGCCGGCGGTCGGTATGCCGGCTGGTCGCCGGGAGCCCGGCCACCGGCATGCCGTACTACACCCCCCTGAGCAAGTGCAGCAACTCTGCTCAATCAAAATTGTATTATACACTGCTGCTATTGTGGTCATGATTTGACACGCAGATTAGATTCTGGACAACTTCCATAAACAATCACAAAACAATTGAGTTAAGGTAACCTGCCCCTGGACTGCAGCTTAGTTCCAACTCAAGAGCACCACCCCTTCCAATACAGAATAAACTAATTAGTTGTCCAACATAAGTGCTTAATCGCCAGAAAGAATTTATTTTCTCTTTCCTTCCTGACGTTGCCTCCAAATCTCGGAAACCAAGGAGAAGCAAGACTGCTAATTAAGTACACCTCCAAACTGGTATTCCAAGACCTGAGGCACTCCACAAATAACTCACCTATAGACGGTGAGATAAATTCACATAAAGGTTTCTTTCAATTTCCTCTGTATTAGACCATTAGTACCCTCTGTAAAGATATAGGCAGGGGCTAAAACTGTATTTATGGCGTTTAAATCTTTATAGCGTGTAAAGTACTTTTTATTCCTTTTGGTCCATTATCTATCTGGCTTGTGTCACTGTTACCCAGTGACGTGTGGTGAGGTCACTGGTTGGGGAGGCACTGGCAGCTAACAAGCCCTCCCCCCGCCACCCCCGCCCCCCCCCCCCCCCCCCCCGGAAAAAAAAAAAAGTGTGGTCCCCCAACACATCAGTAAAACCAGCACTAGGCAGAACCAGCCAGGGGGAGTAATGCCATAGCAGGGGAGACACTCAGTGTGGTGTCCCCCTGCCATAACATTAATCTGCCCCCCCAGCCAGTCAGCCCAGGGTTGGAATTCCTCGGAAAGTGGGAACCCCAAAAAATAAAAATGGGGTCCCCCCTCCCGAGCAATAACCAGCACTGGGCTGATAGCCCAGTGCTATGCCCCGCACCCCTGGTGGCGGTGGGTGCGGGGTTCATTGTGTGTTAATATTGTTCTTTACAGGTGGCCTACAGGTCCCAGCAAGCCTGCCCCAGCATGCTGGCACTTGGAGAACCACAAGTGCCAGCATGCCCGGACATAAAGGGCCTGCTGGCACCTGTAGTCCACCTGCAAAGAATAGTAATATTGTTCTTTACAGGTAGCCTACAGGTCCCAGCAAGCCTGCCCCAGCATGCTGGCACTTGGAGAACCACAAGTGCCAGCATGCCCGGACATAAAGGGCCCGCTGGCACCTGTAGTCCACCTGTAAAGAAAATATTAAAATAAAACACCACACGTCTTGAAAATAAGCTTTATTAAACTGGGTCTTCACCTGGGGGCGGCGGCCTTTAAGCTCTTTTGCGTGGCCGCCGCCTTCCCAGGGCTTCCGGCGTCTTCACCTGGGGGGCGCCACCCCCCCAGGGCTTCCAGCGTCTTCACCTGGCGGGCGGCGGCTGCTAAGCTCTTTTGCATAGCCGCCGCCCAGCCAGGACTTCCGGCGTCTTCTTTCTTCAGGAGCTCTTCACTGCTCCTCCTCCGCCGTCGGACTGACTCTCCTCCGCCTCGCGCTGACTTATATAAGTCAGCCGGAGGGGGCGGGGCGATGACGCGGCGAGCCGTGATTGGCTCGCGGTGGCCATCTTGAATTTCAAAAATGACGCTGAGGCGCCATTTTTGAAACTGGAACCGCTCCGCTGCCAAACTCTGCAGGATAAAGGTAAATTTCCACCGCAGCCGCAACCCGCCACCCGCACCGCCGCCGCCCGCACCACCGCCGCATCCCGCCGCCCGCACCATCGCCGCATCCAGCCGCCCGCACCTCCTCCGCCAGCGTCGCCCACACAGTGATTGACAACGGATCCGCTGGCCAATCACTGTGGCCTCACTGACAGGGACGTGCTTTCATAGGTTGAAAGCACGTCCCTGTATGAAAGCGGCACCACTAATGGTGCCGCTTTCCCATATATTTACTTTTACAGCCCATGGCTAGTCCCCGCCCGTGCCCGCCCCCCGCTCCCCATACTTTCCCCAGTGACAACGGGAGGCACCACGATCGGTGCCTCCCAAACACAAAAAGAAAACAGCAATGCAAAGAGTAATATTAAGAAGATACATATGACACAGAATATGTGTCATATGCATCTTCTTTGTATTATCTTAATCATTAATGACAGGGGAGGCACTGCCTCCCCTGCCTCCCCTGACTGCACGTCCCTGCTATTACCCCATGTGTGTGTTCATTCGTTAGCCTATATATTCTGTACTATAATCTTACCCAGGTAAATACAGGTGGGCTGTGACCTGACACCTAGTGCTGTCATGTTATGTTATTGTAGGAGAATGCCAGTCTGTGTACGAGATTACAAGTATCATGGATAATCCTGTGTAAACCATCTATGATCCTTATATGGTCACACAGGAAGTATGAGGGCCAGGTAATGTCTCTCTGAAGATGCTCCTCCACAGGGGACAATCAGGACCTAAACCAATTTCCCTGTCATTGTTCCTTCTGTTTACTTTCCTCTGTTAAATCCTGGGCTCTCACAGATAACTCGGAGCCTGACCCGGCATGTGGTCAGCAGGAGAAGGCCAGCTGTGGGAGGGAGTAGGGAACTACCTGAGGTGGGATCCCACCAATCAGGAACCTGCGTCTCCTCCCCAGGTGAGCGCGGCATGATGGGCATTTGGAAGGTTTTAAAAGAGGTTGCGCAGGTCAGCTCTGCATGTTAGTTGCAGGACTCAGGGGTGATACTCTGCCAGGGTACCTTGTGGAACGCATCACCAGTGCTGTGTGGACTTACACGTATTTATTCCTGCATGGGTTTATACACATATTCTCCTGTGGACTAATCTGCGATCACTGCTGTGTGGACTCAGTGATAGTTCTGCTGTGTGCACCTGTTTATCTATAACTTCTGTGTGGAATTGCGGTGGGCCTAAATCCTATACTGGGACTTACTATCTGTACTGCTACCTGTATACTGTTTCTGAGCTATGTTTAGCTCTGTTTGCTGTGTGATATCTATTCCGGTGTGCAGTGAGAAATAAACCATCACTTTGGTTTTATCGGCTCTGTGTCTGAGTGATTAGAAGAACCCCGTATCCTCACACCCTCTCAGGTCAATAAAACACTCCGTTTGTTAAACCCTTTAGAGACAGAACTCACCTGAAATCAGGTCTAACTGTTCCCATAAATGTATCTTTTTACAACAGGATCATAAACGCATTGGTGTGCACCCCACAAACGATTGTCTATGCCGATATTGCATAAAATTGACACCATTTGGTGGGATGTTTTAGTTTAGAATTTTTTTGTCAAGTTTGTTTACATTAAATTTATTTTGGGAAATATGATCTTTATCACAACCTTTATTTCCCAATAAAAATAAAGAGGAGTGAGTATAGGACAGAGTCAAATGAGTCACTTGGGTACATAATTAATCCTTTAGAAATTACCCCAAATAAGGGGCCGTATAATTAAATTTGGTCCTTTTCTTCAGTCTGCTGAGGTGTATGATGCACACCATGATGAAGAAAAATCTACCTCCTTACACTATTCTAAATGTCTGTTTTGGGTCATTTAGAGTTCATGTGTTTCTAGCAGGGTCTTTGGATGTCAGTTAGAGCCACGGGTGGAGAATCACACGAGTCAAATGTTGGGCTTCAGCTTGTAAATGCTGTTATGCAGGGCTGTTTCTAGACAATTTGTATAGACATTCAAAAATGCGCCCCCCCCCCCCCCCCCCCCAATAGACATTATAAATCCACTTAACTGGCATGGTCAGATTTCATGCGACTGCGCCGTCCCACCCTGTCCCCCTGTTTTTGATGAGGAGATCCATTCTGCAGATGTGCATAATATAATGTTTAAATATTTAGAAAAATACTTTTTAAACTTTATTAAATAATATAAATTTTAAAAAACAATGTTATTAACAGTTTTGAAGGGAAAAATCCTCAGTTAAGTGGAAAAAAAACTATTTTGCGCGCACTCCCGGTGAGGGGGCACAGCCTCGTTTAAATGGGCATAGCCTCACTAAAATGGGCATTGTCTCGCAGCAAAAGGCTACTTTACACCCCAGTTTTTGACCCTGCAACAACAGTAAAAAACAAAACATTCCACCATATTAAGTTCTAAACAGTAATGTCCCTTGCACCATGGTGGTCATTCCGAGTTGTTCGCTCGCTTGCTGTTTTTAGCAGCCGTGCAAACGCTATGCCGCCTTCCACTGGGAGTGTATTTTAGCTTAGCAAAAGTGCGAACGAAAGGATCGCAGAGCGGCCTCAAAGTTTTTTTGTGCAGTTTTAGAGTAGCTCAAAACCTACTCAGTGCTTGTGATGACTTCAGACTGTTCAGTTCCTGTTTTGCTGTCACAAACATGCCCTGCGTTCGCCCAGCCACGCCTGCGTTTTTTCTGTCACGCCTGCGTTTTTTTCGAACACTCCCTGAAAACGGTCAGTTGACACCCAGAAAAGCCCACTTCATGTCAATCACTCTGCGGCCAACAGTGCGACTGAAAAGCTTCGCTAGACCTTGTTCGTTGTAATAGTACGTCGCGCATGCACAGAAGTGCCTTTTTTTGCCTCATCGTTGCACAGGGAACGAATGCAGCTAGTGATCAACTCAGAATGACCACCCATATTATGTCCTCTGCACCATATTATGCCACACACCGCAATGCCTGTGATTCATTATGCCCTAAAGTAAAGCTTGTAATTACTTTTAAATTACCAAGGGCAATGCTCGTTGTGAAGTGTGCACAGACAATGTTCGTTGCCAAGGGTACTGCTCGTTGCAAAGGGTAATGCTCGTTGTCAAGGGAGTGTACACTGGTGATGTCACTACGCAACCGCATCATTCCACGAAACTTCGCGCCCCCCGAGCGTAGTGCTAGGGAAGATGGAGCAGAAGAAGCCACAAAGTGCTTCGGCGGGTGCCCCATGTGACAGCACGTCTCCCCCGCCACTAGAAACAGCCCTGCTGTTATGCTATGGGTGCATTGTATTTAGAAATGTACAGTCTGGAACATTGTGTTTTATAGGGTTAGTAGTTCTTTCACAATAATGAATAGATTTTTACTGCCAGTCAGTATAGACTCAGAGTATGAAAAGGATGTTAGTGTAAAATATTTCAGAATCGCCGTTTGAAGAGTTGAACATTCTGAGCAACCGTAGGGTTCCTCAGAGGTTCACTGTTGCAACACATGGTGTGTCTTTGTATGCAATCAGCAGATCAGAGACAATGGACCTCATTCCGAGTTGTTCGCTCGCTAGCTGCTTTTAGCAGCAGTGCAAACGCTAAGCCGCCGCCCTCTGGGAGTGTATCTTAGCTTAGCAGAAGTGCGAACGAAAGGGTCGCAGCGCTGCTACAAAAAAAAATGTGCAGTTCACAGTAGCTGCAGACACACTCCTAGCTTGCGATCACTTCAGACTATTTAGTTCCTGTTTTGACGTCACAAACACGCCCTGCGTTCGGCCAGCCACTCCCCCGTTTCCCCAGGCACTCCTGCGTTTTTATCTGGCATGCCTGCGTTTTTTCACACACTCCCCGAAAACGTCCAGTTACCACCCAGAAACACCCACTTCCTGTCAATCACTCAACGATCAGCAGTGCGACTGAAAAGCGTCGCTAGACCTTGTGTAAAACTGCATTGGCTTTTGTGAAAGTACGTCGCGCGTGCGCACTGCGCCCCATACGCATGCGCAGAATTGCCGATTTTTAGCCTGATCGCTGCGCTGCGAACAACGGCAGCTAGCGATCAACTCGGAATGACCCCCACTGTCAGCGTCTCTTTACAAATCCCTGTGGCTACATAATTAGCATATTTTCACAGATCCACAGATGCAAAAGCACCTCTGACTTAGGATCTTAATCCAGAACTGTATTGGAAATCTGCATTTTTCCTGCCTGTTACCAGGGCCGTACTGTCATGCGTGGGGTATATCAGTAGATCACTGCTTTCAATAAGTTTGTCCAGTAAGACAACTAATCAATGTACTGTATAAAAGGAAGTTGGTTGTGGGACATGTCATCATATAATTGTTGCAATAAAATTATTTAGGATTTCAACAAATTACAAGACAAAATGTGGCCAAGGGCTGAGCCTATGGAATGAGGAGGAAGATGTGGCAACTGTCCCATCTACTATACTGTGATATCTAGTTAGTGAGGTAACTAGCTTTTGCTCACAGAGCACCAAGGAAGCATGTTTGCCATTGATGGCTGCAAAAACCTGCCACGCACCACCACTTTCCAAGCCATTACTAAAATTGTAACTGAGCAGGAATGCTGAGAGAGGATGGGGTGCTGGTACTAATTATTAAGGCCCAGCTATGCTTGAGGGACCCAGTGAGGGCCTAGCAGGGGCTCAGTGAGGGCCTGAGAAACTGTGGAGGAGGAGAAATATCCCCCTTCTGCAGGTTTTTTTTTTTTTTTTTTCCATTGCTTTTTGCTGAAGGTATGTGACCATGCCCCTGTATCTGCTGGTCCAACAGTTTGTCTCAACAGCATTCACTGTAAACCTAATTTTTAACCTTGTTCTTTTGTTACTAGAGACTGGATGAATTTATGCATGATAAGTCAGCAGAGAACCTGATCCTCAAACTTGTGGCCTTGTCTCTGCAATATAGTTACTGCTGGGTCCTCTTATATGCCAAGCAGAGAAGTCATTCTGAGTAAGTACTTACCTCTGAGAAGGAAGAGGATAAAAGCCATTTACTTTACTGTTCAAAATAAATCATACATGCCTACATTTCTATCTCCTCTCCAGGAAAAGCAAGGTCATAATTTATAATGATCCTCTAGGTAATATCATTAGTCAATGCCATTCCCTTTCTGTAAGAATAGCTTCAATAATTAAAGATTGCAGTCACTTGAAGTCACAAACATACTGTCCCATCACACAATTAATACATCATCATAGGATGGCCTAGAATTAGCATATGCAGGACTGGTGTAAGGTCTCTCTGCACCCCAGGCAAAGCTTCAGCCTAGCACCCCTTACCTGTAAACCCCACCACCATCAACTCCTGGGGGGCAATGCAGGTGGCCACTAGGTAAGCTTGGGTGAATTTCATAATTATACATATACAGAGAAAAAAGACAACACTAAATTTTGTGAAGACAAGGAAAATCTCTTTTGACTACAGCTCACAATACACGGGATCATTCAAGAATTATATGGTTCAATCAATATAATCACAGGTACATGCATACTCCAAGAAGATAATAATGAGGTGATGAGAAGAGTGATGAAAAATACTAACTCAATGACATTTTCTATATTCCTAACGTTTCCTAACATAATGTTCAAATTTTCACTGACAAATTACGGTGGAGCTCTCTTTTGATCCGAAAGTGCTACAGTATTGCAATGGGCTGTGGTAAACTGTTCTTGTTGCAAAAGGGGTTATGTATTTCACAATGTCACAATAATGCAATGGGGTGTTAACGGCACTGATGCAGATAATATTATTCCTGGGCTTTATTAGCAAAATGTCACTGTTCTTTTGGGTAATGCAAAAAGGATAAAGGCAGCCACACTGTCGTGGATTCTTTACTAATATAACTTTCCTTGTGGTAATTATTCTTGGAACAAATGACTCCCATATAGGTCCTCACTTTTCCTTCTTTATTGATCAGTGCAGTCCTGGAGTCAAATAAGCAATTGCATATTTGACACCTGGACTGCACTGCACTGATCAAGAGAGAATTATACTAAGACGGAAAAGTGAGGACCTATATGGGACCTACCTCTTTCCTTCTATTACAAATTGTGATTCACTAACTACAAGAGTCAAATAGGCTATTGCTATGTAAGAGGCACGGGGGTGGGGCCCTGGAGAACAAAGTTCGGATCGCTCACTTACCAGCCTACGTACCTCACGCCTCCCGTCCTCCACCTTCAGTCCGTCGAAGTAGCTCAGACGGTACTGGCACACGTCCAGACACAGAACTTCCTGGGGTGACCTGAAACGAATGGGGGACACACTACGCAGGGGTGGCCTACACTGGGCTCAGTGAAAGGTCATCATTGGCACTTGTGGCCTCAGACTGGGTGCCCCCGTAGTGGTGCGAAGCACCAGGGGCGACCCTGAACGAAAACGCCCAAAGGGGAGGTGGGGGAGGGGCAACATACACCACGAACACACACAAAACACCTTTATGCTCACCAGCTATATACTCGGCCTCCGCCAGACGACTGGCCCTTCTTCTTCTTTGCTCCTGTAAGAGAACACACAACACAGCCCACGGGACGTGGCGCTGCTTACGCTTTATACGGAAAGACACTTATACAAAGGTTATAGCACAACACCGTAATACTGTTTCAACCTTGTGGTACTCACCAACGCGTACTTCCGACAGCCTACCTTTCATGGGGGCCTGGCTGTGGGGAAAACTGAGAACTCATCACACACGCGGCGTAGCGCCAACTTATGCGAACCTGCGGTGTAGCGCCGACTTCAGCAACCTGCGGCCTAACGCCGACTTCAGCAACCTGCGGCCTATCGCCGACTTCAGCAACCTGCGGCGTAACGCCGACTTCAGCAACCTGCGGCGTAACGCCGACTTCAGCAACCTGCGGCCTATCGCCGACTTCAGCAACCTGCGGCGTAACGCCGACTTCAGCAACCTGCGGCCTATCGCCGACTTCAGCAACCTGCGGCCTATCGCCGACTTCAGCAACCTGCGGCCTATCGCCGACTTCAGCAGCACACAATTGTGTTGGGCTTCCTTGTGCTGGAGGCCCCCTACCTATGGCTGCCTATCTGGGGGGTAATGGGGCCTTGCGCCCTCTGCTGAGCAGGCCACGGGCCTGCCTATGTTGCCTCAGGCCTAGTGCCTGTTCTGCCCCACGGGCCTAGTGCCCGCCTACTGGTGCCACAGGCCGGTGGCCTGACTATCCCTATGGGCCTAGTGCCCACTATGTGCCCCCGGGCCTAATGCCCGCTCAACTGTGCCACGGGCCAGGAGGGCCCGACTTTATGCCCACAGGCCGGAAGGGCCTGACAATGCCCACGGGCCTAATGCCCGATCCCTGGTGGTCTAGGGGTAGGCACCTGCACTTACCCGTCCAAAGGGCCACGGCTGGACCAAGTCTGGTCCGGCCACGCCCACCGCGTTGTCTTCGCCGGAGGCGGGATAGCTCCCACCACCTCCGGGCTTCCTGGAGACTTCACCTGGGCAGCGGTGGCCGGTGCAAGCTCTTTTGCGTTGCACACCGCTGGCCCAGGACTTCCGAGGTCTTCACCGATGGGGGTCGGCTCCTTGTACTTCACCTGGCGGGCGGCGGCGTGTCTCAGCTCTTTTGCAACCACCGCCGCCCTCCGGGACTTCCGGCGCCGTCTTCCTTCGTCTATCTTCAGGAGCTCTTCTCCGCTCCTTCTCCGTCCCCGAACAGACTTCCTGCGCCCGGCGCTGGCTAAAACAAACCAGTGCCGGGGGGCGGGGCTATGACACGGCGAGCCGGGATTGGCTCGCCGCCGCCACTCCCGATTGGCTGCCAGTTCACGAGCCGTGATTGGCTCGCGTCTGGCGCCAAATTCAAAAAGCGGCGCTGTGATTGGCGGGGCCTGAGTCCCGGAGGATGCAGGCCCGCCGCCATCACCCGCGTGGAGCGGCGGTGGATATGCACCGCCGCCCCCACGCCCGCTGTCGAACTCTGCACTCAGCGGGGCAGGTGGAGACCGGACCAGATCCGGTCCCCAGCACCGCCCGAAGCCCGCGCTACCTCCGGCCACATGGGACGGCGCCGGGCCGTCCCAGGTGAGGAGGGACGCGCACGCTAGTAGCAGGGCCAGTGACCGCACGAGGACACTGGCCCTTGCTACAGCTAAAGGAAGAGAGCAATTAGAATCACTGTACAGGCCCTTCACCAGGATTGGGCACAGATACAGAGACCACCCAATTTAAAACTAACAAGTATCAAACCTGGAATAACAGGCCAATCAAAAGGTGACAGCAATAAAGGATTTATGCAACTTTTGAAGTACCTTAACGGTATTGAACACCCCTGATAAATTGTATGTCGACGAAACGTGTTGGAAGATATATTGTTTGAGAATACTTTGAAACAAGAAATTAACTGCCAAAGTCTGCCTGCATTAGGGCAATTTTATATACTATAAGAAGCTGTGATATTTTATTTTCATTTTTGTACAAAATAAATTGCTATTTGTTTTTTAAATTCAAACTGATTGTGTTGAACTCAGTGATATGTATGACATCCCCCTCATTAGCATACAAATAGTACATAGGGGGTAATTCAAATCTGATCGTTAGGCAGCGATTTTTGTTGTCCTGTGATCAGATAGTCGCCGCCTACAGAGGGAGTGTATATTCGCTGTGCAAGTGTGCGATGGCATGTGTAGCAGAGCTGCACAAACTGATTTTGTGCAGTCTCTGCGCAGTCCAGGACTTACGGTGCGTACACACGGTGAGATCCTTGCTATGCCCTTGCGATTTCCCTTGAACTCCCCGGAGCCCAAATAGCACAGATTTTGACTAACTTTTCTTGAGATATGAACTATGGGGGTAATTCCAAGTTGATCGCAGCAGGAAATTTTTTAGCAGTTGGGCAAAACCATGGAGGTCATTCCGAGTTGTTCGCTCGCAAGCGGATTTTGGCAGATTTGCTCATGCTAAGCCGCCGCCTACTGGGAGTGAATCTTAGCATCTTAAAATTGCGAACGATGTATTCGCAATATTGCGATTACACACCTCGTAGCAGTTTCTGAGTAGCTCCAGACTTACTCGGCATCTGCGATCATTTCACTGCTTGTCGTTCCTGGTTTGACGTCACAAACACACCCAGCGTTCGCCCAGACACTCCTCCGTTTCTCCGGCCACTCCTGCGTTTTTTCCGGAAACGGTAGCGTTTTTTCCCACACGCCCATAAAACGGCCTGTTTCCGCCCAGTAACACCCATTTCCTGTCAATCACATTACGATCGCCAGAACGATGAAAAAGCCGTGAGTAAAATTACTAAGTGCATAGCAAATTTACTTGGCGCAGTCGCAGTGCGAACATTGCGCATGCGCATTAAGCGAAAAATCGCTGCGATGCGAAGATTTTTACCGAGCGAACAACTCGGAATGAGGGCCCATGTGCACTGCAGGGGGGGCAGATATAACATTTGCAGAGAGAGTTAGATTTAGATTGCAGATTGAACTCACCACACCCAAATCTATCTCTCTCTGCACATGTTATATCTGCCCCCCCTGCAGTGCACATGGGCCCTCATTCCGAGTTGTTCGCTCGGTATTTTTCATCGCATCGCAGTGAAAATCCGCGTAGTACGCATGCGCAATGTTCGCACTGCGACTGCGCCAAGTAACTTTACTATGAAGAAAGTATTTTTACTCACGGCTTTTTCTTCGCTCCGGCGATCGTAATGTGATTGACAGGAAATGGGTGTTACTGGGCGGAAACACGGCGTTTCAGGGGCGTGTGGCTGAAAACGCTACCGTTTCCGGAAAAAACGCAGGAGTGGCCGGGGAAACGGTGGGAGTGCCTGGGCGAACGCTGGGTGTGTTTGTGACGTCAACCAGGAACGACAAGCACTGAAATGATCGCACAGGCAGAGTAAGTCTGGAGCTACTCTGAAACTGCTAAGTAGTTAGTAATCGCAATATTGCGAATACATCGGTCGCAATTTTAAGAAGCTAAGATTCACTCCCAGTAGGCGGCGGCTTAGCGTGTGTAACTCTGCTAAATTCGCCTTGCGACCGATCAACTCGGAATGAGGGCCATGGTTTTGGCCAATTGCTAACAAACTTGCTGCTGCGATCAACTCAGAATTAGGCCCAATGTGTGCTTACGATTTTGGCTTATGTGAGATTTTGGCTTATGTGAGATGTCATTGACATGTGAGATGAACTAGATAGTAGAGATGTGCACCGGACATTTTTCGGGTTTTGTGTTTTGGTTTTGGATTCGGTTCCGCGGCCGTGTTTTGGGTTCGAACGCGTTTTGGCAAAACCTCACCGAATTTTTTTTGTCGGATTCGGGTGTGTTTTGGATTCGGGTGTTTTTTTTAAAAAAAACTAAAAAACAGCTTAAATCATTGAATTTGGGGGTCATTTTGATCCCATAGTATTATCAACCTCAATAACCATAATTTACACTTATTTACAGTCTATTCTGAGTACCTCACACCTCACAATATTATTTTTAGTCCTAAAATTTGCACCGAGGTCGCTGGATGACTAAGCTCAGCGACCCAAGTGGCCGACACAAACACCTGGCCCATCTATGAGTGGCACTGCAGTGTTACGCAGGATGGCCCTTCCAAAAAACACTCCCCAAACAGCACATGACGCAAAGAAAAAAAGAGGCGCAATGAGGTAGCTGTGTGACTAAGCTCAGCGACCCAAGTGGCCGACACAAACACCTGGCCCATCTAGGAGTGGCACTGCAGTGTCACGCAGGATGGCCCTTCAAAAAACTACTCCCCAAACAGCACATGACGCAAAGAAAAAAAGAGGCGCAATGAGGTAGCTGTGTGAGTAAGCTAAGCGACCCTAGTGGCCGACACAAACACCTGGCCCATCTAGGAGTGGCACTGCAGTGTTACGCAGGATGGCCCTTCAAAAAACTACTCCCCAAACAGCACATGACGCAAAGAAAAAAAGAGGCGCAATGAGGTAGCTGTGTGAGTAAGCTAAGCGACCCTAGTGGCCGACACAAACACCTGGCCCATCTAGGAGTGGCACTGCAGTGTCACGCAGGCTGGCCCTTCAAAAAACTACTCCCCAAACAGCACATGACGCAAAGAAAAATTAAAGAAAAAAGAGGTGCAAGATGGAATTGTACTTGGGCCCTCCCACCCACCCTTATGTTGTATAAACAGGACATGCACACTTTAACCAACCCATCATTTCAGTGACAGGGTCTGCCACACGGGTTGGTTTGGACCCCCACCAAAAAAGAAGCAATTAATCTCTCCTTGCACAAACTGGCTCTACAGAGGCAAGATGTCCACCTCATCATCATCCTCCGATTCATCACCGTGTACATCCCCCTCCTCACAGATTATCAATTCGTCCCCACTGGAATCCACCATCTCAGCTCCCTGTGTACTTTGTGGAGGCAATTGCTGCTGGTCAATGTCTCCACGGAGGAATTGATTATAATTCATTTTAATGAACATCATCTTCTCCACATTTTCTGGAAGTAACCTCGTACGCCGATTGCTGACAAGGTGAGCGGCGGCACTAAACACTCTTTCGGAATACACACTTGTGGGAGGGCAACTTAGGTAGAATAAAGCCAGTTTGTGCAAGGGCCTCCAAATTGCCTCTTTTTCCTGCCAGTATACGTACGGACTGTCTGACGTGCCTACTTGGATGCGGTCACTCATATAATCCTCCACCATTCTTTCAATGGTGAGAGAATCATATGCAGTGACAGTAGACGACATGTCCGTAATCGTTGTCAGGTCCTTCAGTCCGGACCAGATGTCAGCATCAGCAGTCGCTCCAGACTGCCCTGCATCACCGCCAGCGGGTGGGCTCGGAATTCTGAGCCTTTTCCTCGCACCCCCAATTGCGGGAGAATGTGAAGGAGGAGCTGTTGACCGATCAAGTTCCACTTGACTTGATAATTTTCTCACCAGCAGGTCTTTGAACCCCTGCAGACTTGTGTCTGCCGGAAAGAGAGATACAACGTATGTTTTAAATCTAGGATCGAGCACGGTGGCCAAAATGTAGTGCTCTGATTTCAACAGATTGACCACCCGTGAATCCTGGTTAAGCGAATGAAGGGCTCCATCCACAAGTCCCACATGCCTAGCGGAATCGCTCTTTCTTAGCTCCTCCTTCAATGTCTCCAGCTTCTTCTGCAAAAGCCTGATGAGGGGAATGACCTGACTCAGGCTGGCAGTGTCTGAACTGACTTCACGTGTGGCAAGTTCAAAAGGTTGCAGAACCTTGCACAACGTTGAAATCATTCTCCACTGCGCTTGAGACAGGTGCATTCCACCTCCTTTGCCTATATCGTGGCCAGATGTATAGGCTTGAATGGCCTTTTGCTGCTCCTCCAACCTCTGAAGCATATAGAGGGTTGAATTCCACCTCGTTACCACTTCTTGCTTCAGATGATGGCAGGGCAGGTTCAGGCGTTTTTGGTGTTGCTCCAGTCTTCTGTACGTGGTGCCTGTACGCCGAAAGTGTCCCGCAAATTCTTCTGGCCACCGACAGCATCTCTTGCACGCCCCTCTCGTTTTTTAAATAATTCTGCACCACCAAATTCAAGGTATGTGCAAAACATGGGACGTGCTGGAATTTGCCCAGATATAATGCACGCACAATATTGCTGGCGTTGTCCGATGCCACAAATCCACAGGA
Organism: Pseudophryne corroboree; assembly: GCF_028390025.1. NCBI lineage: Eukaryota > Metazoa > Chordata > Amphibia > Anura > Myobatrachidae > Pseudophryne > Pseudophryne corroboree. The sequence continues at coordinate 662,683,451 of NC_086444.1, read as the reverse complement.
GAGTCCAATTGGGGTAAGCCATTCTGCGATGATCTTCCTCAGTTGCCGTAAGAGGTTTTCAGCTGTGTGCGTATTCTGGAAAGCGGTGATACAAAGCGTAGCCTGCCTAGGAAAGAGTTGGCGTTTGCGAGATGCTGCTACTGGTGCCGCCGCTGCTGTTCTTGCGGCGGGAGTCAATACATCTACCCAGTGGGCTGTCACAGTCATATAGTCCTGAGTCTGCCCTGCTCCACTTGTCCACATGTCCGTGGTTAAGTGGACATTGGGTACAACTGCATTTTTTAGGACACTGGTGAGTCTTTTTCTGAGGTCTGTGTACATTTTCGGTATCGCCTGCCTAGAGAAATGGAACCTAGATGGTATTTGGTACCGGGGACACAGTACCTCAAACAAGTCTATAGTTGGCTCTGCAGTAATGATGGATACCGGAACCACGTTTCTCACCGTCCAGGATGCCAAGGCCTCAGTTATCCGCTTTGCAGCAGGATGACTGCTGTGATATTTCATCTTCCTCGCAAAGGACTGTTGGACAGTCAATTGCTTGGTGGAAGTAGTAAAAGTGGTCTTACGACTTCCCCTCTGGGATGACCATCAACTCCCAGCAGCAACAACAGCAGCGCCAGCAGCAGTAGGCGTTACACTCAAGGATGCATCGGAGGAATCCCAGGCAGGAGAGGACTCATCAGAATTGCCAGTGACATGGCCTGCAGGACTATTGGCATTCCTGGGGAAGGAGGAAATTGACACTGAGGGAGTTGGTGGGGTGGTTTGCGTGAGCTTGGTTACAAGAGGAAGGGATTTACTGGTCAGTGGACTGCTTCCGCTGTCGCCCAAAGTTTTTGAACTTGTCACTGACTTATGATGAATGCGCTGCAGGTGACGTATAAGGGAGGATGTTCCGAGGTGGTTAACGTCCTTACCCCTACTTATTACAACTTGACAAAGGCAACACACGGCTTGACACCTGTTGTCCGCATTTCTGTTGAAATACTTCCACACTGAAGAGCTGATTTTTTTGGTATTTTCACCAGGCATGTCAATGGCCATATTCCTCCCACGGACAACAGGTGTCTCCCCGGGTGCCTGACTTAAACAAACCACTTCACCATCAGAATCCTCCTTGTCAATTTCCTCCCCAGCGCCAGCAACACCCATATGCTCATCCTGGTGATACTCAACCTGTATAACGAAAGTATTTCACAGGAGTAATCTCCAAGTACCTCTAATGGGTCTAGGACTCCAGGTCGACAACAAAAAGGTCGACACACCTTAGGTCGACTTCAATTGGTCGACACACCTTAGGTCGACATGGACAAAAGGTCGACATGAACAAGGTCGACATGGAAAAAGGTTGACATGAGTTTTTTATGTTTTTTTTTTGTGTCGTTTTCTTCGTAGAGTGACCGGGAACCCCAATTAGTGCACCGAGTCCCCTCGCATGGCTCGCTTCGCTCGCCATGCTTCGGGCATGGTTCCTTCGCTCCGCTTCGCTCGGCACAGATTACCGTTCCAATCGTAGTCCACGTGGATCGTTAAGTATGATAAGGTTCCAAAAAAGAAAAAAATTGTGAAAAACTCATGTCGACCATTTTCCATGTCGACCTTGTTCCTGTCGACCTTTTGTCCACGTCGACCTAAGGTGTGTCGATCAATTGGCGTCGACCTAAGGTGTGTCGACCTTTTTGTTGTCGACCTGGAGTCCGGATACCCCTCTAATAAAGTGTAAATTCGACATAGTGTTATACAGTATAAATAATGAAAAAGCTTTCACCAGTTCAACCTTAGGGTGTGTACACACGGTGAGATCCTTGCTATGCCCAATTTTCACTTGCGATTTCCCTTGAACTCCCCGGAGCCCAGCTAGCACAGATTTTGACTAACTTTTCTTGAGATATGGACTATGTGTGCTTACGATTTTGGCTTAAGTGAGATTTTGGCTTATGTGAGATGTCATTGACATGTGAGATGAACTAGATAGTACACCGATCTAGCAAGGATTGACTTGCCTGCACAATCTATCTTTTCTTGCGATGCCGACCTGGCAGCACCGCGCATCGGGATCGAATCGGAATCTCAAGGTGACTTTCACCTTGCGATCTGCACTAACTTTTCTTGCGATTTTGACTATATAGTCAAAATCGAAAGAAAATATCTCACCGTGTGTACACGGTGCGATCACATCAGCCTGTTCAGGACCGGATTTGATGTCAGACAACTTCCCTGAAAACTGATAATGCTGATTATCTAACAGGAACAAAAAGCTATACCTTCTATACACTCTAAACACACTTTAAACCTTTAGCCGCTGCGGCCGCTATACTTGGTACACACGCTACGTACTTTTTACGCTAATAGCGTACAGAGTCCCGTACGATGTACGGACTCTGTGTACAAACGCCGCGCTGACGGTACAATGCACCCGCAGCGCGTACACACCCAATGAATACTCTTTAAACCTTATACAGCAATGCAATGCGTTACTAATACACTTTTAAACCTTAGCAGGGAAAGGAAGACACAACACCGATTTGTAGTTAAATCACTGGGTTCCGACACCACAGCGTAAAATTGCTGAAAGGGGGTTACAATATATACAATACAATATAAGACAATATAACAGAATAATGGCTACAGTCAATGGTACATACTTGAGTGGACAAACTTGCGCAACCCGGCCGGTCCCCGGTCATCTGATAGATAACTTTGTGAGTCTTGTGTCTGACCAGGCTAGAAGCAGGCTCTCTTTATACACTTCTTCCAAAAGCAATACAATAGATACTGTAATCCCTTTGTCCATTGGACACAGGAATGCCCTTTTACAGTACAGGAGAGGTCATAGGTCTGTTTGAATAGGTGGGCGATGTCTATTTTCACTGCTCTTGTGGGTGGTCTCCTCTGGATTCCCGCCGCATACATAATGTACAGTAAATACAGTTTATATCTATATTCTGCTCCTGCACATAACTATCCGCAGGAACATGCGATCTTACTCAAACCAACACCGGAATGTTTCCCTTATACCCTACAGCTGGATACCAAACACCACCTTATGACCTTGTTCCGTCCCCTCCTATTCTGTAAAGGTGAATCCCTTTGTTCTGAAACCATTTAAACTGTTGTTATTTTCTGGTGGGGTGCAGGAGGACTATGTGTACATTGGCCCTCATTCCGAGTTGTTCGCTCGCAAGCTGCTTTTAGCAGCTTTGCACACGCTAAGCCGCCGCCTACTGGGAGTGAATCTTAGCATAGTAAAATTGCGAACGAAAGATTAGCAGAATTGCGAATAGACACTTCTTAGCAGTTTCTGAGTAGCTCCACACTTACTCGGCAACTGCGATCAGTTCAGTCAGTTTCGTTCCTGGTTTGACGTCACAAACACTCCCAGCGTTCGCCCAGACACTCCTCCGTTTCTTCAGACACTCCCGCGTTTTTCCCAGAAACGGCAGCGTTTTTTCACACACACCCATAAAACGGCCAGTTTCCGCCCAGAAACACCCATTTTCTGTCAATCACATTACAATCACCAGAACGAAGAAAAAAACCTCGTAATGCCGTGAGTAAAATTCCTAACTGCATAGCAAATTTACTTGGCGCAGTCGCAGTGCGAACATTGCGCATGCGCAATTAGCGGAAAATCGCTGCGATGCGAAGAAAATTACCGAGCGAACAACTCGGAATGACCACCATTGTGCACTATTTGGATTAAATATGTAATGTGTTTTGATAGCTCTCCATGCATTCACAAACTCTACCGTAAATACCCATACCACGCACTGATGCGCACAACCGCGGGAGCGACCTTACGCAAATTGCGAATATGTGCACGCACAGCAGAACAAGTACACGCGCGGAGGCCATCTGTGAGTAGTTCGTACGTAATGTATGTACTGCAATATTTTTCGACTTTGACAAAACGCTTTAGCTCGGCTGCGTTTTTCCAGACACTCCCTGAAAACGGTCAGTTACCACCCACAAATGGCCTCTTCCTGTCAATCTCCTTGCGAACGCCCGTGCGAATGGATCCTTCCCACAATCTAGTCGCTGACCAGCGATCCCTGTTGCAGCCGTGCGATGCGCCGGCGCAGTGCGGTGCATATACGCATGCACAGTTTGGATCTGATTGCCCGCTGTGCGAAAACGCACAGCAGCGATTAGATCTGAATTAGGCCCACAGTTACATAGTTATACATACATAGTTATACAATAAGTTATACATACATAGTTATACAATAAGTGTTTAAAGAATAGGCAGCCCCTAGGAAACACTACCCCAATACCTTTCCTAACAGGTCCCCTCTGGCAGAGGACCATTCTTCGGGGCTTTGCTACGGTGTCGTTTTAAAGCCAACAGAATAAAAGTAAATATGACTTTTAGGATACCCCTGAAAAAACACCAAGGTTGTGAGTAATAAAAACCAGTGATAAGTACCAAAATTATAAGCGCAGTACTGGTAATCAAATATTTTATATATATATATATATATATATATATATAATGAGGATATGGAAGCTGCACTCACAAATCGTTTTCATACAACAGCTGGAGTGCCAAATCTAGAGCAAAGTCCAATCTAGAAAAAGTCCCAAATATATCTTCAAGAAATAAGGATGCACTCACCAGACTTCTTCAAAAGTACAAAAACGAGCTTTTAATGTCACCAGCACATACTCACAAGGTCATGGTCGACCATGGTGACCATGACCTTGTGAGTATGTGCTGGTGACACTGACATTAAAGGCTCGTTTTTGTACTTTTGAAGAAGTCTGGTGAGTGCATCCTTATTTCTTGAAGATATATATATATATATATATATATATATATATGGATAACTGAGGCAGCACAACAGTTGTGGATGGCACCGGGGCCATACACATACTTCAAATGCTGGAGTGCTGGCGTGAACCCTATTAATATACATGTATACAGAGGCAGAACTCTGGGAGGCAACGGAGTCATCTGCCGCCGGGCTCCTGCTCTGAAGGGGGGCACCTCTCCTCCCATTCTGTGAGACCATTGAATTAAGTTAATTGATAGCTGCCACTGTCTTTTCAGTGGCCAACTTACTCACTGGTCCCTGCACCTTACAAATCTCACCCTTTTTATTATACTGTAGATACACATTTTACAAGTGTCACACCCAGGATTAGAACCCACGACCTATGACACAGGAAGCAGACACCTTACTGATGAAGTTGTTTGCTCCTCTATAGGAAATATGAGAATTCTAACGATATGAAGTTACTTTTCTGACAATTACATGTAACTTCATATAGTTAGAATTCTCATACTTCCTGTACAGGAGCAAATAGCTCCATCAGTAAAGTGTCTGCTATCAGTGTAACAGGTCATGGGTCCTAATCCTGGGTATGACTGCTAAGAAATGTGTGATTTAAACACACACACACATGCATATATATTTATCTTAATATAGGAAATAGAGGGGCACCGATATTTATCTTGCCTCCGGGCAACTGGGACGAACTTACGCCACTGCATGTATATACTGTATACATATATAAACTTTAAATACAAAAAACAGGTAAAATAATAAGATATAAGAGTAATAAAATTCAATGATAAGATTATTGTGTCTATTGCTCCCTCAAGGTGTGGAGGCTTATATTTCCGGGATGTTACTAAAAATAACTTCTCACCAAAGATCACCTGACAGGAGAAAGGTGCAACGACCAATTAGTAAATGATTTTAATAAAAAATTGCTTACAGCATAAAGAAGGTGACAAAGTATCTGCAATCACTATATAGTTGAGATGATGGTATATTCCTGACACCACCCTTGCAGGTGTAAGCTCAATTGGCAGGATTCTCCCACTTAGTGTATGGAAACAGCACCAGAAATCCTACGCGTTTTGTCCACAAATGAACTTCTTCAGAGTTAAGAAATCTTTAAAAAATCTAAAATTATAATGCAATGTCATAATTGATGTACTGTAAATCATTCATAGGTCATTCATAGCAATAAACCCAAGAAGGAAAATTGGCTCGTTGTACGATCACACAAAAATGGGAATTCACATCCAGAAGATAAGTTGATCCCAAAACATGGATTCAAGGAGTAATATTGAACAGTGTGAAAGTGCCCTCCAAACATATGTCTGTTCTCCATTGCACTTAATTTTATGCCCTCTAATAGTGCTCTAACTCATTTTCAGAACCATAGTGGAGCCTTACATAATGTTATGCCCCATAGTAGTGCCCTAGGTTATTTTTTGAACCATAGTAGTACTTAGTTCACATTATGTCACATTGTAGGGCTGCCAGTACATTATGCAACACAGTACCCCAATTCACATTATGACATACAGTGGCCCCAGTTCATATTATGTCACATTACAGTGCCCCCAGTTCAAATTATGTAACTTTATAATGCTATACTATTTATACCATATTTGTATATATGTAATAGCCTGCAAGAATCAGAATGTGCGAGAGTTTGTAAAAAAAATTCCCATTTTGTAGAAGTGGAAATAATTTACACTGCAGAGTCAACTTTTTGTTGTGTAAATCAGTGGTTCTCAAGCCCCCGGCATGCCACACTGGCCTCATTTTCCAGGTCACTGGGCAGTTGCTCTGTGTATCGCTTTGTATCATCACTTTTTAAAATGACACAGATGACCTAGAATACATGAACTGTGGGGTCCTGAGGACCGATTTTAAGAACCTGTGGTGTAAATGACTGCCGCTTTAAAAAAAAAAAGGGGGTCAGTCCAGTTAGGTGCGACTGGAGCGATGTACTGTTGCTGTGCTGTTTCAGTGCTGGTAACAGCACCCGATCTTGCACCTTTTGCAGGCTGATTTCTGCCTGAATTTGCACAAAATTGGTCAGAGCCCTATGGGATAGTAACCACTGACTGGTAATTGACACAAGTTAATAATCTAAATGACCTAACAACATCTACACAAGAGAGTATATACAGTAGGTCTACTTGAGTTCCTAAAACGACTCTGTGATGACAAATACGACATCCATCTCAGATAATTACTGAGTAAATAGGATGATTTAAACAAGGAACTCCATAAAAGAAACATTAAGTGCACCAACGTATATGGTCATGTGTATAGACTAACCAAGACTATTGTATGAAATGTGTGGGTTAGTGAGTTGAAACTTTAAAGGTTTAAAGTGAATTGTATCTAGTAGACTTGGGTGGATGCACATATAGTACAAAGGTATCCCACCAATTAATAGGGAATTAAGGGTAGGTTATAGCCAGAGTAACCACCGTGTGCAGCACGGACAGCAGCTAGACGAGCTGAACTGTCATTTTAGACACAAATTTGATACCCTCGAAGTTCATTTTGAAGTTGAGCTGCTCCACTGTAGTGTGTTGGTCGGCCCTCACTCATCTTCGTAGCCAACTTTCACCTCTCACATCAAAGACACGTGGTGCTCTGCAGTTTCCATGTCAGTTATTCACAATATTGCCATTTGTCCAGTCACGATACACCTTCACCACAGCAGCACGCTCAGAAATACTGCCACCCTTTTCCTGAAAGCCGATAATCATCCATTTTTGCAACTCTGATAAATCGCCCCTTTTACCCATGACAGCAAAGAGTGATGTGTATGCAGACGGCCTATCACACAACCTACACAACCACCAAGCCAGTGCACAACTCATTATGTACTACATGGGCTATGCACTGTCGATGTGAAATGCAGCTTTTAGAGCTCCCAGGATGCTCTGGTCTTTCCCCCCTATACCCCGCCACTAGCTTAGGCTATCCTATTTTGTTTTGGTGCTGGCAGGAGCTGGATGCACCTTTCACAGTGGGGCTGCTTTTAAGCAGTCGCAAGCTTTTCTATTATGTTTTAATTTAGTTTTCTTTTACTTTACTTGGTCAAGCAGCACTAGGCAGTCCTAAGGACGCCAGCGCTGCTGCTTCTCCAACACCCCAGCACCGCAACACCAGTAACTGGTCCAGTGATTCTGACGTGCACCTTGGAAGCATTGCTAGAAGCTACTGAGGAACAGCCCAGACTGCGGCCGGAGTATCAGGGGACAGGTAAGGCAGGTCCCCGCTTGCAGAAACCTGTGTCTTTTACACAGTCTCACCTCCGGTCTTGGAGACGGACCGGAGGTGCTGGGAATCTTCCCTGTGAACTCTATGGCATTCTGCCCCTGTGCCTATTGCACAAATTTGAATCGGTCATGGTCCACCCCTGCAAGTGCCCAGAGACACCCCAGAGTACCACGGCACCCAGTTTGGGAACCACTGGACTGTATATTGAGAATGTCATGGTTACAATAGTATGTCTTAACTATACTAAATTGTGTCAATCATGATTATCCACGACTGTAGGTGTAGAGATTATGGCCCAGATTTATCAAGCCTTGGAGAGTGATAAATTGCACAGTGATAAAGTACCAGCCAATCAGATCCTAACTTCCATATTACAGGCTTTGAAAAATAACAGTTACAAGCTGATTGGTTGGTACTTTATCATCGTACAGTTTATCACTCTCCAAGGCTTGATATATTTGGACCATTGTTGCTTGTTGGAATACAGTACATCAAAACACATATACAATATACAGAGTAAAATACTCTCAGAAAATACAATAGACACTGGCTTGAAAAATACTGCGATACAAAGTATAAACAAAAAAATATAAACAAATTTGTTGTACCAAACTGTTTATTTTTATTGGCTATACTTTGGCAGTGGATTAGTAATCACGTTTAATCTTAAATAATGATTAAATGGTCAACAGTATATTTAAGTAATTTTTATCTATCATTTGTAAGGTGCCATAAAGTTTCTGTGGCATTGATATATAAAACCTAGTGGCATATCTATAATACGTGCAGGGTGTGCAGTGCAGAGGGGTAACTAGGGTTTTCGGAGCCCAGGGCAAGATAAAGAGTGGCGCCCAAACTCCCCCCCCCCCCCCAAAAAAAATAAAATAAATAAATCTACAGAAAATCATGTGTGTGCGCTGTAAAATGGGCGTGACCACGCTCCAGAAGGGGCATGGTCACATACCAGAAGGGGGGGTGACCACTGAAAATGGGGCGTGCCAACATGACTATCACCTACCCGCTGTGTCGCCTCTCAGCACACTATCACCTACCCCTTGTGTCGTCTCTCAGCACACCTTCATTCAATTTTTGCACATTAAGGCAGTAGAGTCCCCTATTTACACAGTACGCAGGCAGATTCCCCTTTTTACACAGTACGCTTGCAGAGTCCCCTTTTTACACAGTACGCAGGCAGAGTCCTCTTTTACACCGTCCGCAGGCAGAGTCCCCTATTTACACAGTACGCAGGCAGAGTCCCCTTTTTACACATAGTGCCAGATACACATTGCCCCACAGTGCCACTGCCAGATACACAATGCACCACAGTGCCACTGCCAGATACACAATTTCCCACAGTGCCACTGCCAGATACACAATGCCCCACAGTGCCACTGCCAGATACATAATGCCCCACAGTGCCACTGCCAGATACACAATGCCCCACAGTGCCACTGCCAGATACACATTGCCCCACAGTGCCACTGCCAGATACACAATGCCCCACAGTGCCACTGCCAGATACACAATGCCCCACAGTGCCCCTGCCAGATACACAATGCCACACAGTGCCCCTGCCAGATACAGAATGCCCCACAGTGCCATTGACAGATACACATTGCCCCACAGTGCCACTGCCCCTTCCCCCCCCCGCGCTCCCCGTTGCCCTGCTCACCGCCGCAGCGCCTCTCCTGCCCGACCTCAACGCACCATGAAGTCCGGTCTCCGGCTGCGGGTATCTTCTTGGCACCGGTCCTTTAGTCAATCAGAGCTCGCGGACCGGCAGCCAATCAGAAGCTGGCCTGCGAGCCCTGATTCGCTACCAAACCAAGGACACTCGCCCCACAGTCGCCACACTGGACTGTCCGTCAGCAGACATTGAGGGGTAGGAGAGGCGCTGCGCTCTCCTCCCCTCATATTATCACATAGCAGCGGGATGGGGGACTGTACGGGGGCAGAGGAACAGTAACGGGGCGAGTGGGCATAATGCCCTGGCCGCCGCCACCGCCCCCCTCTCCTGGGCCTACCAAGGCGCCCAGGGCATGTGCCCTGCCTGACCCCCCTTAGTTACGCCTCTGGTGCAGTGTACATGGGCTCCATGATCCAGGGGGCCCACACTGCACACTCTTCACCCTTATATTATATTTGTCTCTTCGAATGGCAGCGATTTGTCTCTCCTCTGTGGTGGCAGCGATGTTGCACAAATCACCAGAAAATGGTGCAGTGCCCATTTTCCCAGAGATATGCGCAATAGATAAATCACTGGAAACACACTGCAACGCCCGATCCATGTTCCCGGAGACCTACGCATACAAAGTCGAATCTGGCGCAGTGCCAGAGTCTACTGCATGCGCCACCTACAAGAGGGCAGAGACTGCACATGGGACTCCTCCTCTCTTAAGCTACCCCTGATAAAAACCCCTCAGTGCTATGAAATTGAGAAACAGCACAACCCCTTATGCAGCATTTATTTTTAGAATAATGTTTTCTAAAAATCATTATTTACATAAATTGCAATTTTATACAGTAAAGTCCTAAAAATGGAAGTTTGTTCTCTGTAGTACAGACAAAATGGTACTGTCTATATATGGCTAAAACAATTGTTTATCTTATGCTTTTTTTAATAAGTGGCATATAATTTTTTCATATTTTGGAAAGAAAATATTTTGGAAAAATCTGTCACACAAATGTGATTATTTTCTTAAATATCCAACACTGTCTATCAGTGTCACTCTATTGTATCCTGTCTAATACTTAACATTGTTTATCATTATTTAAGGTACAATCTTTCAGGTGATATACTGCATAATATTACTTTAATTTATGCAGCTGTAGTTCAACTGACTTCAAAATCTGAAGACTTGGAAATTAAGGTAAATATTTAATTAGTATACATAATTGAAACCAAGCTACAAACAGTTAATATGTCAGCATCTAAAAATGTCCTTAGATTGCATTATTCTATTAAATTAATCAATTGTGTTTTATATATATATATATATATATATATATATATATACACACACACATATAATTATTATTATTATTTTTTAAGGACCTCTTTTTTATAGCTACCATAAATGATAAATCCACAGAAGAATAATTTTTTTCACCTAACTTTCCCCCTTCTTCCAAGTAGCAAGACAATGGACGTGTCATGCCAGGGTCCTGTAGAACTTAGCTCCACAAGCACTGCAATGCTTCATGTTCTGATGATCACGACCAAGAGAAGGTCAAGTTCACCCGGGAGCTATAGATGTGTCCTCAGTAACTGATAGCACATTTCAATTTGAATTGTTAGCAATTGTTAATGCTGGGTGGGATGAGTTCTCCTTAACTTCAGAAATCCCTGACATGAAACTCCCAAAGTTCCATTAGTTGGGATGACAGGCAATGATGTAAAGTTAGTTTTTATGTGGAGCTGCTATTAATTGTGGACTATAAATTAAGTCTTAACAGCGCTTGAGCATCTAGTCCTCTGTCCCTTCCTAAAAATATTTTCATCCTATAAAACAAAATCTTGTATATAAATGTACACACATTTAGGAGCCTACTGCAATAAATGCTCAAAAACAACTGTTGCCAGTAGATGGTGTAAACCTTTGCACCCCTGCAGATGCCATCATCTTCATTCTGAAATCCAAGTGCATACCGGTAAATCCAGAAAAATATACAGGTTGCATTGTAAAGCATTTGTACTGCGACTTTTGTGGTTCTCAAATTATCCTGTTTATCATACTTACAGTCTTACATAGTAATTGAGGTTGGAAAAGTCACTAATATATGATGTTCATCCTTTTTGGAATTGTGAATATGATACCAAAGAAGAAAAAAATAATGCACACAGTGAAGCCAATGTAATTTTATAGTGAAGATTCTTCCTGATTGTATAAATGCCAGTCACATTAATTGATTTGACCAGGATGTATCATGTGAGATGAATATTGTTTCAGGTGATTACAGACGTCTTGTACTTTGGGCTAAGAGTCTTCACACACATTTTGGATTAGTAAAATATGATTCCAGAATTGCTATGTTTGTGTTCAGGTTCTAATTTCTCCAGGAGTGGATGAAACTGGATCATGTATTCATCAGATTGTGGACCACATGCTTATGTCGTGCACTAGTGACCCCTACAAGTGGTTGGACCGGTCATGGCTCTCTGTCCTCATAACAAAGGTTGGTTTGATTTAATGCAAATAAATGTTTTTTATTAACGGCAGGGTAGAGGTACGATGGGGTTAACGCCCCCAGAAGGCTGCAATAGCTTCACCCATTTTTCATACTGGGTTGGGTTATGCCCCTTATAAGTAGCGATGTGCATGGACACCCATGTTTTGGTTTTTGTTCTAATTCATCATCATGTTTGGGCTTTGACAAAACCACCCTCATAATATTTGATAAAAAAATCGATAAAAATCAGCTAAAATCATGTAATTTCTCTTACGTCCTAGAGGATGCTGAGGTCCATTTTAGCACTATGAGGTATAGACGGTTCCGCAGGAGTCTTTGGCACTTTAAGACTTTTCAACAGTGTGAACTGGGTCCTCCCCCTATGCCCCTCCTCCAGACCTCAGTTTAGAAAATGTGCCCAGGAGACTGGATGCAGACTAGTGGAGCTCTACAGAGCTTTGCTGGAAAAATACTTTCTTAGGTTTTTTATTTTACAGGGAAGCTGCTGGCAACAGCTTCCCTGCTTCGTGGGACTTAGGGGGGGGAAGTAGGAACCAATTTCTCAATTAGTTAATGGTTCTGCTTCCGCTGACAGGACACCATTAGCTCCTGAAGGGTACTGAACACAGCCCAAGCCTGGCCAGCGTTCACTCCCACAGCACTGCCGCCACCCCCTATCAGAGCCAGAAGTCAGAAGGCTGGTGAGTATATTACCGGAGTCCTGCAGAGAGGGGATCCTCCGGTCATCGTTGGCGGCATACAGGTACACGCGCATGCTGCACGCCATGTCTCTCAGCACAAGGGTGCAGAGCGCGGGGGGGGGGGGGCGCGCTCTGAGGGCATGTTTTAAAACCTTACTCTCACTGGCAAAAAGGGTACATACATGTACAGCCGCTGATGTGCCATCCCCAGCCAGTATAAATATTAAATATTACATTGCTGAGGCTGAAGGGCGGGGCTTCTCCTCAGACTTGCAAGAACACTCACTGGGTGCCATTTTCTCCAGACAGAAACTCCAGTGTGAAACTCCTTAATGCTGTTTCTCCTCATGACAACGCTGATACAAGTACAGGGTGTTAGAGAAGGGGCAGAGAGTGTTCATTATAATTAGGTCTGTGGGCCTATTATTGGTATATGCGCTGTAAGTGGGTAATATTTCCACAATTCACAATAAGGCGCAGTGTGTGGACTGGCAAATCCCTCCGTGTCTCTCTGACAGACTTTAGTGTGGGTCTGTCCCCAATAGCTCCCGTGTGTGTGTGTGTGTGTGTGTGTGTGTGTGTGTGTGTGTGTGTGTGTGTGTGTGTGTGTGTGTGTGTGTGTAAGTGTGTAACATGTCAGACATTGGGGAGGGTTCTTTCCAGGAAGAACCCATTTTAGATGCACAAGAGGGTAATGTGGTGGCCCTTCCCTCTCAGAAGGAGCCGGAGTGGGTGAGAATGTTGCAAAAGAATATGTCAATGCTTGCAAAGAAATTCTCTGAGTCTGAACAACAGACGAAATATTGGAGGCAGTCTGTGGAGGATGCACTGTTTACTGACCCCTCCATATCATCCACTCAGGTCCCATCCAGTTCCCAGAAAAGGTCTCTGGCCCAAGTAATGCAAGGGGACACAGACACAGATTCAGACTCTGACGTCGAGACTGGGGATTTGAGAGGGGTATACCCCAAATTAGCCAAAAGCATACAATGTATGATAGTTGCTATAAAGGAAGTGTTGGAGTTTCCTGACACAACACTGGTCCCAGAGGAAAAGGATTATTTGAAATTAAATAAAAAGCAGGTTGTGACTTTTCCTCCTTCAAAGGATTTGAATGCGTTCTTTGAAGAATCCTGGGCTAACCCTGAGAAGAAATTTACCCTTCCCAGAAGGATACGTATAGCGTACCCTTTTCCTGAGGAAGACAGGCACAAATGGGAGACACCCCCAGTGATAGACACCTCAGTTTCTCGGCTGTCTAAGAAAATAGTTTTGCCTGCCCCTGGTTCAGCCCCTTTAAAAGATCCAGCTGACCGTAAATTAGAAACAACCCTAAAATCAATATATACGGCTAACGGAATGGTGCTCAGGCCCACCATTGCTTTTGCGTGGGTAGGTAACGCTGTGGAAAAATGGTATGACAACTTGCTTGTTAACATAGACACAGTTGACAGGAATAGTCCTAACTCTCGGCCATATCAAAGATGCTGCAGGTTACTTAGTTGAAGCTATGAAGGATATTGGGTTGCTGAGTTCAAGATCCTCCGCTATGTGGATCTGCCAATGGAAAGCTGCTGCGGAATTTAAAAAAAAAAGAATATTGAGGCGCTTCCTTACAATGGAGAAGCCCTCTTTGGAGACAAGCTAGATGCCATGATTTCAACAACTACATCAGGCAAGTCAGCATTTCTGCCTTCCGCAGCTGCTCCACCTAGGAAAGTATTTCATTCTCTTAAGATGCAATACTTTCGACCCAACAAGTCCAAAAAGGCAAAGGGTGCCCCCTTCTTCGCAGAAAGAGGTCGAGGAAGAGGTAGAAAATCTACAACACCATCAGGCTCGCAGGAGCAGAAGTCAACAGCTACTTCTGCTAAAACCTCAGCATGACGCTGGGGCTCCCCTGCGGGAGTACGATCGGTGGGGGCACGTCTACTGTCTTTCAGCCAGGTCTGGGTTCACTCAGATCTGGATCCTTGGGTATTGCAGATAGTATCCCAAGGGTACAAATTGGAATTTCAGGGCCTTCCCCATGCCGATTTTTCAAATCAGCCTTACCAGCTTCTGTTCAGGACAGAGCAAAAGTGTTGAACACAATACAGAAATTATGGCAAGACAACGTAATTTCCTAAATTCCTGTGTCACAACAGGAAAAAGGGTTTTATTCAAGCCTGTTTGTAGTGCCAAAACCGGATGGCTCGGTCAGACCGATTTTAAGCCTAAAGACTCTGAACCTTTATTTGAAAAGGTTCAAATTCAAGATGGAATCCCTGAGAGCGGTGATCTCCAGCTTGGAGGAAAAGGAATTTCTGGTATTGATGGACATCAAAGATGCTTATTTACATGTTCCCATCTACACGCCGCATCAGGCATACCTGAGGTTTGCAGTGCAGGACTGCCACTACCAGTTCCAAACATTGCCTTTCAGGCTCTCCACGGCTCCGAGAATATTCACCAAGGTGATGGCGGAGATGATGGTTCTTCTTCTTCGCAAGAAAGGAGTCAAAGTCATCCCATACTTGGACGATCTCCTCATAAAAGCGAGATCCAGGGAGAAACTAGTGAAGAACATTGCACTTTACCTGACCATGCTTCAACACCACGGATGGATCATAAACCTTCCAAAATCACAATTGGAACCCACAATGAGGTTATCATTTCTGGGAATGATATTGGACACCGAAGCACAGAAAGTATTCCTACCGGTGGAGATCCAGAGGATGGTCAAACAAGTTTTAAAACCAGCACGCGTATCGATTCATCAGTGCATCCGCCTGCTGGGGAAGATGGTAGTGTCCTACGAGGCTCTACAATTTGGCCGATTCCACGCCAAGGTGTTCCAATGGGACCTACTGGACAAGTGGTCCGGATCGCACCTACACATGCACTGGAGGATAATCCTGTCAACAAAAGCCAGAATTTCACTCTTGTGGTGGCTTCAAAGTTCTCACCTCCTGGAGGGATGCAGGATCGGGATTCAGACTTGGATCCTGGTGACCACAGATGCAAGCCTCCGAGGTTGGGGAGCAATCACGCACGGGGAAAGCTTCCAAGGACGATGGTCAAGTCAAGAAGTACTCTTTCACATAAACATTCTGGAATTGAGAGCTGTGTACAACAGCCTTCATTAAGCGGCACACCTTTTTCAAGGTCGTCCCATACAGATCCAGTCAGACAATGTAACAGCAGTAGCTTACATAAACCGCCAGGCGGAACAAAAAGCAGAGCAGCAATGGCAGAGGTGGCAAAGATACTCCTCTGGGCAGAAAGACATGCAAAAGCTCTGTCGCTAATTTTCATTCTGGGAGTGGACAACTGGGAAGCAGACTCCCTCAGCAGACACGATCTCCATCCAGGAGAATGGGGCCTCCACCCAGAAGTCTTTGCAGAGGTAGCAGATCGTTGGGGCATTCCTCAAGTAGATATGATGGCATCACGTCTCAACAAGAAGCTTCAGAAGTATTGTTCCAGTTTGAGAGACCCACAAGCAATAGCAGTGGATGCACTGGTGACCCAGTGGGTGTTTCAATCGGTGTATCTGTTCCCTCCACTTCCACTAATACCAAAAATTCTCAAGATCATCAGAAGAACAAGGGTTCGAGCAATTCTCATTGCTCCAGACTGGCCAAGGAGGGCTTGGTATCCAGATCTTCAGGAGTTATTACTGGGAGATCCTCAGCCTCTTCCTCTTCGCGAGGACCTGCTTCAGCAGGGGCCATTTGTTTATCAAGACTTACCGCGGCTACGTTTGACGGCATGGCTGTTGAGCGCCAGATCCTAGCCCATAAGGGTATTCCCAATGAAGTCATTCCCACACTTATTCTGGCCAGGAAAGGGGTAACGTCCAAACATTACCGTCGTATTTGGAGAAAATATGTATTTTGGTGTGAATCCAAGAAGTCTCCTGCAGTGGAGTTTAAATTAGGACGTCTTCTCCTATTTCTACAGGTGGGTGTGGATGCTGGCTTGAGATTAGGGTCTATCAAGGTCCAAATTTTGGCCTTGTCCATTTTCTTTCAGAAACAGTTGGCTTCCCTTCCTGAGGTCCAGATGTTCGTGAAGGGGGTTCTGCGCATCCAACCTCCCTTTGTGCCTCCTGCGGTGCCATGGGATCTTAATGCGGTATTGCAGTTCCTTAAATTGGACTGGTTTGAGCCTCTACAAGAGGTAGAGTTGAAGTTTCTCACTTGGAAAGTGGTCATGCTGTTGGCCCTGGCCTCAGGCAGACGAGTGTCTGAATTAGGGGCTCTGTCACACAAGAATCCTTATTTGATTTTTCATGAAGATAGAGCTGAACTGCGGACGCGTCAGCATTTTCTTCCAAAGGTTGTGTCTTATTTCCATATCAACCAACCTATGGTGGTGCCAGTGGCTTCTGACACCTCAGCCGTTTCAAAAGTCCTTGGATGTCGTCAGAGCGTTGAGGACTTATGTTGCAAGAATGGCTCGGATAAGGAAAACAGAATCTTTGTTTGTCCTCTATGACCCCAACAAGATTGGGGGTCCTGCTTCTAAGCAGACTATTGCGCGCTGGATCGGAGGTACCATTCAGCATGCTTATTTCACGGCAGGATTGCCGTTACCGAGTTTGGTAAAGGCCCACTCTACAAGGAAAGTGGGTTCTTCCTGGGCAGCTGCCCTAGGGTGTTTCGGCGTTGGAAATTTGCCAAGCAGCTACTTGGTCAGGGGCAAACATGTTTGCTAAGTTTTACAGGTTTGACACCTTGGCTGCTGATGACCTTCAGTTTGGTCAGTCAGTTCTACAGGAACATTAGCACTTTCCCGCCCATACTGGGAGTTTTGGTACATCCTCATGGTACTAAAATGGACCCCAGCATCCTATAGGACGTAAGAGAAAATAGGATTTTAATTACCTACCGGTAAATCCTTTTCTCGTAGTCCGTAGAGGATGCTGGGCGCCCGCCCACTGCACATTTTTCCTGTAGAATTACGTTTTATCTTTTTACACAGGCTCTTATGTGTTAAGATGTTCACAGCTGTTGCTGTTTCGTTATGCATGCACGTTATCATGGGTTATGTTGAAAGCCATGTTAGGTGGCGTGTTTTGTATGGTGTGAGCTGGTGTGAATCTCGTCACTAGTTTAATGTAAATTCTTCTCTCGAAGTTGTCCGTCTCCTCGGGCACAGTTCCTATTCTGAGGTCTGGAGGAGGGGCATAGAGGGAGGAGCCAGTTCACACTGTTGAAAAGTCTTAAAGTACCAAAGGCTCCTGCAGAACCGTCTATACCTCATGGTACTAAAATGGACCCCGGCATCCTCTACGGACTACGAGAAAAGGATTTACCGGTAGGTAATTCAAATCCTATTTTTTTTTTCAATCTAACACCAGAAATTTGAATTTCAAATCCGAATTCCGAACCATGGGAAGATCTGAACCAGGACTTGGTTCGGATTAGATCTTCTTGGGTGATCTAGACCGGATTTTGGTTTGGTTCGGATCCATAAAATTTGTGTGGGTTCGGATTTCTGGAGAACCAAACCGCACATCTCTACTTATAAGGTCAAATGTGTTTTGCTGTGAATTGTATAATCATTGCCTGAACCTTGTGGTGTGATATAGAGAGATGGCCATTATGGTACAAATCGCATCGCCACACTCTCTGTACTTGCACTTGGACCTCCCCTCCAGGATATCAGACAAATATGGTTATAATCCCGTAGATACCCTTTCTTCCACCGTGGGTCACCAGGGAAATGTAAAAAATTCGCCAATATCCTTACTGTCCCTTTCAAGATGGGGAAACCAGATGGGAAATCCGAGGGTTTTGGCGCAGGGGGTCATTCAGATCTGATAGCTGCTGTGCGTTTTCGCACAGCGGGCGGTCAGATCCGAACTGCGCTTGCGTCTGAGTCGCAATGAGCAGGCGCCTCAGACGGCTACAACGGGCATCGGCGGTCAGCGACGGGATGGTGAGAAGGATCCATTTGCACTGGCATTCGCAGGGTGATTGACAGGAAGAGGCCATTTGTGGGTGGCAACTGACTGTTTACAGGGAGTGTCCGGAAAAACGCAGACGGGCTCAAGCGTTTTCAGAGAAGGTGTCTGACATCAGTTCCGGCCCCGATCAGCAGGATTCAATCGCACTGGAAGAGTAAGTCCTGGGCTGCGCAGAGACTGCACAAACTGATTTTGAGCAGCTCTACAACACATAGGAATGCACACTTGCACAGCAATTTCACTCTCCCCCTGTAGGCGGCGACTATCTGATCGCAGGACGGCAATAATCGCAGCCCAGCAATCAGATCTGAATGTCCCCCACAGAACGGTGGGCAATGTGTCGGTGTTGGGGTAGGGGGCATGATATCATGGCTTTGTCCCTGCTATACAAAGCTACAATTGTGAAGAGGCAGCGGGGCCATGATAATGTAATTCAGTGCAAATGGAATTCTCAAGCCACCTAAGATCACTCATTTCACTCAGGTATAAGCATCAAACTTGCCTAATTTTCCATCCATCTGGGAGAGCCACCCAAGATTTGGAAGTCTCAATGGGCCTAATTCATACTGGATCGCTGCAGCGGCAGCGATCACTGTCTGTAGTCATTTGCAGAGTGCGTATGCGCAGTGGGCGCACTGCGCGTGCACACCCCGGGAGCCCAGTGAGATGCTAGAAGCATCTCAGGGCTGCGATTGACAGGCAGAGGCGGTCGAGGGGCAGGAGGGGGCGTGCCAATGGCTGCACAGACAGGGAGCTACTCGCTGGGTGAGAAGGCATCGCCGCCATGCGATGCTTTTGCATCTGTGCCGGGGATGGGAAGGGCTGATCCAGACATACAGGGCAGACTAGTCCTGTGCTGGGCGCCACCCCGCATGTCTGAGAAAATTATCATAGATGCGCTAAATTTAGGTCTGAATTAGGCCCTCTGATATTCCAGGAGGGTAGGCAAGTACGTGTTAAATCTAATTCTGATGTATATGGGACAATATTGTGAAAAAACATTGTATTAATAAATAGTTACATTTCTTAAATGTTCTCAGGTGTGAGGGTCCAAGTGCCATGTATCTCAGACTGCAGTGTCATGCAACAGTAAGGGACAGAAAGCCTCTATCAGATTTATGAGTTATACAGCCTGTTTTTTTTTTTTTCAACATTTTAGCCATGTCGACACTATAGTGTCATCTTTTGACTGTTGACATTGATAGTTGACATTATGATTCCATTCCATCCAGCCCTTATACAGGCTCAGCCAAGTAGTTAGGTGGGTTCCAACTTCCTATTGTTATTGGCTGCAGAGAGCTAGATATCTGATTCCCAGAGTAATAACATCAGGTAGGTTTGGGGTTGGGGAAAGGGACATCATAGTATGAGCCTATCTAAGGCTAAACCAAGGTGGTTTCTGGGACAATGTGAATTTGACTTCCTCTAAGAAGGAGTATAAGGAGTTTGCACCCAGTATGTCAAGTAACATGGTGGGCATGTTGGTAGACGAGTGAGACAGCGAGACTCCAAGCAACAAATGACTGCTCCGCCAACCTTCCCCCAGCCTGTGCGACACTACGGCCTGCGGGTGGGACAGTAGGACAGTGGGCCCGATTCAGACCTGATCGCAGTTGTGCAGTTTCGCAATGTGGACGATTATCGATCGACTGCGCATGCGTACAGATCGTAATGCGCACGCACAAGGCCAAACTGCAATATAATCCAGCAATTTTTTGGATCGCTAGGTGTATGCAAGTTGATTGATAGGAAGCGGACGTTTGGGGGTGGTAACTGGTAAATGGGAGTGTCAGGAAAAACGCAGGCGTTCCCAAGAGTTTTCAGGGAGGGTGTGTGACGTCAGCTACGGCCCTGATCAGCCTGTTGCTGTCGCACTGTAGGAGTAGATCCTAGGCTACACTCAAACTGCACAGACTGGAAAAAACATTAGATGGTGAGTGAGTTGCGAACAGCCTTGCAGCTGACCGGCATTCGCAGAGATTTTTGCAAGGCGTACGCAGACTTGCACAGGGCGGGTATTAACCCTGTTTGGGTGGCGACTATCTGATCGCAAACCTCTGCAAATTCGCAGAGGAGCGATAAGGTCTGAATTAGGCCCAGTGTCCGAATAGGCGGGACCAGGCCCGGCGCTACCCACTCAGCAAAGGGATGCAGTGCAGGTAGGCGCCGGACTGGAGAGGCACTCTACCTGCTATGCATCCCCGCTGCTGCGCCTGTCGGTGTGACAGGCACCGGCAGCTTGAAGCCGGAATCTGCAGGGCAGCCTTTACCCTGCAGCAGAACAAATCAGCCACACTTCCTGACCGGAGCTTTCAGGCTTCTTCGCGGTATTTCTCTGCCGGCAACCTCACCGCTCCGTCCTGCGGAAGCTGTGGCTGTTCAGCTGGAATGACTTTAAGGAGGAGCAGACCTGATTGGTGCGCTCTCGCGGCCGCTGCTCCTGTCCACCCAGCACCCGTGCCGCCCTCACCTATGCCGTTCTGATGGGAGACATGATTATCCGGACATCACCATCCCGGCTAAGCTGGACACAGGCAGAGGGCATCGTGGGTGCCGGCTGATTGCCATGGATGAACCCCCTGTAGGCAGACTCCCCCTCCGAGATCCTGCCCGCCTCCAGCCTCAGTAACATCTTCTTCCTTCTGTCTCCGTGCCCGAGCTGCCAGCGCTGACATCAGCCTCCAGCAGCTGAAAGATAAGCTCCTGCCCCAGCGGCTACAGATCATCGTCAGCAACAGGGTGACAGTCTACTGGCTGGACATTGTATAAGGCTTGTAATGTTGTAATTTTACTATTTTAGGATGTGAAAATGTTCTATAAAAAATCATACTTACCAGAATTTTATTAGTAACTAGCTAAAGTCCCCGGACGGGTGTAAATGTTCAAGTTATTAAATTATCAATGAGTTGGATGTAGCTGTCAACATTTTTAAAATAATTAGCAGCTTAGCAGCTCCTCTAACACATCCATGCGGATGCTGCCTAACGTCTTTTTTTTTTTTTTTTTTTTTTTTTTAAGTAAGGGGGAGGCGCCAGTAGTAACCCTAATCCCGGCTTTTCTTACTGTTCAGTTTTATAATCACTTTTACATTGCGAGATAGGTTTAAAATGTGCCTTCTGTTATCAGTTGATATTCCAAGGCTTTTGGGTACACAATATATTTTGTCTCCCCACCTCATTAAAGTTTTCATCCAGATCCATCTAGTAGGAGGCCCAGAACAGGCTCCCTGTGTCAAAGTTCTGCCCAACATACACCAACGGGAGGTCCGACTGGGACCCTGACCTCCCTAAAACCTGGCAAGTTTCCAACTGGACCACCTTGTGTTGGTTTCATCTTAATCGGTGCAGAGGTGTCCGAATGCATAACCTGACAGATAAACAGATCAATTAATTTTCTGCTGCGGGGTACACTGGGTTCCACAGGGAATACATTGGGGTGTAGAGATGGATCTTGATCCAGGCACCAACAGGTTAAAGCTGTAGCTGTCCCAAGATGCATTGGGACCTCCTCTATAACCCCGCCTCCAGGCACTGTGAGCTCAGTTTTCAGTTGGTGTCTGCAGAAGCAGGTCACTTAACAGATGGGCTGCACTGGGCAGCCCTGAAAAAGCTTTTTCTGACAGAAAATTTCTTCAAAACTGGGCTGTCAGCGCTGTATGTCAGGGTGACACTTCAGCACTGCAGCTCCATCACCTCTCAAGCGGCGTCGCATACTCCCGCTGGCTCAGTTCCCAGGTACTTGCGGCGGAGACGCTCCGGCTTAGGCACACATTTGCAGATGCTCTCCTGGTTCGCGTGGCTACTACGGGGAGGCGGTAAGAGGGTCCCCCAGGTGGGACCCGCCATTAAATCGTGTTCTGATCGCAGTCTTGGGAGACGGACTGCGATGCTGGCGTGGACACTGTGACCGAGCAGGGACCCCACTGTATCCACCAGGGCATAGGATTACAGGATGGATATACTAATGTCCACTTTTAATAAGACTCCACAGTACCAGGTGGTGAAGTCCAACATAGGGGAGTCGGTGCTTGACCTGTAGCCCATCCCCCGGCCCAGGGCACCATCTACTGCTGGTGTTCCCGCCCTGAAGCTGCCTCACACTCTCCCTCACGCTCTGACTGAGACGCTGGGCGCCATTTTCTAAAATAGATGCGACTGGTCTCCGGGACTGCAGGGCAAGGTCTCCTTTGTAAACCCGCCTGTACATCAGCGCCATGGTTTTACAAACACTTAAGTATTCTACATGTCGATATTAAGACAGTGCTAGTTAAGAACAAGTGTACCTGTGCCAGAATATATTGTACGAGTATTCTGATATATACATCCGCTCTCAGACGGTGCATTGTTATTTATATATATATTTTTATATGTGTTCATATAATAATCCAATGCAATTTTATTGTCATTAAAATAATTATCTGCATTGCAAACGTGACTATGTGTGCCTGTATCTGCTATGTGATTTCACTGCAGTGTATTCCAGATATATCTATCACTGTATACTGTACCCTAGGGGACTAGGTGCGTCTGGGTCAATCTATAGTGCGTCACAATATTTACCTATTACATGTAATCTACTGTATACTCAGTCACATAATACCGGATTTATTTGCAGGTGTTGTGGACTGGGTACTCAGTCACATGCTAACGGATTTATTCGCAGGTATTGAACTCTGTCTGGCTTCATCGTACTAAACCGCTCTCTGTTGCATTTGTGTATAATGTTTAACATGTAAGGCAGTAAATCTGGGATCGCTCCTGCATCCTGCAGAGCATGCGCAATGGATTTACCTGAGGGGGAAGTTTTTTGTGATGGTCTGTGTACTATGAGGGTCATTCCGAGTTGATCGCTCACTAGCTGTTTTTAGCAGCCATGCAAACGCTATGCCGTCTCCCACTGGGAGTGTATTTTAGCTTAGCAGAAGTGCGAACGAACGGATCGCAGAGCGGCTACAAAACTATTTTGTGTAGTTTCAGAGTAGCTTCAGACCTACTCAGCGCTTGCGATCACTTCAGACTGTTCAGTTCCTGTTTTGACGTCACAAACACGCCCTGCGTTCACCCAGCCACACCTGCATTTTTCCTGGCACGCCTGCGTTTTTCCGAGCACTCCCTGAAAATGGTCAGTTGACACCCAGAAACGCCCACTTCCTGTCGATCACTCTGCGGCCAGCAGTGCGACTGAAAAGCTTCGCTAGGCCGTTGTGAAAGTACGTTGCGCATGCGCTGTTAGGCGCCGGGGTCCGCTCGTCGGTGCGGCCCGGCGCCTAGCAACCAGGGACGCCGTGCGCGTACAGGCGCCGGCTCCCTGGCAACGCTAGACGCCGGGCGCACGGAGCCGCACGGACCCTAGCAACGGGGACGCCACTGGCGGACCGCGTTCCCCGTTGCTGGGTCCATTTAAATTAATAGGGCACCTGTTTCCTGGCCGTGCAGCAAGGCAGCTGCACGGCATTTAATCCAATCAGCCTCTGAACAGCTGATTGGAGGACTCCCTGTTAAGTACACTTCCAGGGCTTCTCACAGACGCAGGTAATAGCTTCCTGCATGCTGTATCTGTTTGCTGAGAGTGTTTCCAGTCCTGCTGTACCCGGTCGTTCCTGTCCTCAGTTGTCCTGTACTCGGAAGTCGTCATCTGTTCCTGGAGTCCTGACTGAGCACCTTTAAACATCCAGTGGTGTTCGTGAGTCACGGCGTAGCCGTGTGTTGCGGCTTGGCCGCTTTATTATTATTTATTATTTGTGTTTCGGAGCTTTTGCGGATGATTCCGCTCCCACAGATCCACTCTGGTATCCAGCGGTGCTGGGTAGGAGTAACGGACTAGTGGATTTTGGTTGTCCTTTTATCTGGCGGTTTTTCCGCGCATACTTCTGGTTTGGTTAGTTAGCTTGTTGCCCCTGGCCTGTTGTCAGTCAGAGGTCCTCTTGTCATCATCCTGCCTCGGATTTCCCTTTGTCTCTCACTAAGACCGGGGGGCACCGGAGTTGGGCAGACATAATCCGCCTTTCAAACGTGGCTGCCAGGGGCTCAAGAAACCATAGTCTCGCAAGGGATTTTCGATAGCACGGGTGAGACAATAGAGTTAGGGCGCCAGGGGCAACTAGTCTTTCTAGCTCCCGTAACCAGCATTCCCCTTCCAGTACTCTGGCCATTGTCATTAGATCTTCTCCGGTCAGGAGTACTGGAATCATAACATTATTACCGGCCATACCAAAACTTAAAATTAAACAGGGTTTGATTTTTTCCTTATTCAGTTTTGTAAGAGTTATCGGCCTCATGAATCCCACAGGTTTAGGGCCAAATCCTGGCCAGCTCCTAGTCAGCCAGATTCAAGAACTTACTCAGATGGTTCAGGATCTTTCCCTTCGGGTGAAGTCGCAGGAAGATCTTTTACGAACTTCCCAGAGGGTAGTCCCTGAACCAAAAATGCACTTGCCTGACCGTTTTTCTGGTGATAGGAAGGAGTTTTTTAATTTTAAAGAATCCTGTAAACTTTATTTTCGTTTAAGACCGATCTCCTCAGGTACTGAATCTCAGCGGGTCGGAATTATTATTTCTTTGCTCCAGGGGGATCCTCAGACCTGGGCTTTTGGTTTAAAAGCAGAGGATCCGGCATTGTTGTCAGTAGACGCCTTTTTGGGGTCTTTAGGGCTTTTGTATGATGACCCTGATAGAGAGGCATCCGCTGAGAGTCAGTTACGCGCTCTCAGACAGGGTAGAAATCCTGCAGAGGTTTATTGTACACAATTTCGCCGTTGGTCGAACGACTGTGGCTGGAATGACCCAGCCCTGCGCAGTCAGTTTCGCCTCGGCTTATCTGAGTCTATAAAAGACAGTCTCCTTCAGTATCCCGCTCCTGAGACTCTCGATAAACTCATGGAGCTTTCTATTAAGATTGATCGTCGTCTCAGAGAGCGGAGGGCTGAAAAAGGAGCACCTGTCAGGTCTACTCCATGTGTATTTTCCATTCCTGAGGACATAGAGGAGCCCATGCAGATGGGTCTCTCCCGGCTGTCTCCAGAAGAAAGAGCCAGAAGGCAAAACTCTGGTCTTTGTTTGTACTGTGGGGGTAAGGGACATTTTGCCCGTAATTGTCCGAACAAGTCGGGAAACGCCTCGACCAAGTGAATTGTGAGGGGGTTCACTTTGGTCTGCAGCTTATCTCCTCGAATAACTCCCTTTTAGTCCCAGCTAAAGTTTCCTTTGGCAGCCTCAGTTCTTCGGTGTCGGCTTTTGTTGACAGTGGAGCTGCAGGGAACTTTATGGACTTAACGTGGGCCAAAGCCTTAGGTATTCCTCAGTTAGCCTTGGGTAGGTGTATCACCATGCATGGTTTAGATGGGAGTCCCTTGTCCAATGGGGTTATTTCCCTCCGTACACCCCCTATACTACTTATGGTAGGAGCTCTTCATTCCGAAAAGATCGAGTTTTTCCTTACCCATTGCCCAGCAGTTCCAGTGGTTCTGGGTCACCCTTGGCTGGCCTTTCATAATCCCATCATTGATTGGCAGTCGGGGGAGATTTCACAATGGGGTACCATCTGTAATAAGGAATGTATTACGTTTCCCGTCAGAATAGCTGCTGCCATTCCCGAACTCATTCCCGTGGAATACCAGGACTTTGTTGATGTGTTTTCCAAGGGCAATGCGGACCTTCTGCCTCCCCATCGGCCTTATGATTGTGCTATTGAGCTAATTCCTGGTGCCACATTGCCAAAGGGAAGGTTATATGCATTATCCGGGCCAGAAACTGCGGCCATGAATGAGTATGTTAAGGAGAGCCTAGGGAAAGGATTTATCAGGCCATCTAAATCCCCTTTAAGTGCAGGCTTCTTCTTTGTGGAGAAAAAAGATGGATCACTCAGACCTTGCATTGACTTTAGAGCCCTGAATAAGATCTCAGTTAAAAATACTTACCCTCTGCCGCTGATTTCTGTCCTCTTTGATCAGCTGCGTTCGGCTGTGATTTTTTCTAAAATTGACCTGAGGGGAGCGTATAACCTCATCCGAATCAAGTCGGGAGATGAGTGGAAGACAGCTTTCAGTACTCAGTCGGGTCACTACGAGTATCTGGTGATGCCGTTTGGCTTGTCTAACGCTCCGGCAGTTTTCCAGGATCTCATTAACGATGTGCTCCGTGATTTTCTAGGAAGATTCGTGGTCGTTTACTTAGACGACATCCTGATCTATTCTGACTCAATTGAACAACATGTTACCCAGGTGCGTCAGGTTCTTCAAAAATTACGTGAAAATCACCTATATGCCAAGCTGGAGAAGTGTGAGTTTCATGTCACGGAGGTATCCTTTTTAGGGTACATTATTTCCCCTCGGGGATTCTGTATGGAACCTAAGAAGCTCCAAGCCATCCTTAGTTGGGCGCAACCCACCAACTTAAAAGCAATTCAGCGCTTTTTAGGGTTTGCGAATTATTATAGAAGATTTATTCATTCTTTTTCCGACCTGGTTGCTCCCATTGTGGCACTGACTAAGAAGGGAGCGGATCCTACCAACTGGTCACGTGAAGCTGAGTTATCCTTTCAGGCCTTGAAACAAGCTTTTGTCTCAGCTCCAGTCCTCAGACATCCCAACCCAGAATTGCCCTTCATTGTTGAGGTTGATGCCTCGGAGGTTGGAGTGGGGGCTATCCTATCTCAGAAGTATCCGGACTCTCTGGAACTACATCCTTGTGCCTTTATGTCCAGGAAATTCTCATCTGCTGAATCCAACTACGATGTTGGTAACCGGGAGTTACTGGCTATTAAATGGGCTTTCGAGGAGTGGAGGCATTGGCTTGAGGGAGCAACACATACCATTTCAGTATTGACTGACCACAAAAATCTTCAGTACATCGAATCAGCTAAGCGGCTGAATGCCCGGCAGGCTCGTTGGGCTTTATTTTTTACTCGTTTCAAGTTTATTATCACTTTTAGGCCAGGTTCCAAGAATACCAAGGCGGATGCCCTGTCACGCAGTTTTCTTCCAGTTCATAATAACAGTCCTGTTACTCCCATACTTCCGTCTTCAGTCATTTGGGCAGGCCTCACACAAGATTTGTTTACCCAGTTAAAGCAGCTTCAACATCAAGCTCCTGGAAATACTCCTGATGGTCGTCTTTACGTCCCTGAGTTTTTGAGAGCTACTGTTTTGACTGAGTTTCATGATAGCAAAGTTGCCGGGCATCCGGGGATCTCTAAGACTTTGGAATTAGTCTCCCGCTCAGTATGGTGGCCTGGTCTTTCTAAAGACATTAAGGAGTTTGTTTTTTCTTGTTAGGTCTGTGCACAGCATAAGGTTCCCCGTTCCTTGCCTATCGGGCAACTTATGCCCTTAAATGTTCCTCTCAGGCCATGGTCTCATATTTCCATGGATTTTGTGGTAGACCTCCCTCTGTCAGCCGGATTCCGAGTCATATGGGTGGTAGTGGACCGTTTTAGCAAGATGGCCCATTTCATTGCTCTTCCCCGACTGCCATCTGCCCAGGGATTGGTTGTTTTGTTTCTCCGCCATGTTTTCAGACTTCATGGGTTGCCCACTGATATTGTTTCTGATCGGGGTCCACAATTCATTGCACAATTCTGGAAGTCTTTTTGTGCCTCATTAAAGATGAAATTGTCTTTAACATCCGGCTATCATCCCCAATCCAACGGGCAGACCGAGCGAGTTAATCAATCATTAAAACAGTATTTGCGTTTGTACTCAGCCAAACTCCAGAATGATTGGTCCGAGTTTCTTCCTTTGGCGGAGTTTGCTTACAACAATTCTTGTCATTCCTCCACTAATGTGTCTCCATTCTTTTCAGTTTTTGGTTTTCACCCCAGAGCTAATTCTTTTTTTCAACATTCCTCTGTTTCCTCGCTAACCTTAACCTCTCATCTCAGAGTCATTTGGAAAAAAGTGCACCTTGCTCTCAGAAAAGCGGCATTTCGAGAGAAAAAGTTTTCTGACAGGCTCCGGCGTCCTTGCACTTTTAAGGTGGGAGACAGGGTATGGTTGTCGACTCGTAACATTAGACTTCGACAAACCTCAGCTAGATTGGGCCCCAAATTTATTGGACCATTTCATATTATTAAAAAAATCAATCCAGTTGCTTTCAGGTTACGTTTACCAAGAGCTCTCCGAATCGGAAATACGTTCCATTGCTCCCTGTTGAAACCATACGTTTCTTCCAGTAGATTTCCTCGGAAGATCTCTCAGGGGAAATCACCAGTAGATGTACAGGGACATCAGGAGTTCTTGGTGGAGAAGGTTCTCGATTCCAAATTGTCCCGGGGTCGGCTTTATTTTCTGGTGCACTGGAAGGGCTATGGTCCAGAGGAAAGGTCTTAGGTCCTGGATAAGGATCTCCATGCCCCGAGGCTCAAGATGGCATTTTCTCGGGAATTTCCTCGGAAACCTGGCTTTAGGGGTTCCTTGACCCCTCCTCAAGGGGGGGGGGTACTGTTAGGCGCCGGGGTCCGCTTGTCGGTGCGGCCCGGCGCCTAGCAACCAGGGACGCCGTGCGCGTACAGCTGCCGGCTCCCTGGCAACGCTAGATGCCGGGCGCACGGAGCCGCACGGACCCTAGCAACGGGGACGCCACTGGCGGACCGCG
The DNA here is from genome assembly GCF_028390025.1 of Pseudophryne corroboree. Classification (NCBI taxonomy): domain Eukaryota; kingdom Metazoa; phylum Chordata; class Amphibia; order Anura; family Myobatrachidae; genus Pseudophryne; species Pseudophryne corroboree. Next base: position 662,653,990 of record NC_086444.1, on the reverse strand, counting down.
TTCCCCGTTGCTGGGTCCATTTAAATTAATAGGGCACCTGTTTCCTGGCCGTGCAGCAAGGCAGCTGCACGGCATTTAATCCAATCAGCCTCTGAACAGCTGATTGGAGGACTCCCTGTTAAGTACACTTCCAGGGCTTCTCACAGACGCCGGTAATAGCTTCCTGCATGCTGTATCTGTTTGCTGAGAGTGTTTCCAGTCCTGCTGTACCCGGTCGTTCCTGTCCTCAGTTGTCCTGTACTCGGAAGTCGTCATCTGTTCCTGGAGTCCTGACTGAGCACCTTTAAACATCCAGTGGTGTTCGTGAGTCACGGCGTAGCCGTGTGTTGCGGCTTGGCCGCTTTATTATTATTTATTATTTGTGTTTCGGAGCTTTTGCGGAGGATTCCGCTCCCACAGATCCACTCTGGTATCCAGCGGTGCTGGGTAGGAGTAACGGACTAGTGGATTTTGGTTGTCCTTTTATCTGGCGGTTTTTCCGCGCATACTTCTGGTTTGGTTAGTTAGCTTGTTGCCCCTGGCCTGTTGTCAGTCAGAGGTCCTCTTGTCATCATCCTGCCTCGGATTTCCCTTTGTCTCTCACTAAGACCGGGGGGCACCGGAGTTGGGCAGACATAATCCGCCTTTCAAACTTGGCTGCCAGGGGCTCAAGAAACCATAGTCTCGCAAGGGATTTTCGATAGCACGGGTGAGACAATAGAGTTAGGGCGCCAGGGGCAACTAGTCTTTCTAGCTCCCGTAGCCAGCATTCCCCTTCCAGTACTCTGGCCATTGTCATTAGATCTTCTCCGGTCAGGAGTACTGGAATCATAACATTATTACCGGCCATACCAAAACTTAAAATTAAACAGGGTTTGATTTTTTCCTTATTCAGTTTTGTAAGAGTTATCGGCCTCATGAATCCCACAGGTTTAGGGCCAAATCCTGGCCAGCTCCTAGTCAGCCAGATTCAAGAACTTACTCAGATGGTTCAGGATCTTTCCCTTCGGGTGAAGTCGCAGGAAGATCTTTTACGAACTTCCCCGAGGGTAGTCCCTGAACCAAAAATGCACTTGCCTGACCGTTTTTCTGGTGATAGGAAGGAGTTTTTTAATTTTAAAGAATCCTGTAAACTTTATTTTCGTTTAAGACCGATCTCCTCAGGTACTGAATCTCAGCGGGTCGGAATTATTATTTCTTTGCTCCAGGGGGATCCTCAGACCTGGGCTTTTGGTTTAAAAGCAGAGGATCCGGCATTGTTGTCAGTAGACGCCTTTTTGGGGTCTTTAGGGCTTTTGTATGATGACCCTGATAGAGAGGCATCCGCTGAGAGTCAGTTACGCGCTCTCAGACAGGGTAGAAATCCTGCAGAGGTTTATTGTACACAATTTCGCCGTTGGTCGAACGACTGTGGCTGGAATGACCCAGCCCTGCGCAGTCAGTTTCGCCTCGGCTTATCTGAGTCTATAAAAGACAGTCTCCTTCAGTATCCCGCTCATGAGACTCTCGATAAACTCATGGAGCTTTCTATTAAGATTGATCGTCGTCTCAGAGAGCGGAGGGCTGAAAAAGGAGCACCTGTCAGGTCTACTCCATGTGTATTTTCCATTCCTGAGGACATAGAGGAGCCCATGCAGATGGGTCTCTCCCGGCTGTCTCCAGAAGAAAGAGCCAGAAGGCAAAACTCTGGTCTTTGTTTGTACTGTGGGGGTAAGGGACATTTTGCCCGTAATTGTCCGAACAAGTCGGGAAACGCCTCGACCAAGTGAATTGTGAGGGGGTTCACTTTGGTCTGCAGCTTATCTCCTCGAATAACTCCCTTTTAGTCCCAGCTAAAGTTTCCTTTGGCAGCCTCAGTTCTTCGGTGTCGGCTTTTGTTGACAGTGGAGCTGCAGGGAACTTTATGGACTTAACGTGGGCCAAAGCCTTAGGTATTCCTCAGTTAGCCTTGGGTAGGTGTATCACCATGCATGGTTTAGATGGGAGTCCCTTGTCCAATGGGGTTATTTCCCTCCGTACACCCCCTATACTACTTACGGTAGGAGCTCTTCATTCCGAAAAGATCGAGTTTTTCCTTACCCATTGCCCAGAAGTTCCAGTGGTTCTGGGTCACCCTTGGCTGGCCTTTCATAATCCCATCATTGATTGGCAGTCGGGGGAGATTTCACAATGGGGTACCATCTGTAATAAGGAATGTATTACGTTTCCCGTCAGAATAGCTGCTGCCATTCCCGAACTCATTCCCGTGGAATACCAGGACTTTGTTGATGTGTTTTCCAAGGGCAATGCGGACCTTCTGCCTCCCCATCGGCCTTATGATTGTGCTATTGAGCTAATTCCTGGTGCCACATTGCCAAAGGGAAGGTTATATGCATTATCCGGGCCAGAAACTGCGGCCATGAATGAGTATGTTAAGGAGAGCCTAGGGAAAGGATTTATCAGGCCATCTAAATCCCCTTTAAGTGCAGGCTTCTTCTTTGTGGAGAAAAAAGATGGATCACTCAGACCTTGCATTGACTTTAGAGCCCTGAATAAGATCTCAGTTAAAAATACTTACCCTCTGCCGCTGATTTCTGTCCTCTTTGATCAGCTGCGTTCGGCTGTGATTTTTTCTAAAATTGACCTGAGGGGAGCGTATAACCTCATCCGAATCAAGTCGGGAGATGAGTGGAAGACAGCTTTCAGTACTCAGTCGGGTCACTACGAGTATCTGGTGATGCCGTTTGGCTTGTCTAACGCTCCGGCAGTTTTCCAGGATCTCATTAACGATGTGCTCCGTGATTTTCTAGGAAGATTCGTGGTCGTTTACTTAGACGACATCCTGATCTATTCTGACTCAATTGAACAACATGTTACCCAGGTGCGTCAGGTTCTTCAAAAATTACGTGAAAATCACCTATATGCCAAGCTGGAGAAGTGTGAGTTTCATGTCACGGAGGTATCCTTTTTAGGGTACATTATTTCCCCTCGGGGATTCTGTATGGAACCTAAGAAGCTCCAAGCCATCCTTAGTTGGGCGCAACCCACCAACTTAAAAGCAATTCAGCGCTTTTTAGGGTTTGCGAATTATTATAGAAGATTTATTCATTCTTTTTCCGACCTGGTTGCTCCCATTGTGGCACTGACTAAGAAGGGAGCGGATCCTACCAACTGGTCACGTGAAGCTGAGTTATCCTTTCAGGCCTTGAAACAAGCTTTTGTCTCAGCTCCAGTCCTCAGACATCCCAACCCAGAATTGCCCTTCATTGTTGAGGTTGATGCCTCGGAGGTTGGAGTGGGGGCTATCCTATCTCAGAAGGATCCGGACTCTCTGGAACTACATCCTTGTGCCTTTATGTCCAGGAAATTCTCATCTGCTGAATCCAACTACGATGTTGGTAACCGGGAGTTACTGGCTATTAAATGGGCTTTCGAGGAGTGGAGGCATTGGCTTGAGGGAGCAACACATACCATTTCAGTATTGACTGACCACAAAAATCTTCAGTACATCGAATCAGCTAAGCGGCTGAATGCCCGGCAGGCTCGTTGGGCTTTATTTTTTACTCGTTTCAAGTTTATTATCACTTTTAGGCCAGGTTCCAAGAATACCAAGGCGGATGCCCTGTCACGCAGTTTTCTTCCAGTTCATAATAACAGTCCTGTTACTCCCATACTTCCGTCTTCAGTCATTTGGGCAGGCCTCACACAAGATTTGTTTACCCAGTTAAAGCAGCTTCAACATCAAGCTCCTGGAAATACTCCTGATGGTCGTCTTTACGTCCCTGAGTTTTTGAGAGCTACTGTTTTGACTGAGTTTCATGATAGCAAAGTTGCCGGGCATCCGGGGATCTCTAAGACTTTGGAATTAGTCTCCCGCTCAGTATGGTGGCCTGGTCTTTCTAAAGACATTAAGGAGTTTGTTTTTTCTTGTTAGGTCTGTGCACAGCATAAGGTTCCCCGTTCCTTGCCTATCGGGCAACTTATGCCCTTAAATGTTCCTCTCAGGCCATGGTCTCATATTTCCATGGATTTTGTGGTAGACCTCCCTCTGTCAGCCGGATTCCGAGTCATATGGGTGGTAGTGGACCGTTTTAGCAAGATGGCCCATTTCATTGCTCTTCCCCGACTGCCATCTGCCCAGGGATTGGTTGTTTTGTTTCTCCGCCATGTTTTCAGACTTCATGGGTTGCCCACTGATATTGTTTCTGATCGGGGTCCACAATTCATTGCACAATTCTGGAAGTCTTTTTGTGCCTCATTAAAGATGAAATTGTCTTTAACATCCGGCTATCATCCCCAATCCAACGGGCAGACCGAGCGAGTTAATCAATCATTAAAACAGTATTTGCGTTTGTACTCAGCCAAACTCCAGAATGATTGGTCCGAGTTTCTTCCTTTGGCGGAGTTTGCTTACAACAATTCTTGTCATTCCTCCACTAATGTGTCTCCATTCTTTTCAGTTTTTGGTTTTCACCCCAGAGCTAATTCTTTTTTTCAACATTCCTCTGTTTCCTCGCTAACCTTAACCTCTCATCTCAGAGTCATTTGGAAAAAAGTGCACCTTGCTCTCAGAAAAGCGGCATTTCGAGAGAAAAAGTTTTCTGACAGGCTCCGGCGTCCTTGCACTTTTAAGGTGGGAGACAGGGTATGGTTGTCGACTCGTAACATTAGACTTCGACAAACCTCAGCTAGATTGGGCCCCAAATTTATTGGACCATTTCATATTATTAAAAAAATCAATCCAGTTGCTTTCAGGTTACGTTTACCAAGAGCTCTCCGAATCGGAAATACGTTCCATTGCTCCCTGTTGAAACCATACGTTTCTTCCAGTAGATTTCCTCGGAAGATCTCTCAGGGGAAATCACCAGTAGATGTACAGGGACATCAGGAGTTCTTGGTGGAGAAGGTTCTCGATTCCAAATTGTCCCGGGGTCGGCTTTATTTTCTGGTGCACTGGAAGGGCTATGGTCCAGAGGAAAGGTCTTAGGTCCTGGATAAGGATCTCCATGCCCCGAGGCTCAAGAGGGCATTTTCTCGGGAATTTCCTCGGAAACCTGGCTTTAGGGGTTCCTTGACCCCTCCTCAAGGGGGGGGGGGTACTGTTAGGCGCCGGGGTCCGCTTGTCGGTGCGGCCCGGCGCCTAGCAACCAGGGACGCCGTGCGCGTACAGCTGCCGGCTCCCTGGCAACGCTAGATGCCGGGCGCACGGAGCCGCACGGACCCTAGCAACGGGGACGCCACTGGCGGACCGCGTTCCCCGTTGCTGGGTCCATTTAAATTAATAGGGCACCTGTTTTCTGGCCGTGCAGCAAGGCAGCTGCACGGCATTTAATCCAATCAGCCTCTGAACAGCTGATTGGAGGACTCCCTGTTAAGTACACTTCCAGGGCTTCTCACAGACGCCGGTAATAGCTTCCTGCATGCTGTATCTGTTTGCTGAGAGTGTTTCCAGTCCTGCTGTACCCGGTCGTTCCTGTCCTCAGTTGTCCTGTACTCGGAAGTCGTCATCTGTTCCTGGAGTCCTGACTGAGCACCTTTAAACATCCAGTGGTGTTCGTGAGTCACGGCGTAGCCGTGTGTTGCGGCTTGGCCGCTTTATTATTATTTATTATTTGTGTTTCGGAGCTTTTGCGGAGGATTCCGCTCCCACAGATCCACTCTGGTATCCAGCGGTGCTGGGTAGGAGTAACGGACTAGTGGATTTTGGTTGTCCTTTTATCTGGCGGTTTTTCCGCGCATACTTCTGGTTTGGTTAGTTAGCTTGTTGCCCCTGGCCTGTTGTCAGTCAGAGGTCCTCTTGTCATCATCCTGCCTCGGATTTCCCTTTGTCTCTCACTAAGACCAGGGGGCACCGGAGTTGGGCAGACATAATCCGCCTTTCAAACGTGGCTGCCAGGGGCTCAAGAAACCATAGTCTCGCAAGGGATTTTCGATAGCACGGGTGAGACAATAGAGTTAGGGCGCCAGGGGCAACTAGTCTTTCTAGCTCCCGTAACCAGCATTCCCCTTCCAGTACTCTGGCCATTGTCATTAGATCTTCTCCGGTCAGGAGTACTGGAATCATAACATGCGCAGAAGTGCCGTTTTTTGCATCATCGCTGCGCAGCGAACATTTTCAGCTAGCGATCAACTCGGAATGACCCCCTATGTCTCATACATCTCCCAGTCAGTCCACAGCTCCTGTAATCAATCTGGAGCCAACCTGGGCTGCATTCTCATACCTACTGGGTACTCTAGTTTTGAACGCTTTATGCCCCCTATGGGACCACCTATAACATTACAGTCACTGATGTCACCATGGTTACTCCGCTTTGGACGGGAAAATTTTACCTCACGGGTTGTAGTGTATGACTCATTCCTTGGTCATGCAAAACCCTATGCCAGGTCACTCTTGTGTCTCTGGGTCATCTAAGCGGGCTGCTCCCTCCTCCCTGTCCAATAATCTCTCTGTTATTTTATCTGAAGAGAGGGGGATCATGCTGTCCTGTCAGTCCCTATATTAGGTGTTTCTGACAAGGATTTTTAATTGCTAAATGATACCACTGCTCTTGTGGTTACTGGGAAACAAATCCTACAAATCACTGATGATAAGAGGATTCCCCTACTGTGGTTAAAAAAAACTGACATGTTCACACGTCAGAGGGTAAATAAAACTCTGTTACCACAATCTGACCATTAAGTGTACATCAGACAAGACCCCTGGTCTAATCCAGAGAAGACATTACCCCTGTCTACAACGGGCATTAGCTCGATATCTTCTTTCTGCAGAGTTATATAACAAGTAAGTAATTCACTGCTAGTGAACTCATGTGTCACCCATCGGTTGTCGTCAACTCTGCCTCTCACCACTGTCCCCTCACTGTAGGAACCGACAGATAAGTGTGTGGAGGGATGCCTGAACCCTATTACTACCTTACGGGTGTTGTACATAGACCACGTTGCGTCCTCTTGGGGCTGCAAAATAGATTAATGACTGGATCAGGCATTAGAGGAAGAGCTGCCCGAGGATATATCTGACAATGCCAGACATTCCGTATCTCATAATACCACAGCAACCTTTTTTCTACACCAGGAGACGTCCCCTGAGGCGGTGTGTTGGCTGCCAAGGCGTCGAATACGTCTGTCCTGGCTCGCCATACTCTGTGGTTGAGGTCATGGAAGGTTCATCTGGACTCCAAAAGTCTTTGGAGGTATTCCCCTTTACTGGGTATTCCCCTTTCTTATTTGGGGAAGACCTAATTAAAAATTGGGTCTGAATCGGTGGCTACTATGATTGCCTTTCTCCCAAATGCTACTCCTTCTGCACAAAAGGCATAAGGTACCACTTTTCCCTGCTTTCGGCCTTAAGGGAAAGCGAAGGTTAGGCATACCCGAGATTGCCTCGTGCACCCAACAGCCACTAAGCCTAAGGCCTAACTATCCTGGAATACTCGTCAGCCTGCCTCTCATGACAAGCCTGCTGCATGATGGGACAGGCCTCCCCTGGGGGATCCCAGGGTGGGGGGGGCAACTTCTACGATTCATCCAGGTCTGGTTAATGACCACTTCAGATGCATGTGTGCGAGAAGTTGTCTCTCACGGGTACGCAGTCTCTTTCTAGAGACGTCCCTCTCGCCAGTTCTGCACAGTTATCCCTTCGGATCCGTTAAAGGATCAAGCTCTACAGATGGTTGTGCGTTCCCTCCTGGATACAGGAGTGGTAGTGCCGGTACCTCTGTCCCAGAGTGGCAGAGGATACTACTCGACCCTGTTTCTAGTCCCGAAACCTGATGGGTCTTTCCGGACTATTCTCAACCTCAAATCACTGAACAAGTTTGTGAGAGTGTACAAGTTCCGTATGGAAACACTGCACTTAGTTTTACTGGCCATGGAGGCTATATGGTATCCATGATATACAAGCTGCTTACCTGCATATGCCTATTGCCATATCGCATCAGCAAAATCTATGGTTTGCTATTGGCAACCTTCACTATCAATTCCAGGCTCTGCCGTTTGGACTGGCCATGGTCCCTCGGATATTCACTAAGGTTATGGCCAGGATGATGGCTCATCTCCGTCGCCAGGGAGTCAGGATCCTGCCGTATCTGGACGATTTGCTGATTCTGGCAAACTCCCACGATGTCCTCCTCAGTCATCTACAACTGACGGTAAACTTCCTACCAGCACACGGGTGGCTCATCAACTGGAAGAAATTCTCGCTGGTCCCTGCTCAGAGCATGGTGCACCTGGGGGCACTACCGGACACACACAGTCAACGGCTGTTTCTGTCTCCAGAGAAGGTCCTGAAACTTCAGGATAGAATCAGATACTGTATTTCCTTCCTCGCCCAAGAGTATCGATACACTCAGCAAGGCAAGTACTAGGCCTCATGTTGTCGGCTTTCAACATGGTAGAGTACGTTCAATTCCATTCCCACCCTCTACAGAGGTTAATCCTTTCCAAGTGGGATGGCCTGCCTCATCGGATCAGGTCTCACATGATCTCCTTGACTCCGGAGGTTCGTCTGTCACTGACCTGGTTGCTTCTGGATCCCAATCTGGGTCCTACTGAATACGGATGCCAGTCTGAGGGGTTGGGGCATGGTGTTGGAGCAACACTCTTTCTAGGGTAGGTGGACCATGGAGGAATCACTCCTCCCGATAAACATTCTGGAATTGCGGGCAGTGTTCAGTGCTTTGTCTCTCGCCCTGCCTCTGATACAGAACAGGCCTGTTCAAGTACGGTCAGACAACGCCACCACGGTGGCATACATAAAACATCAAGGTGGCACTCAAAGCCGCATGGCAATAATAGAAGTGTCAAAAATCCTTTGTTGGGCAGAACGCCTTCTGCCGGCAATATTGGCAGTGTTCATTCCGTGAGTCCTCAACTGGGAAGGTGATTTCCTCAGTCGTCAGGACGTGCATGCCGGAGAATGGAGTCTTCATCAGGAAGTCTTTAAACTCCTAGTGAACAAGTGGGGCCTACCAGATGTAGACCTGGTGGCATCTTGACACAAACACAAAGCTCCGGTCTTCGGATCAAGAACTAGGGAGCTTCAAGCAGTGTTCGTGGATACACTGGCAAGTCCATGGAACTTTCGGCTGCCCTACGTGTTCCCTCCAGTGTCACTCCTGCCCAGGGTACTACGGAAGTTCAAACGAGTAAGAGGAATACTACTTCTAGTCACTCCAGCATGACCCAGATGGCATTGGTTCTCAGACTTGCAGGGTCTATCGATAGAGTGTCCTTTTCTACTTCCTCAGCGCCCAGACCTCCTCATTCAGGGCCCCTGTCTTTATCTGGACCTGGCCAGGCTGGCTTTGCGGCATAGCTCTTGAAGCTTTACACCTGAGGGCCAAAGGGTTCTCCGAGGCGGTCATCCAAACCATGCTGAAGGCCTGCAAACCGGCATCTGCGCGGATTTATTATAGGGTCTGGATTTTTACTTCACTTGGTGTGCTGCTAAGAATTACGAGGCTTACGAATTCAGTACTTCCAGTCTTCTGGCTTTTCTGCAACAAGGCCTGGACTTAGGCCTTCATCTGGCCTCCCTCAAAGTTCATATCCCTGCCTTGTTGGTATGGTTTCAGAGAAAAATTGCGTCTATTCCTGACGTTCATACTTTCACTCAGGGTGTTTTACGGATTCAGCCTCCCTATGTCCCTCCTGTGGCTCCATGGGATCTGTCTGTTGTTCTGAATGCCCTGCAAGAGTCTCCATTTGAACCTCTTGAGTCAGTGGACCTTAAATGGCTCATGGTCAAGGTCCTGTTCCTATTGGTTATTGCCTCTGCTAGGAGGGTGTCGGACCTAGGCGTATTGTCCTGTCATCCACTGATAATGTCGATATTATCTTAGACCGAAAAGCTATACCTCTAGATACACTATTACCGTGGAGCCGCTATGGCCGCTAGACTGAATACACGTGCTACGCACTCTGTACGCTATTTGCGTACAGAGTCCCGTACGTGGTACGTACTTGGCGTATCCACGCCGCGCTGAGTGTACAGAGTACACACAGCGTGCGCACACACAATTGATAACCTTTAAACCTTGATAGTGATACAATGCAATAATATGATTACACTTTAAACCCTTAAGTAGCGCTGACGGTATAAAGTACCCGCAGTGCGTACACCTTATCAATACTTATACACCTTATACAGATAAATACACTTTAAAACCCTTGCAGGAAAGTGAAGACACAACACCGATTTGTAGTTGAAACCACAGGGTTCTAAGGCCACCGTGGATTATTCCAAAAGGTAAAACAGTACAAATCATACACTACAGGCTAACAAGATAAATCTAAACAGAATAATGGCTACAGAGAATGTACATACGTGAGAATGTTCGCAAGCGCAACCCGGCCGGTCCTCTGCTAGTCAGATAGAAAGCGTTCAGAGTCTTCTGACCGGCCAGGCAACAATGGGCTTTTTATACACAACTTACATACACAATACAATGGTCACTGTAATCTCATTGTCCATTGGACACAGAGATGTGTCTTTTCATTACAGAAGAGGTCATAGGTTGATTTGAATAGATGGGCGATGTCTTTCTCCAACTGCTCTGGTGGGTGGTATCCACTGGATTCCCGCCGCATACATAATATACAGTAAATACAGTTAATATCTATATTCTACTTTTGCACATAACTATACGCTGGAACATGCGATCTTTCTCTAACCAACACCGGAATGTTACCCTTAAAATACCCTACAGCTGGATACTAGACATCACCTTCCAACCTTTATCTGACCCTTCCTATCATGCAAAGGCGAATCCCTTAGTCCTGGAACTGTTTAAACTATTAATACTCGCTGATGTGGTGCAGGGGAGCTATGGGTACAAAATGCACTATTTTGGTTAAATATGTAATGTTCTAATAACCCTCTACGCGCTCACAAACTCTACCGTAAATGCGCATACCACGCTCTAAGGCGCATGGCTGTGGAAAAGCTACTTTACGCAAATTGCGGATATGTGCACGCACGGCAGACTCAGTGCACGTGCAGCGGGCATGTGCATGGGGTTAGTACAGGGTATATGCATTACAATATTTTTCGACTTTGACACCACCATTTCTGATATTTCACCGTGACCGGGCAGTTCTTAGAACTCGCCCTGATTATTTGCCTAAGGTGGTGTTATCTTTTCACCCTAACCAAGAGATTGTGGTTCCGGCCTTCATCTCTTCTGGTTTGTCCTACAAAGAGCGGTCTTTGGATGTGGTACGGGCTCTCCGTATATACGTGGAGACGACTGCCTCCATCAGGAGGTCAGATTCCCTTTTTGTACTTTTTGGTTTTCACAAACGTACCTGGCCTGCGACTAAGCAAACCTTGGCCAGATGGATTAGAATGGTGATTACACAAGCTTATGCACAGGCTGGACCTACAGCTCCTGTTGCCATTAAAGCCCATTCTACTCGGTCTGTTGGACCCCCTTGGGCAGCCCGCCATGGCGTGTCCGCAGAACATTTGTGCAAGGCTACGTGGTCCTCAGTGAACACGTTCATTAGGTTCTATGCCTTTGATACTTCCGCCTCCCAGGATGATTCCTTTGGATGCCGGGTTCTCATACCCGCTAAGGCGTGTCCCCTCCCTTGAGGAACTGCTTTGGGACATCCCCAATGGATTCCCTGCAGAAAAGGACATTTATGGTAGACTTACCATTGTTAAATCTCTTTCTGCGAGGTACACTAGGTTCCACAGGGCGCCCACCCTGACACACTTAGCTTATATGGGTTTGTATGGCATTAGTCGCTGGTCCCTTCTCCTGTAGTGAGAATGTGGTTCTATGTGACTAACATCTGCCTTCTCTTTTACCTGCTCCTGCATTGGACTGATTAACGAAACTGAGCTCACAGTGCCTGGAGGCGGAGTTATAGAGGAGGTCCCAAAGCATCTTGACAGTTAAAGCTTTAACCTGTTGGTGCCTGGATCAAGATCCATCTCTACACACCAATGTATTCCCTGTGGAACCCAGTGTACCTCGCAGAAAGAGATTTAGCAATGGTAAGTCTACCATAAATCTCCTTTTATATGTAAGATATTGACAGTTATATTCCACTGATCAATTTTTTAAATTATTCTTTTTTTCACTAATGTGATAATACATGTTTTTACTCTCCCAGTTTGTTTGCATTTTCAATTTGTTTCCACGAAAGAATAAGATTTCTGTTACTGCGCAGATTCTGAAATGAAGCTTAGGCTGCCAGCGTTAGATATTTTTGGAGATATTTTATGATGGCATTAACTATATGCTTGCATATACAGTGTGTTGCTTAGCAACACCAATGTAATGTTATTTGGCTCATAATTAGGAATTGATTTCCTGTGTCTGGTTTAGGGCTGTAGATAACATACCAGTAAAATAATTGATTCATAACTTTCCGGCAAATGCGGAAAGCAAGAGAGATGATAAATACATTTTATATTTAGAGCTATGATTAGGTTTTCCTTAGGTTATACATAAATGGCAAATATATATTATACTGATTATATGTTTGTATTAGTTTATAGATTATTTGTACACTGCTCTCACCACTGTGATTCTGATGATGTCTTCTTTGTTTCTGCAAGAGCACATCATATTATCAAAGGGATCATATAGCCTAAGGGGCAGATATACTCAGCCTTAAGGGGGGTACACACTAGAGAGATGTGTGCTGAGCGATTTATCACAGACCGCTCAGCACACATCTCTCCCCCCGCTCAGCACGATGTGCGCTAAGCGGGGGACCGCTCACTTCACACAGCGCTGAAGTGAGTGACCCGCTAGAGTCAATCTAGCACCGGCGATAGCGCGCATCGCTATTGCTGGGGGGCATACACATGAGAGATCCCTGCTTAAAATCTAAGTAATCTAGTCAGATTGCTTAGATTTTAAGCAGGGATCTCTCCCTGCGTACCCCCCTTAAAATAGAGATTAACTGGAGAGAGATACTTTACCAACAAATCAGCTCCTGACATTTTTCAAACACAGCCTGCAACATGGCATTAAGGAGCTGATTGGTTGCTACTTTATCTCTTCCCACTTTATCACTCTCAAATGCTTAGTACATCTCCCCCACGTCTTAAGGTGTGTTTACTAACCACCTTGTTTTCTATAATTGTTTAGGATATGCCACTTATTGAGCAATAATGTAGCACACTCTTGGTCTAATCATATACAGTAATTGCTCTACTGTATACAAAACATATATTAATGATGAATTATTTTTTAGTTATTCTTACTACTTATATTATGAACCATGGCAGTGTATAGTTTGGTATCTGGGTTACAGGTCAGCCATGAAAAGGTCAACAGTCATTAGATCGACCACTAATGGTCGACATGGTAAATTTTTATGTTTGGCAGATACAAACGGTCGACAGGTTCAAATGGTCGACACATCTTTTGGAGGGTCCCAGCATTTTAATAAACTTTTTCATACTTTACCATCCATGTGGACCAAGATTGCGAGTAATAATCTGTGCTGAGCGCAGCGGCAGTGGAGCGAGGCACCTTGCTCAAAGCATGACGAGCGAAGCGAACCATGCGAGGGAACACAGCACACTAATTGGGGTTCCATGTGTTTTGGTAGCGAAAATTACACCAAAAAACATAAAAATTATGTGTCAACCTTTTTTGTGTTGACCTTTTCATGTTGACATTTTGATCCTGTCAACCTTTCCTACTGTCATGTTGACCTTTTCTGTGTCGTCCTAATGCATGTCGATCATTAGTGATCAACCTAATGACGGTACACTTTCATGTACATCTGATGATCCATACCCGTGTAGTATTAGGGTGTTCGGAATTCAGGAGCAAAGGGAAACGAAGCTTAGTGCCAGTGTGGGTGTTTGTGTCACCAAGTCTGTGGCTAGTTTGGAAGACACACCTTCTCTGTAACATATGTAATGCAATTGAAAGACAATATTTGATAAAGAACAAACATAACTATTTGTGTGATAGTTCTTCTGACCTATGATTTGCACAGAGACAGAGTTCAGTATGGAACTTTGTACTACATAGGCAGGAAACTATTTTATCCCTTTACTTGTCTGCTGAATCAGTAGAGCATCTTCTTTAATTTATCCCGAATTAGTCCGATTGGATTTTTAAAAAAAAGAATATGGTCAGCACTGTTTGCTTCTATGGATACAGTTGTTCCTACGAAAGGTCTTTTATCAGCAACATATCTGTTATATTTCAGCAACAGCTCATTTATGGCACCGGGGGTATATTTACTAAAAGTCAATGTTGATTGTATTTTTCTCGATGTTGGGTCGAATTTTGATTGATTTAGTGTTTCAGGGTCTAAGGCTCTTATTCCGAGTTGATAGCACGTAGCAACTTTTTGCTTCTCGTGTGATCAACTTGACGCCGCCTATGGGGGAGTGTATTTTAGCATAGCAGTGCTGCAATCACTTGTGCAGCCCTGCTATGCTAAAAAAGTTTCTAGCAAAACAAGACCAGGGTCAGACTTACTTACCCTGTGCGACGGATCCAGCGACAAAGGTCCCGGGATTGACGTCAGACATCCGCTCTCCAAACGCCTGGATCCGCCTGTGTTTGCCTCACCACGCCTTGAAAACGGTAAACGGTCAGTTGATGCCCCTGAACGCATCCCGCTTGTCAGTCTTCATGCGATCACCGCTGCGATCACTTTCTGCGCTGGCAGCGTCGCATTGCGGGCACCGCACAGCCGCAGTCCCGACCCATTTGCACCGCAGCGAAGAACCGCTGCGTGCAAACGGGACAGAATGACCCCCCAAATCCTTTAAAAAAAAATTCAAAAATCATCTGTTAGTAAATGTGGCATTTAGGGGTATATTTCCTAAAAATCGATCTGGGTCAATTTTTTTTTATTATTATGTTATCGATGTTTGGTCAGTTTTGTATTTCATTTACTAACAGATGATTTTTGGAAAAAATTTTTAAACGATACCCAAAATCATCTGTTGGTAAATGTGTGATTTAGACCATTAAACACAAAATCGATCAAAAATCGACCAAACATGGACCTGAATCGACATTTAGTAAATATACCCCCAGGTGTTATTCCAGTGAGTTGTGGTACCCAGTATGATGATGACTTTCATTAAATCACAGTGGCAGTGCCATTGTTTCTTATACAGATTATACTCTTTAAAATCATTATTATTGGGGCGTGGTCTGGCTGGAGAAGAGAGCAGACGTGTTTCTGCTTAGCTCCTCTCTCCAGCTTTATTAAACATATCATATTGTGTACTCACCCACTTTATACCCTCTCTGGGGGCTCCCCTTTCCCCCCCCCCCTGTGGACCTCCTGTGCCCAGCAGTGACTGCCGCAGAGCCGGGGAGCAGTTTTAACTGTTCCCGCAGGTTGCGGTCTACGGACCTCCAGAAGCCGGGGCCTCGCGTACTCCCGGTGCACGCGTTTTGAGCTCCATAGCAGGAACGCGGCGCCAGGAAGCGGCGCGGACCTCCCCAGTGCCACAGGAGCCATCGGCAGCCTTCCCCAGACCCCCAGGGTGGACATTACCCTGGGGCAGCAGGTCGGGGAGATGCCTGGCAGCGGGAGACAGCGGTGTAGCAGACGCCCAGGGGGGGCGCGGCGGCCATTTTGGATTTCACTGCAGGAGCTGCTCTGAGGTAGTGGTGTGCCTGTGTGTTGTGGGTGTCTCTGGATTGGGGCTGCACCGGGACTGGTGGCCCTCTGGCACTATTCTCCCTTTCATCTCACTCTGGGGCCTCTGTTGAGGGATTGGTGCTTTCCTTTCTTTGTGGAGCAATGGACTTTTTCACAGCAGTATTTTCTTCTACTACAACTTCCCCATCTTGTGGCCACTGGGCGTAATTGCATGCATTTCTCACACAGTGTGCTCGATATATAATACATATTGTACTGCAGATTTTATAGGACCGCAGATATCCCAGCACCTCCCGAGTCGTTCGGCTGCGATGTCCCCATGGTTGAATAACCACGATATTATGATGTGACTGCTCTGAGATAATTCTACCTCCACCCGAATGCTCCTATGACATGATATGACAACTCAGCTTTTATGTGGATCCTTCCTTGATTGATATTACAGACGCCTCTTACCTCCAGTCCCTCTACTTTTGTCGTTCAGCTTTATTATGCCTCCCAAGAAATATAAGGCCGCTAAAACGGTTTCCCAGGTGGCGTTCTTTAAACCTTCTCCTCAAGCCGCTAAAACAAAAGATGCACGGAGTGGCGCCTCTAAGCCTGCTGTCCCTGTGCCCTCACCACTTCGGGAAGCGTCCGCCCCTACCTCTGTTACCATACACACCGGTTCTATTGAAGACAGTGACTCGCTTACGGTGGGCGCTATGAAGCATCTCCTAACGCAATTTAAGGATGAAGTTGCGGCGGAATTTAGAGCGACTATAAAGGAATGTCAGAGATCTATTGACGAGATTGGTGAAAGCACCGACCACTTAGAAACAAAAATGGGTGAAGTGGTGTCTTCGCACAATGATCTGATCTCTTCTCATGAACTGCTTCAAAATGAGGTCACGGCACTCAGGGACAAACTCTCTGATATAGAGGACAGATCGAGACGTAACAACATAAAGCTGCGAGGTGTCCCGGAGGCTGTCGCTAATAGCGCTTTAAACGATTTTGCAGTTGACCTCTTTAGCAAACTCCTCCCTTCGTACCGCTCAGTGGACTTTCTAATTGATCGCATCCATAGGCTCCCTAAAGCCAGGAACGCTCCTGATGGTATCCCCCGAGATGTCCTTATGAGGTTGCACTATTTCCACGTGAAGGAGGCAATTTTGAAAGCTGCTAGACCCTCAGATACTGCTTCGGAGGCTCTGGGCTCACTTCAGATATTTGGAGACCTGTCCCCTGCTACTTTAGCGAAAAGGCGCTCTCTTTACCCCATCACATCAGTGTTACGTAAAGAGAACATTCTATGCAGATGGGGATTTCCTACTAAGTTGCTTATCTCTCGAGAAGGTTCTACTGTTGTCATAACGAACATTGAGGAGGGTAAAAAGATCCTAGCATCATGGATCTCTGCAAGCTCTTCTACACACACCTCCCCCGAACGGGGCCTTCAGCGGGACTGGGCCTCGTCAGCTGCAGATCTTTGAGTATCGTCTACTTTACTACGTTTGCATTGATTTCATGTTTTTCTAATCGGTTTGACATGTCATGTTTCCTATGTTGCACCAGTTCCTTGGCGGTTGTTTGAGGCGGGTGTTTATGTGATATTTGAGTGTTATTAGATTGTTTTCGGGTGTTGCCTCAACACCACTAGTTAACTGTTTGTTGTCTGCCTCTGCTGCCCCGACTGCCGCCCACATTTCTTTGTTAGCTGGGACTTCTACCTGAGTTTCTTTTAGTCCCGGCGGCTGGCGGTGCGGGGGACCAGAGATGGAGGACCGAGGAACTGTATCTGGTTTAATTTTAGTTCGGGTGCGGGTAGATTGACCACTACCCCCCGCAATTTAACTCTGAGTCGCCATGGTTAGGCGTCCAACTGTGCCCCCGCGAGGGGTCAATGTTATGTTTCCTTTTCCTGTTATTCTTCTTTTTTTTATCTTTTCTTTCCCTTTTCCTCTCCTGTCCGGAAATTGCTACATACACTTTCTACATACCAGTTGGTTGATGATAGCTATGCAATCCTTGATATCCTTACAGTATGGTTAACATTGTCTCTATAAATGCAAAGGGTCTTAATTCCCCACAAAAGAGGAGGTTGGCACTTAATTATTTTCATAAACTTAAAGCTCAAATCATAGCCGTCCAAGAGACTCATTTTATTAAATCTGCCCCCCCACGGTTTACTAATGGGAGATTTCCCCATTGCTATTTGGCCAACGGACCAGCGAAGAAGGCGGGGGTGGCAATCTTGGTATCTCAGCATTGCGCGTTTTCCCTCACATCACAATACTGCGACCCTGAGGGGAGAATTCTAATTCTGGTTGGTACTCTAGAAGATAAAGAGGTGACAATAGTTTTTTGCTATGCTCCTAACACCAAGCAACTAGCATTTTGCAGGAAACTCTGTGCTAAGGTGCAACAATTAGCCAAGGGTGCTTTACTCCTAATGGGGGACTTTAACTTGACCCTGGACCCATTGGTTGACAATTCTGGCAAGCGACCCTCACTCTCCAGTCAGCTCCATAGGAATGCAAAGGGCTTTAGCCAGTTATTGGCGGAATATGATCTTTTAGACCTTTGGCGCGTTAAACACCCAATGGACAGAGATTACACATTTTATTCCCCGGTACATGCCTCTTATTCTAGAATAGACCTAGCTTTAGCAGATAAGTGGACTCTACAGTCCGTCCGTAAAATCTCCATTCTCCCCATGTCTTGGTCGGATCACTCCCCACTATTCATCGAATGGGATATTAATAGTAGAAAGTTTACCCCGGCTCCCTGGCGTTTAGGTAAACTAAGTCTTCTTCAGCCGGAGACCACACAGACTATCCAAACCACCATGGACTATTACCTTCCTGAGAACTCTCCTCGGGAGACATCTATCTTCACATTCTGGTGCGCTCTCAAAGCAGTAACACGAGGGACAGCGATTCAAACAGCGGCTAAACTTAAAAGGGCATATCGTAAAAAATTTGAACAAGCTGAGCTTGCAGTTGCTTCTTTGGAGAGTTCTCACAAGGCACATCCACACAATAAAGCCCTTCTTAATTCATTGAAGGAAGCCAGAGAGGCGGTAAATGTTTTCTATTTAGCGGAAGTCCAACGCAACCTACATAGACTGAACCAAAAATTCTACGTTTTTGGTAACCGGGCTGGTAGACTACTGTCGAGGAAGCTGAGGGGTAAGAAAGCTAAAGAAAAAATACATATTGTCCACTCGGATAGAGGTAAGAGAGTCTACGATCCTGACGAGATTGCAAATGTCTTTGCATCTTATTACTCTAAACTATACAACTTGCAGGGGGATTCTTCCACTTTTCAACCTACAGGCATTGATGTTCAAAATTTTCTGAGCAATTTTACTCTCCCCTCGCTGTCTCCAGAGACTAGTAGCTCCCTTAGTGAGCCTTGGACTTTAGCAGAAGTCGAAAAGGCTATTGACTCCCTTCCGGCGGATAAGGCCCCAGGACCTGATGGTTATCCTTCTGGTTTCTATAAATCCTTTAAGGAGAGTTTGGCCCCGGTGCTCTTGTCAGTGTTTAATGAAGCCACAGAAGTTGGGCATTTTCCCAAAGAGATGCTGGAAGCTCAAATCATCACCATCCCCAAACCGGGAAAAAACCCTACCTCAGTCCAGAATTTTAGACCAATAGCTCTATTAAATACGGATCTAAAAATTTATGCCAAATTAGTTGCCAACCGTATCAGTCCACTTCTCCCTTCTCTTATCAACCCTGATCAAGTGGGCTTCGTATTAAACAGACAGGCCCCGGATAATACGCGTAGGGTGATTAATGCTATTGAGCATTCTACCTGTAGAAAATAACCCCTCCTAGTTTTGTCTCTAGATGCCGAAAAGGCGTTCGATAGGTTGAACTGGGACTTTATGAGATTAACTCTGGACAAATTTGGCTTCTCTGGAAGGATCTTAGACTCTATCCTGGCTCTCTATTCCACACCCTGTGCGCGGGTCTTTGTTAACGGGTGTCTTTCTTCACCCTTCAATATCTCCAATGGCACTCGTCAGGGCTGCCCGTTATCTCCTATTATATTCGCATTAGCGATAGAACCCCTGGCTGCTTGCATTAGATCCCGTGATTCGATTAGTGGCCCTGTTATTGGGGGCATCTCTCACAAAATCAGCTTGTTTGCAGATTATATTTTACTATGTCTTTCTGATCCTGAGTCTTCCTTGCCAGTTCTTCATGACGTCCTTCAAGACTATTCAGATGTTTCTTTTTATAAATTAAATACTAATAAAACTGAAGCCCTCCCACTCAATGTATCTCCGACTGTGGTCTCTAGGTTGAAGGATTCGTACAGATATGCCTGGAAGTCCTGCTCCTTGAGATATCTAGGGATTAACTTAACCAGAGAAGTTAATTTAATAATTGAGTGTAATTATGCCCCGTTATTAAAAGCGTTTACGGAGCTGACTGGGGAGTGGATGCTACAGGAGGTGTCTTGGCTGGGTAGGATTGCTGCTGCCAAGATGGTCTTATTGCCGAAATTAATGTACCTGTTTCACGCCATACCAAGACCCCTTCCCAAACTCTTCTATAATAAATTTAATCAGGTCCTGATTAGATATGTGTGGGGAGGCTCTAGACCAAAAATTGCTAAAAAAATTCTTATTATGCCCAAACAATCCGGTGGGGTAGCTTTCCCAGATATAGAAAAGTATCATGCTGCATGTCTATTAAGTCAGTCTAGAGACTGGTTTGACACCTCGTGTCTGAAACCATGGGTGATTCTGGAAGCTTCTTATGTGAACCCTGTTACTCTTTCTGATTTGTTTTGGTTGCCACCGTCTGCTGCTCGTAGTAGGTCCGGAGCCTGCAAGTCTATTAAAACGACCCTAGATTCATGGCATAAACTAGTATCCTCTTCGGTGGAGATTAAATTACCGTCCCCCTGCCTGTCGTTAATTGCTCTTATGTCATTGATTCCTAATATTTCCCTAGAGGATTGGATTCAGAAGGGGCTCTCCACGGTGGGCGATTTATTTTTAGGAGACGTCTTGATGTCCTTTTCCCAATTACAACAGAGATTTGGGATTCGGACTCAAGACTTTTTCAAATACTTGCAGGTGAGAAGTTGGTTACACTCATTCACTCCCCCACATCTTCACAAACCTTCTCCGATGACTTATATTAAAAGCCGATTGGGGACGTCCTCGCATAAATATGGGATTACGTGGTGGTATCATTTTCAATTGACAAACAGCACACAGACTAAATTAAAAGCTCAGATTTTATGGGAAAGTGATTTGAATAGATCCTTTATTGATGCAGATTGGGACAGTATATTTAGATCTTGTTTTAAAGTCTCCAAATGTGTTAACCACTCCGAAATGTTTTACAAACTTATACAAAGGGCCTACTTCACCCCTGAAAGACAAAATAGAATCTGGCCTTCACAATCTAAGTTATGTTGGAGAAAATGCGGCTCTACGGGGATATCTTTCATATTTTTTGGGCCTGCCCTCGTATACAACCACTTTGGAGAGAAGTTTTCAATATGGCTAGCATGGTTCTAGGGTTCATCATCCCCCTGGACCCAGCTTTAGCGTTATTCCATTTGTACGTAGATCACTTCTCTGCAGGTGATCGCTACGTCTTGGGGCATATCTTGATAGCCACTAAAGCTGCTATAGCACAATTGTGGAAATCTGAGAATATTCCTTCCCTAGCGATTATTCAAAATAAGATTCATAAACATTTCATTTTCGAAACAGTGGAAGCTAAATATTCTTCCTCAGCTAACTCGATCCATTTGAAATGGTTAAGTTGGTCCGACTATAGGGGAAGAGAAGGTAGGCTAACCGTCTATAGTTCTCCAATTGATTTATCTGTGCTTTGCCCCACCTAGACTGACCTCTTCAAGAATGTTGTGATATCAGATATTTTTTTATTTTTTTATTTATCTTTTTTGTTATGTCTCTTCTCTGTGCTCTCTCTTCTTCCTGTTTCTGGACGCCCAATGTAACCAATTGTTTATTCATCCAATTGTGCGTTGTGTGTGCTTTGATTATTGTAACCATTCTGGACTACCCCTATGTTTCCCTTATCTCTTTTTCTGTTCCCCATTTCTGTGTGAAAACTCTTCAATAAAAATTTAATGTTTAAAAAAAAAAAAAATCATTATTATTTGCTATACAATTTTTTCTCTACATATTTGACCAGTTCAGAATCAAACTAGACATCAGCAAATACGTATGTAGGACATAACCTGTTTAGGATGTCAGCTGATATTTCATGAATGTATTAAGTAAAGAAATATACTTTTCATAGTTTCTCTTATCTTGGTAAGAAGATCTTCTCTACATTCCACCTTGGCATCTTTCACTGTTGCTCCGCAACCACATACAGTATACTTATATCTAATTACTGTATATATTTAATCAGTAAGTTTTGCTATATACCAATACCTATTTTTGTTCAGGGTGTGAAGAAAACACTGCCCCACCAGCAATAATGCATAGGAGATTAAATGACAGCATTCACTGGGGATCGTAAAATATAAAAAAATGTGAAATAGCCACTGCTTTGAAGTAGTATAAAGGGAGTACACACGGAGAGATGTATGCTTAATTTCTATGCAATCTGTGTATGCCCCATAGCGATAGCAATGTGCGGGGCTATCGCCGGTTCTAGATTGGCCTGCATGTAGGCACAATCTAGTAGATTGCTCACCTCACCTGGGTGAAGTGAGTGTCCCCCCCCCCCTCCTCGCTCAGCACACATCGCCCTGTATGAACCCCCTTAACGCTTAACTGCAAGCTAATAATTATTTAGCAGACAAAGGGCCCGATTCAGACCTGGTTATTGCTGTGCGTTTAAGCACAGTGGACAATTATCAAACTACTGCGCATTCGTATGCACCGCAATGCGCATACGAATCGCCAAACAGTGACAGGATGGTGTGGAAATTTCGATCGCATGGGCGTACGCAAGGTGATTGACAGGAAGAGGCCATTTGTGGGTGGTAACTGGATGTTTTCTGGGAGTGTCAGGTAAAACGCAGGCGTGCACATGCGTTTTCTGGGAGGATGTGTGACGTCAGCTCCGGCCCTGATCAGCCTGTTCTCATCGCACTGTAGGAGTAAAGGTGCATACACACGGAGCGATATAACTGAGCGATTTTGACTATATAGTCCGTCTGTCTATGGGGAGGTGGAGAGGTCCGAACTTCACAGGATATTACGTGAGTACTTTTTTATTTTTTTACAGGTACCCCTATTGGATTCTACTGGACAAGGGGACGTGATTGGCGGCGTGGGATGTAGGTAAGTATGTGTGAGTGAGTGTGTGTGTTTTAAATAAATTTTTACTTTCACGGTGTGTGAGTTGTGTCTTTTTTTGGGTATTTCTTTTGTTGTGGAACTACAGGTACCAGCGGGCCCGTTTCCCCCCCCCCCCCGCATGCTGGTACTTGTGGTTCTCCAAGTACCAGCATGCGGTGGAGGCTTGCTGGGACTTGTAGTTCCACAGCAAAAGACAATATTCTTTTTATGTAATTTTGAAAGGCTATCAGCCTCCCATCCACCGCCCAAGGATGGGGGGGGACAGCCTTGGGCTTCACTCTTGTCCCTTGGGTGGCTGGAGGGGGGGGACCCCTTGATTTAAGGGGTCCCCACTCCTCCAGGGTACCCCGGCCAGGGGTGACTAGTTGGGGGGGTAATGGCACGGCCGCAGGGACCAATATAAAAGTGTCCCCCGGCTGTGGCATTATGTCCCTGGCTAGTGGAGCCCGGTGCTGGTTTTAAAAATACTGGGGATCCCTATGTCTTTTGTCCCCCGTATTTTTTAAACCAGGACCGGACGCAGAGCCCGGTGCTGGTTGTCTAAATACGGGGGAACCCTACGCATTTTTTCCTCTGTATTTTAACAACCAGGACCGGCTCAAAGAGCCCGAGGCTGGTTATACATAGGAGGGGGGACCCCAGGCAATTTTTTTTTTTTACTTTTAGCTATTTAAATACCAGCCACCCTGTAAAATCATCCTATATATGACACTCCCCCACGTATCCCCTTATTTAAATGAGATAGTCAAAATCTCCCATAGCCAAAATCTCTTGCATAGTTAGACAAAATTGCTGGAAAAGTTAGTCAAAATCTCCGACTGCCAGTTCAAGGGAAATCTCTCAGTCAAAATCTGTCATAGCCAAAATCTCTCCGTGTGTATGCACCTTAAGTCCTGGGCTGCGCACAGACTGCACACAGTAGAAAAATCATTCACTGGTGAGTGAGTTGTGACGGATTTGCAGCTGTCCACTGACTGAGGGACATTTTCGCAGGGCGTACACATGCGATCACACACATGCATGGGGTGACTTTACACTCCCCTTGGGCGGCGACTGTCTGATCGCAAAGTTATTAAAAGTCCAGGAAATAAAATAAAGTCTCTCCATATGCATTGTTACCAAGACGGTGTTTGACTGTTTTATTGCACCAGAGTCCTTATTCAGCATTGATTGCTCCTGCAATTGCATTTTGCCATTTTCCGGGCCAGTGCGCACGCACATGGCCTGTTCTATGTGTGTGTGTACCTGAAAATGCGATCGCAGTGACGGGAATGCCTCAGTCTGTTAATAAGGAAGGTTCACGGGGTGGTCGGGGCGGCAATGGGGTGTGGTGACAAAAATGCAGACGGGTCCGGGCTTCACACGCGGCAGCTGCAAAACAAAACATGGCAACGGTGCACCAGCCTTCTTAGCCAGGCTGCGCAGGCAGGGGTCAACCTTAGTTGCGATGCGATCGCGATCTAGTTGCAATGCTAGCCCCCAGCATGTGATCGTGTGCTAGTGCAGTTTTGCTAAAATAGTAAAACTGCAACTGAAGTTGTATAAGGTCCCAGGTCATTTATGTGATCAATACTTTTATCAATAAATACTTGAACCATTTTTGCGGTATACTTGCTTGAGAAGGAGATTATTCAACTAATGGTAGAGGAAAAGCAGATGGCGGAACTAAAAGGTTGTCAGTCCAAGTTTAAGAAACAGAGACTGTTATTTAAGTTCTTGGACTTTTGATGACTTTGAAGGAAGTCCCTTTCTGACCACTGTTTACTTTTTTTTTTTTTAATGAAGATTTTATTAGATAGAATAGAAGAATGTCACACCATGTGAATCAGATATCTTTAAAAAAAAAAACATAGATAACATAGAAAACATAGAAAAGATAGAAAAGAGGGGCCTCAAGCCTAGCAATATCAGCAATTATCAGAGCGTGCCAAGGCCTAATGAATATCAATAAAAATCAGTAAAGGTGTTACATATCAATATATTGAAACATAGTAAAATATTTTGTCTATATAAAGAAAAAAAACTGGTTAACAATCTGAAAAAGTCTACAACTGAGTAAGAATTGTGACACATAAAATTTCCAGATAAAGAAACAAGAAAAATAGGAGGGTATAAAGAGGGGGAGAAGAAAAGAATGGTGAGGGGGAGGGGGGGATAGAGAAATGGGAGTTAAAGAATCAAAGAGTTAGAGTTGTAGAAGAAGGGGGGGGGGGGTAGCCAGCCGAGGTGTGAGCACCATAGAGATGCAGGTAAACAATCTGCAGAGTAAGATTAGGCGGTTGCCAAGGGAGGTTCGGCCTCATAGTGGGTGGTCCAGGGTGACCATACCTGAACAAACTGAGTCGGAGTATCATGAATAACTGAAGAGATGCGTTCCAACCTGTAAGTCGACCATATTGCATTGATAGTTGCAGGAAAGGGAGGAGGCCGGTAGATTTCCAATATGCTGCAATTTGGCATTTCGCTGTATTAAGTATATGGTTAATCAATTTGTGTGTGGGTCGTGGTAAGTGGGCGATCGGCCTAGCTAAAAACGAATAGAAAAGTGAAGGGGGTATATCAAAGTCAGTAATATTTTTGATCAATCTATGCAGTTCTTTCCAATATGGAGATATAATAGGACATGTCCACCAGACGTGCAAGAAAGTCCCCTGTTGGCCACATTGGCGCCAACAAAGGTCTGACGTATCAGGGTAAATAATACGGAGTCGAGTTGGGACTAGGTACCAGCGAGTATAGAGCTTATAAGCATTTTCTTTAATACGTACCGATATCGAGCATTTCGATATTGCTAGCCTAATTTGAAACCATTCGTTAAGATTGAGAACTTCCCCAATGTCATCCTCCCAGGCTATCTCATGTGCTTCTTTAGGGGGTTGATTGTGGGATAATAGAATTTGATAGATTGCTGATATGAGTCCTTTAGACGATTGGTGGGAGCGACAGAGGGATTCAATAGCTGTAACAGGAGTTATGGGCGTGCCTGGGGTGGGGCGTTCAAGTGAGTAGTAAAAATGTCGAATTTGTAAAAACTGGTAAAAAACTCTATGAGGGAGGTTAAAGCGAGATTGTATGGTAGCAAAGTCAGGAAAGGAATGTAAAGGGGCTATGTCCAAAGGAAATAGAAGATTATGAGCAGTCCATAGTGGGAATTGAAGGTGAGCTATACCGGGGATGAAGGCAGGATTGTTCCACAATGGGGCTAATAGTGGGTGTAATGAGCGAAGTTTATAGAAGCGTGTGCAGAAGTCCCAGATGGATAGTGTGAATCGTATTGTAGGTAAGAGGGTGGCAATCGGTGGGCGATGTGCACGGGAACACCATAAGAGGGTAGAAGGAGAATAGACTGACAGTGTGTGGGCTTCAATATATGTCCACACTTTCTGAGCTGGGGGGGCATGCCAATGAATGCAGGGAGTTAAGTGGACAGCTCGATAATATTTAATGAGATCAGGGATGCCCACACCCCCAGAAGTTTGATGTTTTTCCAATATTCGTATTTTAACTCTCGGCTTCTTATCTGCCCATATAAAATTCGATATGTCCCATTGTAAATTCTTAAGCGTTGACATGGATATATGTATTGGGAGTGTCTGCCAAATATACAATAAACGGGGTAAGACATTCATTTTCACTGCCGCTGTGCGACCGAACCATGATATATATTGTTTGTTCCAGACTGATAAGTTCGATTTGATAGATGCCAGCAATCTCGGGAAATTAGCAGCGTAAAGCCGGTGATATGATTTAGTGAGATAAACTCCCAAATATTTAAGTTTTTCGGGCTGCCAGTGAAAAGGAAATTCAATTTGTAGCAGTGAAAGGTCTGAGTGTGGGATGTTGATATCTAAAAATTCTGTTTTATCTTCATTGATGTTATAATTCGAGTAGTGGCCATAAGAGCGAGCTTCGGCGAATAGAGCCGGAAGGGAGACAGTAGGGTTGGCCAATGTCAATATCACATCATCCGCATATAGCACTATCTTATGGTCCGAGTGTCCCACCGTGATACCTGTGATGTTATCATTGAGTCTAATCTTCGCAGCTAGGGCTTCCATAATCAGGGCAAACAAAAGAGGGGAGAGGGGACAACCCTGCCGGGTACCGTTATGAATTTGGAAGGGTTCGGAGGAGAGGCCATTTACTAGTACGGATGCAGATGGGTTATGATAAAGAGAGTTAATCCCGTGAAGAAAGGCACCCTGAAATCCCATGTTACATAAGGTTTGTTGCAAAAATGGCCAGGCAACCCTGTCAAAGGCCTTTTCAGCATCAAGCGCCACCACCAGGGTCGACAGCGAGCGGGTTGACGCTACGTGGATGAGATTTATTAACCGTCTCGTGTTGTCGGAGGCCTGTCTATCGGGAATGAAGCCCACCTGATCCGGATGGACCAAAGATGGTAATAGAGGGGATAGTCGCATGGCTAGAATTTTAGCAAAAAGCTTCAAATCAACGTTAAGAAGAGAGATTGGCCTGTAATTACCCATTTCTGTAGGGTCCCTCTGCGGTTTTGGGATAACGATAATGTTGGCCCTGGTGGTGGTGTCATCGAGCGATCCGCCCTCCAATAACGAGTTGAAAAGGGGGCGTAGCATGGGAAGTAGTGAGTCAGTAAATTTCTTATAATAAAGAGCAGTGAAGCCGTCAAGGCCTGGTGCAGCTGAGCGGCGTAACGACTTAATAGCTATTCGAATTTCCTCATCAGTGATCACTGAGTTAAGGGATTGGAGTTGAGTCGTGGTCAGTGTGGGTAGAGAGCAGGAGTTTAAGTATCGGGTGAGTCAGGCAAGATCTGGGGGCGGGGCAGCAGACTTGAGAGAGAGATTGTAAAGAGATTCATAAAATTGACGGAACTGACAGGTCATCACTTGAGGATCATGGGTGGTAGTGCCATTAAGACAATTCAATTTGTGGATGCGATTGCGAGTGCGTTTAGCACGGAGTTTACGGGCTAATAGGGTATCAGCTTTGTCAGATTTTTCATAAAAAGTTTGTCACACCCACAAAAGGGTCTGTGCTGCTTTCTTTGACAAAATTTTGCGATAATTGACCCTTAACAGCAAGGATTTTTAAATAAGTACGCCTTTTGGGGTATCTATGGTGAAGGTCTGTTAAAGAGGCTAGTGAGTTTTCAAGTTCCAGTATACGAGCTGTTTCTGCCTTCTTAAACTTTGCCGCCAGGCTAATAAGGGCACCCCGAAGAGTAGCCTTATGAGCTTCCCATAGAGTGGGTGGGGGGATATCAGTGGTGGCATTGAAAGTGAAAAATTCTGTGAGAGCTTTTGTAAGGGCCTCAATATTGGATTGTTTTAAGAGGAGGGATTTGTTAAGTCGCCAGTGACGGGTAGAGCGTGGGCTTACGTGAGCAGAGATTTCCAATTCCACAGCCAGATGATCAGACCAGGGAATAGGGAGGTTATGTGCACCGAGGAGGATTTGGGAGGTAGCACGATCAGTAAAGAAGTAATCTATGCGGGTGTGTAGGCCATGAGGGGGAGAATAATGTGTGTAGCCTCTCGCAGCGGGGTACAGTATTCTCCAGGCATCATATAGGTCATGGAGAGCTAATTGTGAGAGAAGTGATTTAGATATTTTGGCGTGTCGGGAGGGAGTAGCGAGGGAGTGAGATCTGTCGAGATTGGGGTCCAAGATAGTATTAAAATCTCCCCCGACAATAGTGATTCCCCGGTGTAATTGAGCAAGACGATTGAAGAAGGTGGCGTATAAAGATCCCTGTTGCCCATTAGGAGCATAAACTGAGGCTAAAGTGATTCGGTCTTGTTTGTACATTCCTGTAAGAATAAGAAAGCGGCCCTGTAAGTCAGAGATAGTATCGCTTACAGTGATAGGTGTATTATGGTGAATCAATATCGCGGTGCCCCGACGTTTAGCATTCATGGAAGAGTGATAAACTGTGGGATATATTTTGGACGTGAGAGAGGGATGAGGGATTTTGAGATGGGTTTCTTGCAGCATAATTATATTAGATTTACGTCTGTGAAAATATTGAATAGCCATAGCTCTTTTGGTGGGGGAGTTGAGGCCGTTCACATTAAGAGTCAGAACTGTCAGCTTCATGGTGGGTCAAAGTAAAATGAGCTCAGTAAGGGCTACACCTCGACTGGCGTAAAGGGCAGGGAAGAAGGCCATCAGGGAGGCCAGTGAAAAGGAAAGATGAGTGAAGAGCTAGAAAAGAAAAGAGCTGGCCTACACCTATAGCGGGGATAGGTCCGTGGAGAAAAGAGAGAATGTCACTAAGACACATCCGTCTTCTGGAGACGTGGG
Organism: Pseudophryne corroboree; assembly: GCF_028390025.1. Lineage (NCBI taxonomy): Eukaryota > Metazoa > Chordata > Amphibia > Anura > Myobatrachidae > Pseudophryne > Pseudophryne corroboree. Next base: position 662,624,844 of record NC_086444.1, on the reverse strand, counting down.
TGAGTAAGAGCAACAAAATGTTTAACAGGAGAAGTAAATTGAACATATAAGGTAATCGTGGAAATGAGATGACCTAACAAAGAAAGAAAGAGTAAGTAAGAACAGGGAGCTGGCTCAGTCAATGCAAAGGGTGAGTAAAAATAAGAACAGGGAGCCGGCTTAGTCACATGCAATAAAGACAGAAGAATAAACATTAATCAAATGGTGAAAAACTGTAGGATAAAATAAGGTGTTCTGTTTAGCATAAGGGTAGGAATGCCCCAATAAGGGAATCCGGCATATAAGCAAAGGGTGTCCAAACTGCCTAAAAGAGAGAATATTAAGGAAAAAGCAACATTTAACTGTCCGGAACAACATAACAATTAGGCCGTGGACCAGTCATGGGACAGCGGCACGGGTTTGTGTGTTGGAGCAGATTGTTGTCGACATAGTTCCGGGATGTCGTCTAGGAGACCAAACAATTTCATTAGGTCATAACCTTGAGCTGGAGTCTTGATAGCATGAGTTGTACCATTTCTTGTGACCAAAAGCTGGAAAGGGAAGCCCCACTTATATTTGATAGAGTGGGTCCTCAAAGTCTTGGTGACATTCAGAAGGAAATCGTAGTAAGTCCTCTTACGGCGGCCATGACCTGCTCTTTTGCTTTAAAGTAATGAAAGCGAAGAATGACGTCCCGTGGAGGTTGAGTCGGGGTTGGTTTGGGGCGAAGGGCTCTATGAGCCCGGTCCAGATGTAGGTGAGCAACAGGAAAGTCAGGAGCTAGGTGTAGGAAAAGGCCCTCTAAATAGGCAGGAAGAGAGTCGGCAGTTTCTGTTTCCAGGATGTTACGTATGCGGATATTAACCCTCCGATTCCGATTTTCAATGTCCTCGAGATGATCCTTATATGACTCTAAGTCAGCCCGGAGATCAGTGAATTCTTGGTCCATCATGCTCTGATACTGGCAGATTTCATCTACTTTCTGTTCAAGAGTGTCCGTTCTGGAACCGAGATCAGCAAGCTCAGCCTTAAAGTCCGCAAGGGCAGATCTCATCTCTGATTGGATCATCTTGGTGACAATAGAGATCACATCGTTAGCCGACAGAGGAGAATCGACGGATGGTGTTGGGCCGGCCATGGTTGAGATATCTTCCGCTACAGGAGGATGTTTCGGGAGAGAACCGGCTTTTTCCCACGCTCTGATGATACTGGGTTTGAATGGAGCAGGGGCCTTCCGGCACTTCTGTGGCATACTGTGTAAAGGACCATACACCAGAGCAGGGTGTTGAAAAGTAGCAGGACTAAGCTGATATTGTGGAGCTTCCCCTGGCAGTAGGGTAGAGTAGGTACAGGTACACAAGAACAATCGTAGTGAGATCAATAGGCATCAGCTAAAAAGACGTGCAGTTAAGCCCTTAATCGGGTCAGGCCATCTAGTGAGTTAGGGGAGCAGCAACATCATCATCATGCGGGCTAGAGGGGACACCGTATTAGAAAAGCGTGATTCCAGCAGCACGCTGTAGCTGAATTAGGGTCACGGCAGAGCCCTCAGTTGGGGTAGGCGGTAAACCCCGGCAGTAACATAGTAACATAGTAACATAGTATCTGAGGTTGAAAAAAGACAATTGTCCATCGAGTTCAACCTATTTGTGGTGTCCTATGCAAGATGATTTGACTAAAATTTCTGACTGATGCTGCTGTCAGCCATTGCATTTTATCCCTATTTATAGTAACTATAATGCATGACTATGCACCATACCCCTGGATATCCTTATCCAATAGGAATTTATCTAACCCATTTTTAAAGGTGTTGACAGATTCCGCCATTACAACTCCCTCGGGCAGGGAATTCCAAACACGTATTGTCCTTACCGTGAAAAAGCCTTTACGCCGTATTGTGCGGAATCTCCTCTCCTCTAACCTGAGCCAGTGTCCACGAGTCCTCTGTGTTGATCTAACCAAAAACAGGTCCCGCGCAAGCTCTGTGTATTGTCCCCTTATATATTTGTAGATGTTGATCATATCCCCTCTTAGTCTCCGCTTTTCCAATGTAAACATGCCTAGTCTTTCAAGCCTTTCCTTGTATTCCATCGTCTCCATGCCCTTAATTAGTTTGGTCGCCCTCCTCTGTACCTTTTCAAGCTCCAGGATATCCTTTTTGTAGTACGGTGCCCAGAACTGTACACAGTATTCAAGGTGTGGCCTCACTAGTGATTTATATAACGGGAGTATAATACTCTCGTCCCTAGCATCAATACCCCGTTTTATGCATGCTAATATCTTATTAGCCTTCTTTGCTGCAGTCCTACTTTGGGTACTACTGCTTAGCTTGCTATCTATGAGGACACCTAAGTCCTTTTCCAGTACAGAATCCCCTAATTTTACCCCATTTAGTAGGTAGGTGTAATTTTTGTTCTTGTTACCACAGTGCATTACCTTACACTTGTCTGTGTTGAAGCACATTCTCCATTTGGCTGCCCATGCTTCTAATTTAACTAAGTCGTTCTGAAGAGACTCGGCATCCTCCTCTGTATTTATAGCCTTACACAATTTGGTATCATCTGCAAAAATTGACACCATGCTCTCTAGACCTTCTGTTAGGTCGTTAATGAAAATATTGAACAATAGCGGTCCTAATACTGAGCCTTACGGCACACCACTTAGCACTTCAGTCCAAGTTGAAAAAGATCCATTAACCACAACGCGCTGCTTCCTATTATCTAACCAGTTTTTGACCCAAGTGCATATTGTGCTTCCTAGCCCTGATTCTTGTAGCTTGTATATAAGTCTCATGTGTGGTACAGTATCGAACGCTTTGGCAAAGTCTAAAAAGATTACATCCACGTCTTTACCCTGATCTAGGTTTGCGCTTACTGTTTCATAAAAGCCAAGTAAGTTGGTTTGACAGGATCTGTCCTTCATAAACCCATGTTGATTCCTTTTAATGACCTTATTGGTTTCAAGGAACTTCTGAATACTATCTCTTAGAATACCTTCCAATACTTTCCCCACTATAGATGTAAGACTAACTGGTCTATAATTACCTGGTTCAGCTTTACTTCCCTTTTTGAATATAGGCACTACTTCCGCTATACGCCAGTCTTTGGGAACCATACCTGATATAACTGAATCCTCAAAGATCAAAGATAGCGGTTTTGCCAGTTCAGAGTGAAGCTCCATTAGAACCCTTGGATGAATACCATCGGGCCCTGGTGATTTATTAATCTTTAAATGTTTTAATCGGTCACAGACTACTTCCTTGCTTAAATAAGTACCTATCAGTGTGATATTCTCATTATTGAGATTGTGTGCCAGTCCCTGAATTGGGTCCTCTCTAGTGAATACTGTTGAAAAAAACTCATTTAGTGTGTCCGCTATGTCATTATCATTTTTGCTTAAGACTCCCAACTTGTCTTTCAAAGGGCCTATACTCTCCTTTTTTAATCTCTTGCTATTAATGTATTTAAAGAATTTTTTGGGATTCGCTTTGCTTTCCTTTGCTACTAGTTTTTCAGTTTCTACTTTAGCCGCTCTTATTTCCTTTTTGCAATTTTTGTTACATTCCTTATAGTGCTGAAATGACTCTGCTTCCCCGTCAGATTTGTATTTTTTAAATGCTCGCCTTTTCTTGCCCATAAGTTCCCTAATCTTTTTGTTAAGCCACATCGGTTTATGATTTTTATTCCCTTTTTTGCTACTCATAGGAATATATTTGAGTGTATTTTTAGCTAGCAGGAATTTTAGTACCTCCCATTTCTCCGTAGTATTTTTTCCTAAAAACAAACCTTCCCATTCAATATCCCTGAAAAATACCCTCATCTTTTCAAAATTTGCTTTGCTAAAGTTTAAAGTCCTAGTTGAGCCAGTATAGGGCTGTTTGTAGAAACTGATATTGAATGTGACCATATTGTGGTCGCTGTTTCCTATGGGTTCCCCTACTATAATACCCGATACCAAATCCTGATTGTTTGTTAATACCAGGTCTAAGATTGCATTGTACCTAGTTGATTCCTCAATTAGTTGGACTAGGTAGTTATCATTTAGTGTGTTTAAAAACATACTGCCCCTAGCAGTATCACATGAATCGTTTTTCCAGTTTATCTCTGGATAGTTAAAATCTCCCATCACTACTATGTCTCCTACTCCTGCTGCTTTTTCAATTTGCTTTAGTAACAATTCATCATCAGATGCGTTGATACCAGGCGGCCTATAGCATACACCCAATACTAACTTTTTTGTTCCTTTTTCCCCGCATGCAATTTCTACCCATAATGTCTCAACAGTGTCTACAGTCCCCTCCTGAATATCTTCCCATATATTAGGTTTTAAAAACGGCTTTACGTACAGACACACCCCTCCACCCTTTTTATTTAGTCTGTCTCTCCTAAACAGTGTATAGCCCTCTAGATTGACTGTCCAATCATGAGATTCATCCCACCGAGTTTCAGTAATGCCTATAGTATCATACTGTTTGCTTGCTGCAAGTATTTCTAGTTCACCCTTTTTACCAGTAATGCTTCTGGCGTTTACATACATACAACTAAGATAAGTATTTTCCCTTGCGTTAGGGACATCTTTCACCTTATGTGGCAAGGATGACCTGTAATCGTCATTGGTTAGTGCTTTGGTAAAATCCCTTTTAGTACCCATGTTAGTAACCTTACTGCCTGCTCTTACCCTCCCCCCAACTTCTCCCCCATTTCGTTTACTACCGCCATCCCCACTATTCTCACTGCATGACCCGTAGTTTCTAGCTAAACCCTCCCCCCAGGCTCCTAGTTTAAAATCTCCTCCAACCTTCTAACCATCCTTCCCCCCAGCACCGCTGCCCCCTCCTCAGTCAGGTGCAATCCGTCACGACAAAAGAGATGGCGCCTGACTGAGAAGTCCGCCCAGTGTTCCAGGAACACAAACCCCTCTTTCCTGCACCAATCCCTAAGCCACACATTTACCTCCCTAATCTCCCAGTGCCTCCCTGGACTAGCGCGTGGCACGGGTAATAATTCTGAGAATATTACCTTAGATGTCATTGCCTTCAGTTTCTTTCCTAAGTCCCTATAGTCTTTCTTAAGGACATCCCACCTTCCGCTAACTTTGTCATTGGTGCCAACGTGCACCAAGACCGCCGGGTCTTTGCCAGCCCCTCCCAACAATCTATCTACCCGGTCCGCGATGTGCCGTACCCGAGCACCCGGGAGACAACAGACTGTACGGCGATCACGGTCCCGGTAGCAGATTGCCCTATCTGCCTTCCTGATGATAGAATCCCCTACCACCACCATTTGACTAGGTACCTCTCTATCTTTTATCCCAACCGCGCCAGAGGGACCGCACCTCTGGATGCTAGAGGGAGCAGTCTCCTCCGGCACCATCATTTCTTCACTATCATCCTCCGATTCCTCGTCCAATCGGGCAAATTTGTTCGGGTTTGATAGTTCGGAGATGTCGTGCCTCCCCCTCTTTTTCTTCCTTCTAACTGTGACCCAACTGGCTACCTGATCATCATCCTCTTCTACCAGTGACCCCTCCCGCAACTCCTCCACCGTTCTGTCTAAACTACGCTCGAGATTGTGAATCTCCCTCAGTCGCGTAACGGTTTGCTCTAGATCAGTTACCTGGGCTTCCAGGGCAACCGTTCGCACACACCTCGTGCAGATGTATTCACACTGGGCCGGTAGCTCCAGGTGTGCATACATCTTGCACGACATGCACTTAGTGAGGTCCTCAATCACAGCCCCTCCCATATTGTCTGCAAGGTCTAACTCCCTGTTACACTCAAAGAAAAAGCAGAAAAAATAAAAAATAGAAGACAAGCAATATCACTTATACAATAATTAAGCTGGCTTATACTTATCTATCTTTGTGCGGTTCTTGGTCCTTCACTTTCATGCAGCCGTAGTACTCTCTCCTGCGGCACCTATACTCCACTTAGCAGTTGCAGTTGTTCCAGCTCACTGCTCCTCCTTTTCACTCGGCTTCCAGCTCCTGCTAAGAAAAAAAAAAAAAAAAAAAAAAGCATTAGATGTCGCTCTAATGCTAAAAAACCGGGGCACCAGTAGAGGCAGTGGTAATTGAGTGCAAACTGGAGGATGGTAGCAAATTCCCCTGTAGAATCACTCACCAGCCCAGTGGAGTTACAGGGAGCCAGGGGTGCACTTGCAGGCTTTTCAGCAGTGGTGGGCAGACAGTGGAGACCGGATATCCCGTGGTATTGTAGCGGGCCTGATCAGCCGTCCCCTCGTGCAGGCAGTACAGCATGAGGGGAAGTGAGCGCTGGGCTCCCGTTGCTAAGGCTGCCGGGCGTCAGCCGCCGCACGCGCCCCGTCCCGTTCGGGTGAAGCAGGTGAGCAGAGGCAGCGGTGGGGACTGTAGCGGCAGGTCCGGCGGCGGTCCGGGCACTTAGGGCTGGCTCAGCTTCTGTTCCGTAGTGTGCAGGGCGCCGGCCTGGGCTCCAAATCGAGGCCCCGGTCTGAGGGGTCCAAATAGGCCGCAGTACGTGGGAGCTCCAGGAAATGCTCCCCGACTCCGCAGCAGGCAATCAACTCCCCCAGTGGGTATCCCAGGAGTAAGGCTGGAGGCAGATGTGGGCAGTGAATTAAGGGGAAGGATATTAGATGCAGTAGATTCTCCTGGAAGACGGAGCTCGGGATAAAACGTGTCTTTTCCCCTCAGCAGCTAGGCCACACACCCCTGACCACTGTTTTCTTTAAAATAATAGCACCGTTAATGTTTTTCTAATATTGTTTGCACTTTATATTTTATGGTTGGGTACCACTTGAAAACATTCTGGCTGCAGATCTAGGATTGCTGATGCTGTTCCTATATTTTGAATATTAATATACAATGTGATAATATTCAATAAGTTTAATAATATACCATCTTGTTACAGGTTGAGTATCCCATATCCAAATATTCTGAAACACGGAATATTCCGAAATACAGAATTTTTTGAGTGAGATTGAAATAGTGAAACCTTTGTTTTCTGATGGCTCAATGTACACAAACTTTGTTTAATACACAAAGTTATTAAAAATATTGTATTAAATGACCTTCAGGCTGTGTGTAAAAGGTGTATATGAAACATAAATGAATTGTGTGAATGTACACACACTTTGTTTAATGCACAAAGTTATTAAAAATATTGGCTAAAATTACCTTTTAGGCTGTGTGTATAAGGTGTATATGAAACATAAATGCATTCTGTGCTTAGACTTAGGTCCCATCACCATGATATCTCATTATGGCATGCAATTATTCCAAAATACGGAAAAATCCGATATCCAAAATACCTCTGGTCCCAAGCATTTTGGATAAGGGATACTCAACCTGTATAACGAAAGTATTTCACAGGAGTAATCTCCAAGTACCTCTAATGGGTCTGGGACTCCAGGTCGACGACAAAAAGGTCGACACACCTTAGGTCGACTTCAATTGGTCGACACACCTTAGGTCGACATGGACAAAAGGTCGACAGGAACAAGGTCGACATGGAAAAAGGTTGACATGAGTTTTTTATGTGTTTTTTTTTGTGTCGTTTTCTTCGTAGAGTGACCGGGAACCCCAATTAGTGCACCGAGTCCCCTCGCATGGCTCGCTTCGCTCGCCATGCTTCGGGCATGGTGCCTTCGCTCCGCTTCACTCGGCACAGATTACCGTTCCAATCGTAGTCCACGTGGATCGTTAAGTATGATAAGGTTCCAAAAAAGAAAAAAATTGTGAAAAACTCATGTCGACCTTTTTCCATGTCGACCTTGTTCCTGTCGACCTTTTGTCCACGTCGACCTAAGGTGTGTCGACCAATTGGCGTCGACCTAAGGTGTGTCGACCTTTTTGTTGTCGACCTGGAGTCCGGATACCCCTCTAATAAAGTGTAAATTCGACATAGTGTTATACAGTATAAATAATGAAAAAGCTTTCACCAGTTCAACCTTAGGGTGTGTACACACGGTGAGATCCTTGCTATGCCCGATTTTCACTTGCGATTTCCCTTGAACTCCCCGGAGCCCAGCTAGCACAGATTTTGACTAACTTTTCTTGAGATATGGACTATGTGTGCTTACGATTTTGGCTTATGTGAGATTTTGGCTTATGTGAGATGTCATTGACATGTGAGATGAACTAGATAGTACACCGATCTAGCAAGGATTGACTTGCCTGCACAGTCTATCTTTTCTTGCGATGCCGACCTGGCGGGACCGCGCATCGGGAACGAATCGGGATCGCAAGGTGACTTTCACCTTGCGATCTGCACTAACTTTTCTTGCGATTTTGACTATATAGCCAAAATTGAAAGAAAATATCTCACCGTGTGTACACACCCCTAGAGCCCCATTTACCCACGAAAGTTAATACCATTGGAATATCATTGGAATATCAAGGTGATACTAATGAATATGCCGCTGGTATTTAACATTACTTACCTCTCTGGTGAGGTCAGTGATGTCCTACTTCTCGGCGGCATATTTCTCGATATTGCTGGCAGCCCACCACTGCCAGCGATGGACTGCTAAGTCATGTGCATGCGCTTCAGACAGTTTGCGCATACCCTTGACTCTTTCACCTGACGGAACCTGTCAGTGCATGGAAGGCTTCGCTGAGTGCGCAGTTCAGGGCTAAACAGCGGGAATCTTAGTTTACTACTGTTTTTTGAACACAGAAATGAGGCTTATGTAGGTTTTTCAGGCATGTTGATATTTTATGTCCACTAGCAGACCCAGATTTCCCACAAGGCAACCTAGGCACCCGCCTAGGGCCCATGGGTCCCAAGGGGCCCTTGGACAGGCCCCACAAAGAAATACGTCCAGTCCAAAATGTTCCCCAGAGTCCCGTTGTGTGCATGTTAATTACTTGTAATATACGTGTAATGTAAGGTAGTCCTGTCCACAGGGGCTGACAACTTTTAGCCTGGGGGGCAAGTCCAGAGCACTGGCGCATAAGTAATGGTGCCATCTTAGGTATTTTTGTTTAAAAAATATTTATTAATAAAAAAAATTAGGCCTGGTGTAAATTATCCCAAAGATACTGTATTATAAATTTGTCAGTGTGGCCTCGGCTTCAGCAGAGCTGTGTAGTGCAGGCTTGGCCAACCAGTCAGTGGCAAAGAGCCAGAAAAGATCTGTAGTCAAGGGTAAGAGCCACTATCATGCACACGCCGAAGGCGCGCAAGCAAAAATGAGGGAATGGCATCGTTATCACAAAGCCACACCCCATTTTTATGCACACACCTTTCGGTTTGACGTTTGTAGGAGTATGATCTTGTGTCATAACCCCATTTGTAGTCATGTTGTACAATGCCACATACAAATAAAGCCCCTGTACAGTGCCACATACATATAAAAACACCAAAAAATGGGTGCCTCCACAGTGCCAAATACATATATGCCCCCACTGTGCCAGATACATATATGTCCCCACAATGCCAGATACATATGTGTCCCCACAGTGCCAGATACATATATTCCTCCACAGTGCCAGATACATATATTCCTCCACAGTGCCAGATACATACAGTATATGCCCCCACAGTGCCAGATACAGTACATATATGTCCCCATAGTGCTCGATATGCCCCCACTGCCAAATACACATCTCCCCAGTGCCAGATATGCCCCACTGCCAGATACACATCTCCCCAGTGCCAGATATGCCCCCAGTGTAAGATACACATGCCCCCCCAGTGCCAGATATGCCCCCAGTGCCAGATACACGTTCTCCCCAGTGGCAGATATACCCCCAGTGCCAGAAACACATGTCCTCCCAGTGCCAGATATGCTCCCAGTGCCAGATACACGTCCCCCCAGTGCCAGAAACACATGTCCCCCAGTGCCAGATATATCCCCACTGCCAGACACACGTCCCCCCAGTGCCAGATACACATGTCCCCCCAGTGTCAGATATGCCCCCAGTGCCAAATATGCCCCACTGCCAGATACATTTCTCCCCAGTGCCAGATATGCCCCCAGTATAAGATACACATGTCCCCCCAGTGCCAGATATGCCCCCAGTGCCAGATACACGTTCCCCCTAATGCCAGATATGCCCCCAGTGCCAGAAACACATGTCCCCCCAGTGCCAGATATGCCCCCAGTGCCAGATACACGTACCCCCAGTGCCAGATATGCCCCCCAGTGCCAGAAACACATGTCTCCCAGTGCCAGATATGCCCCCACTGCCAGACACACGTCCCCCTACTGCCAGGTACACATCTCCCCCCAGTGCCAGATATGCCCCCAGTGCCAAATATGTCCCCAGTGCCATATATGCCCCCACTGCTAGCTACACGTCTCCCCAGTGCCAGATATGCATGTCCCCCAGTGCCAGATATGCCCCCAGTGCCAAATTTGCCCCCACAGTCAGTTACACGTCTCCCCAGTGCCAGATATGCCCCCACTGCCTACTACACATCTTCCTAGTGCCAGATATGCCCCCAGTGCCAGATACATGTCCCCCCCAGTACCAGATATGCCCCCAGTGCCAGATATTCCCCCAGTGCCAGATACACGTCCCCCAGTGCAAGATATGCCCCCAGTGTAAGATACACATGTCCCCACACTGTGCCAAGTGCTGCTCACGCCGCGTTGCTGCTCTACTCAGTCTGCTGCTTGAGAGGGGAGGAGAGCACAGAGTGCGCCTCTCCTGCTCCTCAGTCTCCACTATCCGGCAGCATTGATTCTCTCTAATTAGGCACCGGTCCGTGAGCCAATCAGAGTTCGTGGGACCGGGAGCTAAGACTCCTGATGGCTGCTGGTCCGCAAGCTCTGATTGGCTCACGGGCCGGCGCCGGGCACTGCAGACTAGGGCAACGGGAGGCGCCACGGGAGCTTACAAACCACATGCGGAGATAGAAAGAGCCGCATGCATCTCGAGAGCCGCGGGTGGGCCACCGCTGGTGTAGTGGAAGGTGGTGGCCGGCCCGTGACCCTTGGCAGTAGCGTGGCCTGGTGGGCACATGGCACCCTGTCCCCCTCACAGCTCCCTTCTGATCCCTATCACTCAGATCAGGTTATATGTAAGGAGCATTGGGGAGAGGGCCATCCACCTTTATTGTACTAACTGTGAGGGGAAAAAATGTAGGTTTAGGGTATTAGGGTTAATGTAGAGGTTTGGGTTAGGGTATTAGGGTTAGTTTAGGGGTTTGGCTTAGGGATAGGGTATTAGGGTTATATAGGGATTAGCAGATTGAGATTGGAGTTAGGGTATTGGAGTTATGGTTAGGGTTAGTTTGGGGTTAGGGACGAGTTAGGGTAGGGATGAAATGCATCCTGGATTTACAGATCTAAATATCTTTGTGTACAGTGGCACACCCAGGGGGGTTTCCGAGTACCCAGAAACCCCCCTCCACTAAAAAAAAAAAAAAAATTTTTTTTTTTTTTTTTTTAGCTGCATGAGTATTATTAATGACTGTCTAGCGTCCTCTGCAGCCTGCTGTCTTCCTGGTGGCACTTGCAAGTGCAATAAAAGTTTACTTTATTTTAATTATAGTACATATATATCCATGTGCCTACATATATACACATGTATATACATACATACATACATACATATAAACACACACACACACATATGATATATATATATACATGTGTGTATATATATGTGTACTGTATGTGTGTGTGTATATATATATATATATATATATGTATGCATGTTTAATATGCTATGTATATGTGTATATGGGTTCACTACGATCTCCCGGTGGCTGGCCTCCCGGCGACCAGCATACCGGCGCCGGGAGGCCGGCCGCCGGCTTACCAACAGTGTGGCGAGCGCAAACGATCCCCTTGCGGGCTCGCTGCGCTCGCCACGCTACGCGCGCCACACTATTCTATTCTCCCTCCAGGGGGGTCGTGGACCCCCACGAGAGAGAATAAGTGTCGGTATGCCGGCGGTCAGGCTCCCGGCGCCGGTATGCTGGTCGCCGGGAGCCCGACCGCCGGCATACTGAAGACCACCCGTGTATATGTATGTGTGTGTGTATGTATATATATATATATATATATATGTGTGTGTAGATATATGTATATATATATATATATATATATACAGTATATATATGTGTAGATAGATAGATATATATATATATATATACACACACACACACACACAAACACACTAGTTTTACGGACCCAGCATATACTGGGTCACCTCAGTCCCCACCCCCGTGATTGGCTCCGCCCAGTTCTGGAAACCCCCCCATGCAAATCCTGCGTTTGCCACTGGTGTAGATTCAGGTCCAGGCCCAGGGTATACAGTTTATAACTGCTGTGTAAAGTGGAATTGTAGTCTCCTTTACACACTCATCTATATACCTAGATTCTGTCTAGTCCAAGAAATACTAGGTCCTGAACCACTAATCCTAAATATGCAGCCTATAGACTTATAGCGACTAGTGACAATGTTGTTAAGCAATGTTTTTTGATAAGATGAGAAATGTTTGGGGACACAGAATGGTTTCATACACTGTATGTGGACAGTTGGTTTACTTTAAATGTGACACAGGTTTCAAATTTACTTCCAATAGACCTAGGCCCTGATTCAGATTTGTACACAGTGCAGATGTTCATACAACTGAGTGATTATTGGTAGTATGTGCATGCGCCGCGATCCACTACATATGCACCCACGTACGTCTATGATTCCGCTCGCAATCAGTAATGGAAATACAGTAAGGTGCTATGGATTGTCTATGGAGGGGGTCCCAAACCAGTGTCTTGCCTAGGGCCCCATGAGGTCTAAATCCAGCTCTGTCCACCAGGAAATTATTATCCAATGATCAAACCACAATCTTCCTCCAGGGTACAAATCACCTCAAATAGGAATAACAAGGCACAATACTATAGTATATTAAGACAAATGGAGCAACATCTCCTCAAGACACAAGCCTCGTAAAATAGTCTGTAAACGGGTATATCAAATCTGTCATTTGGACTATTCATCATAGAAACTCTCTCCTAGGATCTCATGGGTTTTCCAGGGCATGTATGAACAATACTCCTGTACCATCAATACTCCTAAGATATAGTGTGGGGACCAGAGGAGTTTGTAGACGCTGTCATCTTTTCATAAGGATTAAGGTTTATGCAATACAGACAAAATATTCACACAACCTCATGATATGAGAGGTAATTCAAGGCCAACCGAGCTCTCTAGACCCACACAGTGCAGGACCTGAATAGACCCTGGATCTGGTGCTGAGGCTTCTCCTCAGCCCCATTGTCTCAGAAAATCACCTACACTAGTAATTAATTAGTTTGTGTTTTATTTATTGATTGACAAAACTGAAAATGGTCTTTAATGTTTTATATTATAATATATGCAATCATTACCAATATCCTTGTTCATTTTCCAGGCAGAAAACATTTTGCTTTCATTTCCTTGTATTAATCCCATGGTGGCTCAGCTAATGCTCTGTAGGGGAGTATCATTACAGTGGCTGCTGTCAGCAACCAACGACCAATTGAAAAAGCTGTTACCAGAAGTGCCATCAAAATTCCTAAAGGTATGGAGAGAATTCACTGACAGTTTGATCTGTTAATGTGTACATGTTATGCCAAAACCAATATGAATCACACAAAGTCCACATAGGTCTTTGGCAACAGCCCTAACATGTATGCAAACTTCTGCTCCTCTACAAATGCCACAATGTTGACCTTCAGCTCTTCCGACCCACCTGCCATGGCGGAAATCTAGAAGGTTTTATGCTACGATTTTTGATCATTGTGCACTGTGTAAATGAGGTCCATGTAAAATTATATCCACTAACTCCACTTACTGTAATGACCTGCCTGACCATAATACACTGTGATCATAGATTCCTTTAAATTACTCAAGAAATAAAACTAATTCCCCCAGCACACTGCAGTGGGCCAGCAAAAAATAATGTAAAATAGGGGGTGAGTTCCAATTTTAGCGATAATCCGGATGAATGCCAACGGATGTTTGGACGCAATTGTTGGGAGACCCTTAACCTTTGAAGCTGGAACTGTGCACAATTGAAGATCCACGTGATGAAATGTCCAAATGGACAAAGGACGTACTTCAAACCCACTGACCACAGAGGTATATACCTGATGCGCGTTGCTGTCTATAGGCAGCTAAAATTGGAACTCACCTTGTTAAATTACCTTTGGACCGGTAACTATTTCCACCATTGGACACTTGCCACTGGTCATTTGACCAAATTCAATATTTCTATCTGGCTTATATTCAGTCCAGGACTTATTACATACAACCCACATAAACAGACCACAAATAAGGGGGTACAAGGAAATTTGCATTCTATCATTGCAGTTTATTTTTAAATTCATAATGTACGTGTTATGTGCATAATCATTCTATTTTAATATCTGTTTTCAGTATTAAATATGTTTTTTTTAACTGATAACTACTGTGTGGTACACGTGTATCTGATTATTTGTGAATTAGTATTGAGCGCTGTTATCTATCCATATTTACCTATTGTTTAACCTGTAGAGTGTGACTATCTCCTACTACAGCAGCTAGAAAACCAGCTCGGGTAGCGCCTGTTTTTCTGATATTTCTTTGATTTATCTATTCACACTTCACTTTAACTAAGACTGCTACAAAGTATCTACTAAATGAAAACAAACAGCTAATTGATACAAATAAAGATCATGGACAGCTACATTCTATAGACACAAAGATCTGCACCTACAGTCAGGTCCATAAACATTGGGACATCGACACAACAGTTGATTTGGCCACACCTAATGTTTTTGCTATCTCTCTGATGGGTTTGTTTTGATTTTTCAGCCTAATGATGGCTTGCTTCACTGATAGTGGCAGCTCTTTTGATCTCATATTGAGAGTCAACAGCAACAGATTCCAAATGCAAATGTCACACCTGGAATCTACTCCAGACCTTTTACCTGCTTAATTGATGATGAAATAACGAGGGAATAGCCCACTCCTGTCCATGAAATAGCTTTTGAGTCGATTGTCCCATTACTTTTGGTCCCTTAAAAAGTGGGAGGCACAGATAGAAACTGTTGTAATTCCTACACTGTTCACCTGATTTGGATGTAAATACCCTCAAATTAAAGCGGAAAGTCTGCAGTTAAAGCATGTCTTGTTTGTTTCATTTCAAATCCATTGTGGTGGTGTATAGAGCCCAAAATATGAGAATTGTGTTGATGTCCCAATATTTATGGACCTGACTGTATATCAGCTTAAACCACTGACACTGGTCTATTTTATATATTCTATATGCTATTTTTTAGTGATTGAATCATTGCAATTTAATGTGTGATTAAAATTAACTGGTTACATTTTAAATAGCGCTCCTCTTTGTTATTTGAAACGTAATAATTTGTGCTTGGCTAGCAAAAGAGACTTGCATCCAACACACCTGAATGCATCCCAAAATCCTCCAATAAGGCATTACAAAAATCAGCATGCCCTCCAGCTATTGAGCTATACAAGACTCTCCGTACAGGAAGGGGTTGATTTAGACTAGAAAAAAAATCACCCAGCATACTGCAATGGGCCAATTACTACCATTACTTATCCGGGGTAATAGGTGGGGCAAGTAATGTCCAGCTTCCAAGGCCAGCACTAGCACTAAGGTAGGGACGGATCTAGACTTTTCTTTAGGGGGGGGGGGGGGCGGTTTACTGTTTAATCTTGACTCCTCCCTCTACAGTCCCGACTCCTCCCATCTGCAATCCTAACTCCTCCTCTCTCAATTCTGACTGAACTTTTTGAGTGAGACTGAGATAGAGCTTTGTGATTGTCTATGTACATGTGACTGTGCTATGGGGTAATTGTATTTATTAGCCCTAGTACCCACACACCAGCAAGTGAGGGGCAAATGCTCTGTAACCCTTGCTGTCCTGGCTCCTCTGTGCTGCTGTAGTATAAGCTGCAGCACATCGTTCTGACTCAGGTTCTCCACGTAGAGCTCTCTTCTGCTCAAAAGTAGGTGTGGCTATGACTGTTTTAGGGGGGGGGGGGGGGGGGCGGTCGCCCCCTTCGCCCCCCCCCCCCTAGATCCGGCCCTGCACTAAGAGTAGCCTAGATGGCACCCCCTTCCTCTCTTAAGCACACTCTCATATCTTCCACTCCATCCCCAAGGCTGCTTTAGAAGGCTGGAGGTGAGGACGGGTTGCATCTTCTTCTCCTGGGAATGGAAGTGTGTAGCTTGGCTACGTCATTATATAGCCTAATACCATACACACAATTTAACAGTTTCATGAAAAAGCCACAGCCAGCAGCTTCACATAACTTGGGTAGGACAGGTGGGGAAGGCAGCTTTTTTTTTTACATACAAGTACTGCTCTTTCAGTGCTGTGAATGATGATCTCTCTTTTACTTCATGATGTAGAATTATCTCAGACAAATGTGGGATAATACACTATTGGTACTATACCATACATTTAAACACCTAAGCCTTGATTCTGAGGTGGGAGTAAAGCAAAAAACAGTAAGTAACAGTGCACCTGGGCAAGACCATATTGCACTGCAGCTGGGACAGATTTAAAATGTGCAGAGTTAGATTTAGGAGGGGGCGTGTCCAAACTGAAATCCACATTGCAGTTTAAAAATAACGTTTTGCGGCATTTATGGGCTACATGAAAAAGCAACCTACATTTACCCTGCATGCAAAAAAATCAATGTATTTGCACCCCTTACAGTGCAGCATAGTTTGCCCAGGTGCACAGCTACTTGCACTTTTTTGCTTTAGTCCCACCTCAGAATCAGGCCCATAATGTGATGAAGTGAAAATAAAGTGTGTATGTAAGGACGGATGAAGCAGAGTTGCTTGCATATGATTTGCTTCTCCATTTACGGGATGCGCTTAAGATCCCGGCTGTCGAAATACTGACGCCGGAATCCTGACATTCATCAAATCCCGACATTGGAATCCCAACATGGTCAGGATACCGCCGCCGCCAGTATCCTGAACGTTGTAAGTATAGCCACTCAACTCAGGTTATTGCCTGGGGGGGGGGAGTTAGGTTTAGCTGACACCGGGGGGCGGGGGGGGGTTACGGTTAGGATGTGGGGGTCGGAGGTTATGGTTATGCTCTGGACGGGGAAGGAAGGGGTGGGGGGTTTAAGGTTAGGCACCACCAGGGGGAGGTTAGGTTTAGGCACTAATGGGGAGGGTTAGGGTTGGGTTGCTGGGCAGGGGTGGTTAGGTTTAGGTACCTCTGGGGGGATGTTAGGGTTAGGCACTAAGGGGGAGGTTAGGGTTATGCTGCAGGAAGGGAGGGTTAAGGGGTAGGAGACAGGGGTAAGCATAGTAAACTCACCCCTATCGGGATTCCATACTTTGGGGCATAATTTGTGGGTGGCATAATATGTAATATGTATTACAGTGTGTAGTATAATATGGGCATTACGGAGTGTGGAATAATGTGTAATGGGCATTACGGTGTGTGGCATAATATGTAATAAGCATTACGGTGTGTGGCCATAGGTGTGCGCATGGGGGGTGCCTGGTGTGAACATGCACACCCTAATGTCCGGCACCCCCACACACCACGCCAGTTGCAGCACAGGGATCGATGGCCATCCTGTGCCCTGTACAGCCTCCACCGCCACCGCAGCCGGACAGACTGGCAGTGGTTCAGACATCTTTATGTGCTGTATATACCTTCAACATTTCAGGTTTAGTCTATAGTCTTAGGCTATGTACACACTAGTACGATGTGCACTGCCATGCGATATTGTATGATATCGGGCATACACACTGTACGCTGAAACAATAAGATAAGATTAAATTATATTTTATGGTGCTGGAGTTGTTTTTAAGGGAGCACAAGAAGGAGGAGGAGGGTCCAGGCTGACGTCAATGCCCTAAAATCATATGGTTGTGTGTAGAGATGAGCGGGTTGGGATCTCAGAGATCCGAATCCCCCCAAACTTTCCGATCGAGCCGGGATCCAAACCCGGCTCGGGACTTCCCACCAGACTTGGATCCCAGAACGAGGCAAAACATCATCATCCCGTTGTCGGATTCTCGCGGATTTTGGATTCCATATAAGGAGCCGCGTGTTCCCGCCATTTTCACTCCTGACTTGGAGAGTGTCTCTCTGTGAGTGGTGGCATCAGGTGGGGTCAGTGTGTGCTCTTTAGGGGTGCTGTCCTGTGCTGTTAGGGGTGCTGTACAGGGATGCTGTTCTGGGGTGTCCTTTGCTGTTTAGGGTGATGTACAGGGGCGTTGCTGTCCTGTGCTGTACAGGGTGTCAGGACCGACTGGTTTTGTGGATCCTTTAACCTTATACCAATCGAAGGTGTAGGTGCTGGAGTATGGTGAAAACAGGGAGGACGAAGATAGCTCTGTTTCATATATTTATTAATAGACAACAGTTCCAATAAGGAGTTAAATGACAATCATTAGTCACCATATATAAACTGACGTATTGCAATGAATGGCATAAAGATAAGCAGGATCAGTATTAAAGATGCATTGAAGAAATGTTCATATGAATAAGATAAAACGTGCCTGAAGATTAATGAAGAATTGTTCATTATAAAGCAATGATTGGTGCCAAACTGTAAGAAGTGTTAACTGGATATTGTAGACATAGATGAATAACTGTGAAGACTTGTTACCGATGATTAAAGGCTGAATTGAAGAACTGTGTAGAGCTGTCTTTGAATGATGCAAAAATGAAGATACAATCCAGAACGGAATACTTGCAGGTTGTGAAGAGAATACTCGTAACACAGTGAAAAGCTGCAGCAGATGACAGTGGTGAGGAATGGGTTAAGGTGAGAGCAGAGTAAATGAGGACCAGGATTATGTAGAAACTTCCACAGGCTGTGTGATTGAAGCAAGGCAGTCACTGAACGAACAGGGTAACCTCTCACGGGCCTCTGGGAATCCACTTGTTGCCACTTGGAGAGCGATTGACTGACAGCACAGCAGGGAGCTGGTGGATCTCTTGTAGTGAAGGCTGCAGGCAGACCTCTGGGAGCGGAGGCGATATCAGGACAACTGGAATCACACAGAATCCACAGGGAGAGCAAAGAGCTAGGGTACAGAGTAGCTACAACAAAGCACTGGCCAAGAGTGAAATAATCGTCGTGAGTCCACAATCTCCTTAAACTGAAATTACTCATACTGCAAAGATTGAATTTTAGGAGGTTTGGGCAAGGCAGCACGAAACTTATTGAGGATCAAAGGTTTCAGCACAGATATATGAAAAGCGTTAGGAATTTTAAAAGAAGGTGGCAACTTGACTTTGTATGCTACAGGATTCAGTACCTTCTCTATGGGAAATGGACCAATAAACTTGGGAGCAAACGGAACTTTGAACTTGAGATTGCGAGTAGAAATCCAAACTTGGTCTCCTACCTTGTAGTTAGGTACAGCCATACATTTTCTATCTGCGAAAGATTTGTAACAAGCAGAAGATTTAATCAACGATTTGCGCACACAACTCCAGATTTTAGACAAACGTTGAAGCACTTGATCAGCCGCTGGGACCTCCTGAGCTGGCAAAGGATGGAACTCTGGCACATGAGTATGATAACCAAAGTTAGTATAACACGGTGTAGACTCTGAAGATGAATGAAAAAGATTATTATGAGCAAATTCTGCCAATGGAAGGTAGTCTATCCAATCATCCTGTGGGGAAGATATGTATAACCGGAGGAAAGTTTCAAGATCTTGATTTACTCTTTCAGTTTGTCCATCTGTCTGGGGATGATATGCAGAAGAGAAATTCAACTTAATGTTTAATGAAGAACAAAGTGACCTCCCAAACTTGGCTACAAATTGTGTTCCACGATCAGAAATGACCTCTTGAGGAAGGCCGTGCAACTTAAAGATCTCAGAAATGAATAATCTGGCTAGTGAAGGAGCTGATGGTAATCCTGTTAATGGAATAAAATGCACCATTTTTGAAAATCGTTCCACTACCAACCAAATGGTATTCCGCCCTTTTGATGGAGGTAACTCGGTCACGAAATCCATTGAGATATGAGTCCAAGGACATTTGCGTATAGATAATGGATGTAACAACCCTGGAGGAGAACCTTTTGGATTCTTATGTTGGGCGTATTTAGGGCATGCTGCTATAAACTCCTGAACGCGGCTTTAAGACGTGGCCACCAGAAAGACTGTTGAATAAATGTAAGAGTTTTTAAGACCCCAGGATGACCCATTAAAGACGAAGAGTGAGCCCAAGTAAGTAGTCATTTTCGAAGATTTGGGGCGACAAAAGTTTTGCCAGGCGGAGGGATCGGTATCGGAGAAGTTTGAGTCGTTAAAAGGGACGTTGGATTCATGATGGCTTGATTCTTGGTAGCATCATTTGATTCGGAAGAACTGAAGGACCGAGTAAGGGCATCCAGTTTTTTGTTTTGAGAACATGGACGAAAGGTGAGCTTAAAATTAAATTGGGTGAAGAAAAGGGCCCATTGAGCTTGTCGTGGATTAAAACACTAAGCTGACTGCAGATAAAGAAGATTCTTATGGTCAGTATATACTGTGATGGGATGTTGTGCTCCCTCTAAAAGGTACCTCCACTCCTCAAACGCCAATTTGATAGAAAGTAATTCCTGCTCCCCAATAGCATAATTACGTTCATCCGGTAGAAACTTATGGGAGAAATATCCGCAGGGCTGGACTTTTTTATCTTCAAAGACTTGCGACAACACGGCTCCCACTGCTTCCGTAGATGCGTCTACCTCCACGAGAAAGGGACGGTTCAAATCTGGCTGTCGAAGAATGGGAGCTGAAACAAAAGCTTGCTTTAATTAAGAGAAGGCTTTAGTTGCTTCAGGAGACCAATTTGAAGGATTTGCTCCCTTAAAGCTGTGATGGGAGCAACCAACATAGAATAATTTTTAATGAATTTCCTATAGAAATTGGCAAAACCAAGGAATCGCTGAATCCACTTAAGAGTCATAAGAGTGGACCAGTCTTGGATAGCTTGTACCTTAACGGGATCCATACGTAGCTCTGATCCAGAAATGATATAACCCAGGAACGGTATAGAAGATACTTAAAATCTACACTTCTCCAACTTACAATATACTCGATTCTTCCTTAGACGGGTCAGTACCTCTTTAACTTGGAGACGGTGAGACTTAAGATCCTTGGAGAATATTAAGATATCATCCAAGTACACTACTAGACACTTGTAAAGAAGATCTCAAAAAAGTTCGTTCACATAGCTTTGGAAATCTGCAGGGGCATTACAAAGACCAAAAGGCATTACAAGGTATTCGTAATGCCCATCCTGGCTATTTAAGGCTGTCTTCCATTTATCCCCTGCATGGATACGAATTAAATTGTAGGCTCCACGAAGATCTAATTTCGTAAAAACTGTAGCTCCCTTTACCCGGTCAAATAGTTCTGGAATTAAGGGCAGTGGGTACCTGTTCTTCACAGTGATCTCATTAAGTTCGCAATAATCTATGACGTAAGTCACCATCTTTCTTCTTAACGAAAAAGAATCCGGCTCCTGCAGGTGATGAAGATGGTCTAATAAACACTTTGGATAAGTTCTCTTGTATATAATCAGACATAGCTTGTGTCTACGGAATGGACAGTGGATAAATTCGACCCCTAGGAAGTGTTTTGCCCGGAACCAAATCGATTGGGCAGTCCCATTCGCGATGAGGGGGAAAGGTGTCAGCCGTTTGTTTACTGAAGACATCCACAAAAGATTGGTAGACCAAAGGTAACTCAGGAAGACCGATTGACCGGAGGGGTTTAACTGAAGCTAAACAATCCTTGGTACAGTATTCACCCCACGAAAGAATCTCCATGGTTCGCCAACTGAGCTGTGGATTATGTTTCTGCAACCAGGGTAATCCAAGTATCACATCATGAGAGGCTTTGGGAATCACGAGGAAAGAAATGTATTCTGAATGAAGCACACCAACTTTCATCTTAAGACATACGGTTCGATGAGTAATTATGCCCTCAGGAATTCGACTTCCATCCACCGCTGTAATGGAAACTGCAACCTCCAAAGGCACGATTTGTACTTTAGACCGTATGACAAAGGCTGAAGTGTTGAAGTTCTCGGCTGCACCAGAATCTAAGCGAGCTGAAACAGTAGCTGTAGATCTCGGAACTTCTAAAGAAACAGACAAAGTTGGCTCCTTTCCCGAACGTGATTCCAAGGTAACTCCTAGCTTAACCTCTCTTGTATAAACTAGGAGCGAGAGTTTCTTGGCCGGAGTTTGCAAGACTTAATGAAATATTCAGAGGACCCACAGTACATGCAGAGGTTACCCTGTCGACGACAAATTTGTTCCTCTTCCGTAAGGCGAGAGCGTCTGATCTGCATAGGCTCTTCTGTCATCACAGGAGACTGAGTCAAAGAAGGATCTTGCCGAGGTCTGGGTCTAAGACGCGGATCAGATCGCTCAACCTTGGATTTCTCTCTGAAACGTAGATCAAGTTTATTGCAGATGGAAATTCATTCGTCCAGCTTACTTGGCACATCACGAATGGTTAAATCATCCTTGATTCTATCTGAAAGTCCATTCCAGAATGCTGCAACCAGGGCCTCCGCATTGCAGTTTAATTCTGAAAACAAAGTGCGAAATTGGATAATATATTGACTAACAGGACGTGAGCCTTGACGTAAACGGAGACTCTCCAAAGACCGGTTCATCGAAGATTTTCCGGAAAGATGATACGAATTCCTTATAAATAGAAAGAATAGGGTCTCCCTTCTCCCACAGCGGCGACGCCCACTCTAAAGCCTGACTGGACAGGAGGGCAATGATATATGCGATCTTAGAACGGGCTGATGGAAAACTAGCAGACAACAGTTCAAACTGAATCTCGCATTGATTCAGAAATCCTCTGCAAAGCTTTGGAGTCCCGTCAGACTTGCTTGGCGAAGGTAACTGCAGACGAGACATAGGCACCGTCACTGGAGGAAACGTTGCGGAAGCAGATACCACTGGAGTTGGAACTTGAAATGGCGGTGTCCTTATAGCTGTATGAAGATCATCCAGACGATCTGCCATAGTTTGCATAAACTGAACTATTTGTGTCTGTATGGACTCCTGCTTATCCAGACGGAAAAGAACACTTGCCGTAGCACCACCTCGTGCGATTTGGTCACCCAACAGATCCATGGGGCCAGTGCTTACTGTCAGGACCGACTGATTTTGTGGATTTGTTAAATTTAGACCAACCGAAGGTGTAGGTGCTGGAGTATGGTGAAAACAGACAAAGATAGCTCCGTTTCATATATTTATTAATAGACAACAGTTCCAATAAGGAGTTAAATGACAATCATTAGTCACCATATATAAACTGACGTATTGCAATGAATGGCATAAAGATAAGCAGGATCAGTATTAAAGATGCATTGAAGAAATGTTCATATGAATAAGATAAAACGTGCCTGAAAATTAATGCAGAATTGTCCATTATAAAGCAATGATTGGTGCCAAACTGTAAAAAGTGTTAACTGGATATTGTAGACAAAGATGAATAACTGAGAAGACTTGATACCGATGCTTAAAGGCTGAACTGAAGAACTGTGTAGAGCTGTCTTTGAATGATGCAAAAATGAAGATACAATTCAGAACGGAATACTTGCAGGTTGCGAAGATAATACTCGTAACACAGTGAAAAGCTGCAGCAGACAACAATGGTGAGGAATAGGTTAAGGTGAGAGCTAAGTAAACAAGGACCAGGATTAAGTAAAAACTTCCACAGGCTGTGTGATTGAAGCAAGGCAGTCACTGAACAAACAGGGTAACCTCTCATGGGCCTCCGGGAATCCACTTGTTGCCACTTGGAGAGCAATTGACTGACAGCACAGCAGGGAGCTGGTGGATCTCTTGCGGTGAAGGCTGCAGGCAGACCTCTGGGAGCGGAGGCGATATCAGGACAACTGGAATCACACAGAATTCACAGGGAGAGCACAGAGCTAGGGTACAGAGTAGCTACAACAAAGCAAGAGTGAAATAATCCCAGCCTACTTATAGGCAGCATAAGCATGGGATTGGCTGACAATTACCTACAGGTGCTCACAGGTGCTGCATTTGGTCTCCAACATGGCCACCTCCTGAACTGCAGACACACAGAGGCACCTCTGGCCATTTGGTCCCCGCACTCCTGACTCCCAGAACCTGCATCACCTCTGCCGCCGATCACGCTGCATCCCCATATGGCCGCACAGCACCGCGGCAGCAATGGATGGACCCCAGAACCCATAGCGGTGAGTGATCGGTTCGTGACACAGGGGTGCTGCTCTGTGGTGTCCTGTGCTGTTTGGGGTCCTGTCCTGGGGTGTCCTGTGCTGTGCTGTACTGTACAGGGGCACTGTTCTGTGTGCTGTATAAATACAGGGGTGCTGTGAAAATACAGGAGTGCTTTGTCCCTGTCCTGTATGCTGTAAAATACAGGGCTGTTGTTAAAATAAAGGAAGGCTGGCCCTGTCCTGTATGCTGTCAAAATACAGGGGTTCAGCATGAAAAGGGAAGCCCTCCTCCCTCTCGAAGAAACAAAAAAAATAAAGCTTGTTAAAGCACAGGAATAAAAACTTTGCTTTCAGACTCAGAGATATCACAAATCCCCAAGGAGAGTCCAAGTGTGTCTGCGGTTGTGATGTCTAGGCCTGACCTTCCCAAGACTGTATGGGAAGAGGAGGCTCCTACCACCATTTGCACGCCCTCTGCAAGTGCTGGGAGGAGCACCGCCAGTCCAGTTGCTGATATTGAGATTGAGGATGTCACTGTAGAAGTACACCAGGATGAGGAGGATATTGGTGTAGCTGGCGCTGAGAAGGAAGTTGATGATGAGGATTCTGATGGTGATGTGGTTTGTTTGAATGGCAGCAGTGCCTGGGCAAAATACCAAAAAAGCCACTTCTTCGGTGTGGATTTATTTCTCCACCAATCCGGACAACAGGTGTCAAGCCATGTGTTGTCTTTGTTAATCCATAATAAATAGGGGTAAAGACGTTAACCACCTAGGAACATCCTACCTTAGACGTCAACTGCAGCGCATTCATCATAAGTCATTGTCAAGTTCAGAAACTTTGGGTAAGAGTGTAGGCAGTCCACTGATACCTAAATCCCTTTTTCCTGTCGTATCCAAGCTCCTGCAATCCACACCACCAACTCCCTCAAAGTCAATTTCTTCCTCAGTCAGGAACGGAAGTAGTCCGGCAGGCCATGTCACTGACATGACTGACGAGTCCTCTCCGATCCGGGATTCCTCCGGAGGATCCTTGAGTGCTACGCCTACTGCTGCCGCTGCTGTTGTTGCTGCTGGGAGTCGATCATCTTTCCAGAGAGGAAGTCGGAAGACCACTTTTACTACTTTAACTAAGCAACTGACTGTCCAACAGTCCTTTGCGAGGAAGATGAAATATGACAGCAGTCACCATGTAGCAAAGTAGATTACTGAGGCCATAACAACTATGCGTTAGACGTGCGTCCGGTATCTGCCATTAGTGCAGTGGGATTTACACAGTTGATGGACGTACTGTGTCCCAGGTACCAAATCCCATCTAGATTCCACTTCACTAGGCAAGTGATTCCCGGACTGTACAGGGACATTAAGAAAAGTGTCCTCAGTGTCCTCAAAAATGCAGTTGTACCCACTGTCCACTTAACCATGGACATGTGGACAAGTGGATCAGGGAAAATTAAGGACTACATGACTGTGACAGCCCACCGGGTAGCTGTATTGCCTTCCGCAGCAACAACAGCAGTGGCACCAGCAGCAGCATCTCATAAACTCGTTCCTAGGCAGGATAAGCTGTGTATCACCGGTTTCTGTAAGAGGCACACCGCTGAGAACCTCTTACAAAAACTGAGGGGCATCATTGCACAATGGCTTACCCCACTTAGACTCTCCTGGGGATTTGTGATATCTGACAATGCCACCAATATTGTGCAAGCATTATATCTGGGAAAATTCCAGCACGTCCCATGTTTTACACACACAATTAATTTGGTGGTGCAGAATTTTTTTAAAAATGACAGGGGCATGCAGGAGATGCTATCGGTGGCCCGAAAAATTGCGGGCCACTTTCGACATTCAGCCACTGCGTGCCGAAGACTGGAGTGCCAGCAAACACTCTTGAACCTACCCTGCCATCACCTGAAGCAAGAGGTAGTAATGAGGTGGAATTCAACACTCTATATGCTTCAGAGGATGGAGGAGCAGCAAAAGGCCATTCCAGCCTATACATCCACCTATGACATAGGCAAAGGAGGGGGACTGCACCTGACTCAAGCACAGTGGAGAATGATTTCCATCTTGTGCAAGGTTCTCCAACCCTTCAAACTTGCCACACGTGAAGTCAGTTCAGACACTGCCAGCTTGAGTCAGGTCATTCCCCTCATCAGGCTTTTGCAGAAGCAGCTGGAGAAATTGAAGGAGGAGTTAAGACGTAGCGATTCCGCTAAATATGTCTGACTTGTAGATGGAGCCCTTCATTCCTTTACCAGTTTTCAAGGGTGGTCAATCTGTTGAAATCAGATCACTACATTTTGGTCACAGTGCTCTGTCCTAGGTTTAAAGCCTACGTTGTATCTCTCTTTGTGGAGGACACAAGTCTGCAGAGATGCAAAGACCTGCTGGTGAGAAAATTGTCAACTCAAGTGGAACGTGACACGTCAACAGCTCCTCCTTCATTTTCTCCCGCAACTGGGGCTGTGAGGAAAACAATACAATTTCCTAGCCAAGCCACTGGCAGTGATGCAGGGCAGTCAGGAGCAAGTTTTGACATCTGGTCCGGACTGAAGGAGTCGCCAATAATTACTGACATGTCTGCTCTCACTGCATATGATGCTGTCACCAATGAAAAAATAGTGGAGGATTATATCGGTGACAGCAATCAAGTAGGCATGTCAGACAGTCCGTATGTATACTGGCAGGAAATAGAGGCAATTTGGAGGCCCCTGAATAAACTGCCTTTATTTTACCTAAGTTGCCCCCCCTCCAGTGTGTACTCCGAAAGAGTGTTTAGTGCAGCCGGTAACCTTGTCACGATCGGCGTAGGAGGTTACTTCCACAAAATGTGGAGAAGATGATGTTCATCAAAATTAATTTTCTCTTACGTCCTAGAGGATGCTGGGGACTCCGTGAGGACCATGGGGGTATAGACGGGCTCCGCAGGAGATAGGGCCCCTAAAAAGAACTTTGACTATGGGTGTGCACTGGCTCCTCCCTCTATGCCCCTCCTCCAGACCTCAGTTAGATCTTGTGCCCAGAGGACAATGGGTGCACTGCAGAGAGCTCTCCAGAGTTTTCTGTTGAAGAAGAATTTTGTTAGGTTTTTTATTTTCAGGGAGTCCTGTTGGCAACAGGCTCCCTGCATCGTGGGACCGAGGAGAGAGAAGCAGAGCTGGCTTGTCAAGTTGGGCACTGCTTCTAAGGCTACTGGACACCATTAGCTCCAGAGGGAGTCGGAACACAGGTCTCACCTGGGGTTCGTCCCGGAGCCGCGCCGCCGTCCTCCTCACAGATGCCGAAGATAGAAGCCGGATAGAGAAGGCAGAAGACATCTTAGGCGTCACAAGACATCAGATCTTCATGAGGTAAGGCGCGCAGCGGTAAGCTGCGCGCCATTGCTCCCAGTCACACACACACACAGAGCAGCACTGAAGGGTGCAGGGCAGCAATAAACCTCACATTTGGCCAAATACAGATTGATTAGGCTGCGGAGGCAGTAAATCAATGATCCCCCGCCATTTTTATTGAAAAATCACTGGGACCGAAGCCCGCCATCTGGTGGGCGGGGCTTGATCCTCAGCACTAACCAGCGCCATTTTCTCCACAGAAGCTGCATGAGGAAAACGCTGGCTCCCTGGTCTCTCCCCTGCTGAACTTC
Organism: Pseudophryne corroboree; assembly: GCF_028390025.1. Classification (NCBI taxonomy): domain Eukaryota; kingdom Metazoa; phylum Chordata; class Amphibia; order Anura; family Myobatrachidae; genus Pseudophryne; species Pseudophryne corroboree. The sequence goes on along the minus strand of NC_086444.1, from coordinate 662,597,068 downwards.
ACAGGCTGGAAAAAAGAGGAGGGGGGCACATTAGCGACGCAGTGAGTGGGAATTGGCATATTATATATAGAAAAGCGCTATCTGGACATATTTATTATTTTTTTCCAGTGTTTTTAAGCGCTGGTGTGTGCTGGCATACTCCCTCTCTGTCTCTCCTTAGGACCTGGTTGGAGTTTTGTCCCCTTATAGGTTAATCCCTGTGTGTGTGGGGTGTCGGTACGTGTGTGTCGACATGTCTGAGGCGGAAGGCTTCTCCAAGGAGGAGGTGGAGCAAATGAGTGGTGTGGCATCTTTACATAAAAGGCTTGATAAGGCTGATTTAAGGGGGACATCAGGGGGTCAATCCTCGGATTGGACCGACTCACAGGGCCCGTCGGGGTCTCAAAAGCGTCCCTTAACACAAGACACTACTACCGACACAGATTCTGATTCCAGTGTCGACTATGACGAAGTAAAATTGCACCCTAGGGTGACTAAAACCATTCAGTGTATGATTGTGGCAATAAGGGATGTAGTGCATATTGTGGATGAACCCTCGGTCCCCGACACAAGGGTACACATGTTTAAGGAAAAGAAACAGATTATTAACTTTCCCACATCTCATGAATTGAATGATTTCTTTGGAAAAGCTTGGGAGCCTCCGGATAAGAGACCGCAGATCCCCAAAAGAATTTATATGGCATACCCCTTCCCTAAGCAGGACAGGGAGATTTGGGAATCACCCCCCACTGTGGACAAGGCCCTGACGCGCTTGTCCAAGAAAGTGGCGCTACCATCTCCTGACACAGCAGCCCTTAAGGACCCTGCAGATCGCAGGCAAGAAACTACCTTAAAGTGTATTTATTCTCATACGGGTGCTGTGCTAAGACCGACAATTGCGTCGGCATGGGTGTGTAGCGCAATTGCAGCTTGGACAGATGAGCTGACAGATCAATTTGATAATATGGATAAGGATACTATATTCCTAACTCTAGCCCATATTAAAGACGCAGTCTTATTTATGAGGGATGCTCAAAGGGACATTGGATTGCTAGCTTCTAGGGCCAATGCCATGTCTATCTCAGCGAGAAGATCTTTATGGACTCGCCAATGGACGGGTGATGCGGATTTAAAAAAACATATGGAAGTACTACCCTATAAGGGTGATGTATTGTTTGGTGATGGGCTGACGGACCTGGTTTCCACAGCTACAGCAGGTAAATCAAAATTTTTTACCATATATTCCCCAACAGCAAAAGAAAGTAACACCCTATCAGATGCAGTCCTTTCGGTCGCACAAGTCCAAAAGAGGTCGGGGATCCTCTTTCCTCGCCAGAGGTAAGGGCAGAGGCAAGAGAGCACCTGCTTCGGCAGGTGCCCAGGAACAAAAGTCCTCCCCGGCTGCTCCAAAACCCACAGCATGACGCTGGGGCTCCCCTGAGGGAGTCCGCACCGGTCGGGGCACGTCTTCGACTTTTCAGTCAGGCCTGGGTCAGTTCGGACCTGAATCCCTGGGTGTTGGAAATAGTTTCCCAGGGTTACAAATTGGAATTCGAGGAGGTGCCCCCGCGCCGATTTTTCAAATCGGCCCTACCAACTACCACATCGGAAAGGGATATAGTGTTAGCTGCAATTCAAACGCTGTGTATACAGCAAGTGATAATCAAGGTTCCCCTGCACCAGCAGGGAAGAGGTTACTACTCAACCCTATTTGTGGTCCCGAAACCGGACGGTTTGGTCAGACCTATTTTGAATCTGAAATCCCTAAACCTGTACATAAAAAGATTCAAATTCAAAATGGAATCTCTCAGAGCGATAATTGCCAACATGGAGGAGGGGGAGTTTATGGTGTCTCTGGACATAAAGGATGCGTACCTTCATGTCCCCATATATGCCGTGCCCCCCATCAGGAATACCTGAGATTCGCTGTACAGGATTGTCATTACCAATTTCAGATGTTGCCGTTTGGACTCTCCACGGCCCCGAGGATTTTCACCAAGATAATGGCGGAAATGATGGTGGTCCTGCGCAAGCATGGAGTCACAATTATCCCATACGTGGATGATCTCCTGATAAAAGCGAGATCAAGGGAGAAATTGCTGAGCAGTTTGGCGCCCTCTCCGAGAGTGCTCCAGCAACACGGTTGGATTCTAAATCTACCCAAGTCACAGTTGATTCCGACAACTCGACTACCGTTCCTAGGTATGATACTGGATACGGAACAAATGAAGGTCTTCCTCCCAATAGAGAATGCCCAAGACATCCAGAACATGGTCAGAGACCTGCTAAAACCGAAAAGGGTGTCAGTTCACCAATGCACTCGAGTTCTGGGGAAAATGGTGGCGGCCTACGAGGCCATTCCCTTCGGAAGGTTCCATGCAACGACTTTTCAATGGGACCTTCTGGACAAGTGGTCCGGGTCCCATCTGCACTTACATCGGAAAATAACTCTGTCCCCAGGGACCAGAGTGTCCCTCCTGTGGTGGTTGCAAAGTGCTCACCTCCTGGAGGGTCGCAGGTTCGGAATTCAGGATTGGATCCTGGTTACCACGGACGCGAGCCTCCGAGGATGGGGAGCGGTCACACAGGGAAAACATTTTCAGGGTCTTTGGTCAGACCAGGGGGTAAATTTACTAAGGTGGGAGATTTTTAGAACTGGTGATGTTGCCCATGGCAACCAATCAGATTCTACTTACCATTTATTTAGCTGCTTCTAGCAGATAATAGATATAATCTGATTGGTTGCTATGAGCAACATCACCAGTTCTAAAAATCTCCCACCTTAGTAAATTTACCCCCAGGAGTCCTGTCTACACATCAATGTGTTGGAACTCAGGGCCATTTACAACGGCCTTCGACAAGCGGAGAGTTTTCTTCGAAACCTACCGGTTCTGATTCAATCAGATAATGTCACAGCAGTGGCTCATGTGAACCGCCAAGGCGGGACAAGAAGCAGAGTCGCGATGGCGGAGGCCACAAGGATCCTTCGCTGGGCGGAAAATCATGTAAGCGCTCTTTCGGCTGTCTTCATTCCGGGAGTGGTCAACTTGGAAGCAGACTTCCTCAGCAGACACGATCTCCATCCAGGAGAGTGGGGACTTCATCAAGAAGTCTTTGCAGACGTAACACGTCTTTGGGGAACTCCTCAAATAGACATGATGGCATCACGCCTCAACAAAAAACTTCGGAGGTATTGCGCCAGGTCTCGGGACCCTCAGGCAGTAGCAGTAGATGCTCTGGTAACACCGTGGGTGTTCAAATTGGTCTACGTGTTTCCTCCTCTTCCTCTCATCACAAAAGTGTTGAGGATCATAAGACGAAGAAGAGTACAGACGATACTCGTTGTCCCAGACTGGCCTCGAAGGGCCTGGTACTCGGATCTACAAGAGATGCTCACAGGAGATCCCTGGCCTCTTCCTCTGAGGGAAGACCTGTTGCAGCAGGGGCCCTGTGTATTTCAAGACTTACCGCGGTTACGTTTGACGGCATGGCGGTTGAACGCCGTATCCTAGCGAAAAAGGGGATTCCGGAAGAGGTCATCCCTACTTTAATAAAGGCTAGGAAGGAGGTGACGGTAAAACATTATCACCGTATCTGGTGAAAGTATGTGTCTTGGTGTGAGACCAAGAATGCACCTACGGAAGATTTTCATCTGGGTCGTCTTCTCCACTTCCTACAGACAGGAGTGGATATGGGCCTGAAATTAGGCTCTGTTAAGGTACAGATTTCGGCCCTCTCGATTTTCTTTCAGAAGGAATTGGCTTCTCTTCCAGAAGTCCAGACGTTTGTAAAGGGAGTGCTGCACATCCAGCCCCCTTTTGTGCCTCCAGTGGCACCATGGGACCTGAACGTGGTGTTGCAGTTCCTAAAATCACACTGGTTTGAACCGCTTAACAAGGTTGAGTTGAAATTTCTTACCTGGAAGGTGGTCATGTTGTTGGTCTTAGCATCAGCAAGGCGAGTGTCAGAATTGGCGGCTTTGTCACACAAGAGCCCCTACTTGATTTTTCATGTGGATCGAGCTGAATTGAGGACACATCCGCAATTTTTGCCTAAAGTGGTTTCTTCGTTCCATATGAATCAACCTATTGTGGTGCCTGTGGCTACAAGTAACCTGGAGGATTCCAGATCCCTGGACGTAGTCAGGACCTTAAAAATGTATGTAGCCAGGATGGCTAGAATTAGGAAAACAGAGGCTCTGTTTGTCCTGTATGCGGCCAATAAGATTGGCGCTCCTGCTTCGAAGCAGACTATTGCTCGCTGGATCTGTAACACGATTCAGCAGGCTCACTCTACGGCTGGATTGCCGGTACCAAATTCGGTTAAAGCCCATTCCACTAGGAAGGTGGGCTCTTCTTGGGCGGCTGCCCGAGGCGTCTCGGCATTACAACTTTGCCGAGCGGCGACTTGGTCGGGGTCAAACACTTTTGCTAAGTTCTACAAGTTTGATGCCCTGGCTGATGAGGACCTAGCGTTTGCTCAGTCGGTGCTGCAGAGTCATACGCACTCTCCCGCCCGATTGGATGCTTTGGTATAAACCCCATGGTCCTTACGGAGTCCCCAGCATCCTCTAGGACGTAAGAGAAAATAAGATTTTAAACCTACCGGTAAATCTATTTCTCCTAGTCCGTAGAGGATGCTGGGCGCCCGTCCCAGTGCGGAAACTCTGCAAGACTTGTATATAGTTGTTGCTTACATAAGGGTTATGTTACAGTTGACATCGGTCTTGGACCGTTACTGTCGTTTGTTCATACTGTTAACCTGTTATGTATGTTCCAGGTTACATGGTATGATTGGTGTGGGCTGGTATGAATCTTGCCCTTGGATTGCTAAATCCTGCCTTGTATTGTCCATCTCCTCTGGGCACAGTTCTCTAACTGAGGTCTGGAGGAGGGGCATAGAGGGAGGAGCCAGTGCACACCCATAGTCAAAGTTCTTTTTAGGTGCCCTATCTCCTGCGGAGCCCGTCTATACCCCCATGGTCCTTACGGAGTCCCCAGCATCCTCTACGGACTAGGAGAAATAGATTTACCGGTAGGTTTAAAATCTTATTATAAATTCCTCCAGTAAGGCCAGCAATTGCCTCCAGAAAGTACACAGGGACCTGTGATGGAGGATTTCAGTGGGGACGAATGAATACTCTGTGAGGATGTAAACACTGAAAGGGGTGAGGAATCGGAGGATAAGTATGAGGACGACATCTTGCCTCTGTAGAGCCAATTTGTGCAAGGAGAGATTAATTGCTTCTTTTTTGGTGGGGGCCCAAACAAACCATTCATTTCAGCCTCAGTCGTGTGGCAGATCCTGTCGCTGAAATGATTGGTTTGTTAAAGTGTGCATGTCCTGTTTATACAACATAAGGGTGGATGGGAGGGCCCAAGGACAATTACATCTTGCGCCTCTTTTTTTTCCATTGCATTATGTGCTCTTTGGGGCCTAGTTTTTAAAACTGTTTGTAATTGCTTATGTTTTAAAACATTGTCAGACACAGAGGCCCTCATTCCGAGATGATCGCTCGCTAGCTACTTTTTGCAGCCATGCAGACGCATAGTCGCCACCCACAGGGGAGTGTATTTTCACTTTGCAAGTGTGTGAACGCGTGTGCAGCCGAGCGGGATGACCGGAATTGACGTCAGACACCTGCCCTGCAAACGCCTGGACACGCCTGCGTTTTTCCAAACACTCCCATAAAATGGTCAGTTGACACCCACTAACGCCTTCTTCCTGTCAATCTCCTTGCGATCGGCTGTGCGAATGGATTTTTTTATTAAATCCATCGCCCAGCAATGATCCGCTTTGTACCCGTACGATGTGCATGCGCATTGCAGTGCATACGCATGCGCAGTAATAACCTGTTCGATGCGCTGTGAAAAACAGCAGCGAGCGATCAACTCGGAATAAACCCCATAGTTTATTCTCTACACACATGCACCGGGATACCCTCAATTTATAATATTTAAGGCGTATAACTCAAACTATGCTATATATTTATCCCTTTATTGGAGGTGGACAATACATCTGTGACAATTTCAGATAGTGATTTACACCCCTCACAAGGAATGAGGCATAGTATTTGTTATTCTTTCACTAAGATCCAGTATTTACTTCCTTTCCTCTTGTCTGTTTGATGCATTGATGATGCATGTACAGGGCTGCCAAGAGAAATCCTGGGCCCCGGTACAACAACCTCCTGGGGCCTCCTGTGCCCACTGGAGGGGGTGTGACCACAGCATGCTGAGGGCATGGCCATTCCTTTTTGGAGGCGTGTCTGTCTAGCACATCAGGAGCATCTACTCACAGGAGCATGGCATGCCTCCCAGCCAGGGCAGTAGAGAGCCTGGCTGGGCCCCGGTACTTTTAAAGGGGGCATGGTCTAATCAAAGGAGGTGTGGACCACTGGGCCTGGGCCCCTGGGACCACTATGAGACCTGGGCCCAGGTAATTTGTACCCTCTTCCTCCCTCTCTCGACACCACTGTGCATGTATAATGTATGTTATAGGCTGCTTTATGCCCATTTTAGCTATACTCATGCTTCACTCCTAAGGAGTCTATTCAATTAGTGTTGGAATTTCTGACAAGTCGGAAAAACTATACTTTTTGACTTTTTTAGGTTGAATCTGGATTTGACCAATTCAATTCCTGTGCTGTTTTTCCAACTTGTCGGAAAACACGTGGATCGAGTTTGCAGGCGTTTCTGACAGGTTTTTGGCTCATTTTTGACAACGCTGATTCGATTTAAAAAAAAAGTCTACATTGTCGAAAATGGGCAAATATCTTTATAGTGAATATAAATCCCATGAATCCATTTTATTTAGAGCTATTAATGTTGTATTTTCAGCATTTTACTGACATCACTGCCTTGTATCAGCTGAGCAGATCAACCTCCTCACCAAGACCTGCTGACAGTCACACGCCAGCCAACATGGAACATTGCGGCAGTACTGATAATGTACAAGGCTCCGTTGTTAGTGTGCACAATCCATGTATTAGTATTACTGAAAACAAGAAAAACATATTCGAACTACAGCTATCCTCAGCCTTTGGCGCGGAGAGTTATATTAGAGCCACTCCACCAGCACCTGAGCTATCAAATAGCTTTGGTGACATCTGCAGCACCGGGTCAACATTTCTGGGCTTTTCCAGCAATCAAAAGAAGGCAGCATGGCCAGAAAATGTGTTTGAACAACATATCCATCAATCTACAGATCAAAAAAGGAGTCTTGTCAGTAGTCCATTTCCTAGTGGAAAGGATGGTTTTCTTCAAAGAGTCTTTCATCATCCTCATCATGTGGACAGTAGCATGGAGAACAAGCCCAGCTTTTCCATCAATAGTAAGCACTTCTTTGCAGATTTACCAATGCAACAAAATCAACCTTATTGTATAACCAAATTAGAGAACGTTATGTATACCAGCCAACCTTTACCTACAGAGAAACAGAGCGACCCTTTACAAGGAGAAAGGACATTTCATAATCACCTTCTTTCAGGGTCCAACAATGAATCAGATTATTTTAATTTCTCCCAAATGAGATTTGTTGGAAAGAGAAGATTTATGATAAGTAGTCTCACGGTAAAGGAAGGAACATTATCAGGTAAAGTATTTTCTGCAAATAGAAGCTTGTAAGGAGAAAAGCAAGTAGAACCTATAAAGCAAATGCTCATGTACATTTTATTTACATCTGCCGTGGTTCAGGTATCATTCTATCTTTCTCCATTGTAGGTAAAGGTTTGCTCAGCATTGGTACAATGGACACAATCCTGTATGAGTGTTTAAACACCTAAAGTTTCATATTACCAAACAAATTAAAGTCTAGAACTTTAAACCAAGACAGTAGATATGATTATGTAATATTAGCCCTACTTTAGCAATATCTTGAAGAACCTACCCAATTGATATATGTCCCCATAAGCCCTATTCTATTTATACAACTACAAGTCTGTTTGTGACCACATAGCCATCAGCTTTGTTGACAGTCACTCAATGTCCACAGTTTATTCTCCAACCTAGCCATGTTGCCAGTGTTATCAGTGCATGTAGGAATGCATAACTTGTATTATTCAATGTCTTATGTTTGATCTTACATCTGTTTCGCAATTCAGAATGTTGTGGTTAATGGACAATTGAACCCTATTGCAGTGGTGAAAGTATGCGGTTACGCTCGGGTACGGAGTACCCTTAAGAATTTGACAGCGGGTACGCAGTACCACCTTCCACCTACTTTGAAATTACCACAATTATAAGTGCCACAAAGCAACAAGACCATGGTGCTTGGCAGCATGACAGCACCTCCCACTTTATCAGGGTTACTGGGAGTGCGACAGTGGCTGTATTTTCCTGTTATAATGGAGGCATTACTATATATTGTTATTACATTTGGAGCATTACTATATATTTCTATTATACTGGAGGTATCACTATATATTTCTACATATCTGGAAGCATTACTATATATTTTTTGGCATTGCCTCCAGAATCCCACCAAAAAAGGGGCTGTCATGTAGCCACTCCCACTAGCAGCATGTGGCCAAGCCCCATCACAACACATGACCACGCCCATTTTCATCACTCAGTACCCATAAAAAAATATTTCTACTTGCACCACTGGGGGGTGGGGGAAGGTAGGTGTGTGTGTGTGTGTGTGTGTGTGTGTGTGTGTGTGTGTGTGTGTGTGTGTGTGTGTGTGTGTGTGTGTGTGTGTGTGTGTGTGTGTGTGTTTTTACTGGGAATGTATGACAGTTGTGCTTGATGCACAACTAAACCTTACACACAATTATAGTAAAGGCTAAATAAAGTGTAGATTAATTGACACTCATGAAGACTAGTGCTAAAGGTATTATACTGACGGAGCTTTTTTATTCCATTAGGCTGATGGGTTGTAAGATCCGATCCCCTAATAGAATAAAAAAGCTCAGTCGGTTGTGCTAGCATCCTGTGCTATGGAAATCAATGTACAATAAACCTGAATTCTTCCTCTCTCTTTGTTGCATGCAGGAAAAACATGTTCTCAACCAGACCAAGGGAAAAGGCGAAAGCTGACATATGAGAGAGTGCCAGGAAGGTGTGATGGTCAAACTCGCCTCAAGTTCTTCTGATAGATTTGTTTCCTCTTGAAGGAATTAGGTTACCATTAGTACGGTGTACTTTTAAAGAATTACTTGTAATAGTAGTATCAGGTTGTAATACAAAGTTTTAAATTAAAGTGTTAGGCTTAGAGAGTATTGTATGAGGACACTGGGGAAGAAATACTATGCTGCAAGTAGTGGAAATGTATGTGATTCAGAGCAAGATGGTAACTGTAAGCAGTGAGTATGTCCATTTATGTATTTCCTTGTTGGAAGGTTTTGTAAATTGTAATTAAGAATTAAAATAAAATTTTTAAAGTATACCTACAAAGAGTATTAATGCAAGCTTCTTCAAGATTCACCCCAAGATTATCATACAAACCAAAAATTGTTTTTATATACACATCACATGCTGTCTCTTATGTGTGGAGTTAAGTGAAGTTGAACATATCATTTGTTTTTACTTGTTTTATATATATATATATATATATATATATATATATATATATAACTCCAGTGAGTGGCTGCACTGTGTAGGCAGTTTTTTGCTTCAAGAAAAGGTTGTATCAAGTATCACCATGAATAGCTCTATAACTGGGTTTCCAAGTGTATGCACAGTTTTTAGGATAACCAAAATATCTGTTGCCCTGGAGCAGCCTAAAGCAGACCCTGGTTGCAGCTGTGAACTGGGGTGGTCTCCCATGGATAAAGTTTGCAGCTAATGCACCCCAGGGACTGATTCTGAGTAACACAGATCCCTCTCCAAGCTTGCAAACAGTTTTTGAATACAGCAAATGTGCGGAAGGAACTTGGTTGGATCTTTCTTCAAATTAAATAGTGCATTTAGGGCAGGAACTGGGCAGTGTCCAAGCAATTGTACATAACCACCCTGACTTGTGGTAGTATCATTGGGTGTAGTATGTTATGCCGGTTACCCAGCATACCGGCACCGGGATCCCAACCGCCAGCATGCATACAGCGGGTTGAGCGCAAGAGCCCCTTGCGGGTACAGTGGCGTGCTACGTGCGCCACGCTATTTCTTCTCCCTCCAAGGGTGTCGTGGACACCCCAAGAGGAAGAATAGTTGTCGGTATGCCGGCTTTTGGGATTCCGGCGTCGGTATGGTGAGCGCCGGGATCCCGACAGCCGGCATATCAAATGCCTCCCATATTATCAGTAGTGAATTTCCCACTAAGCACGTGCCTAGGGGTGACACTTGCTGGGGGGTGGCACAGCATGCTTACTTGCATGAGAACCCTGCTAGGTCAATAGCCAGATGAGGCCTGGTGATTTTTTTTTTGTTGTCATTACAACTTGGAGGCCCCAACATGAAGGGAGCAGTGACATGATGGGGGCGTGGGGGGGGACCAATAATGTTGTGCCTTGGGGTGGCCTGACCCCTAAATTCACCCCTGAGTATCATGGGAGTGAATGAAAAGCTCTACGATTCTGAGTTGTGCGTATGGGGAAGAGAAGCCTACTTCTAATGGATCTGTAGCACCTAGCATGGGGCTGGTGCAACTGCTTATACTAATCATAGCAGTTGTGGCGGCTTGCATAAAATAAATGGGCAGCACCAGTTTTCGCTTGCACATGCGCAATCCCCACATCGGTGTATTTTACCTAATATGTAGCCTCCACTGTGCACTGCTCTGCTCAGTTCTGGCAAATGCAGTGTTGTGATATGGGTCTGCCATGAATGGAAAAAGCAGGTCAGTGAGTAAAAGCACTTTATTGGGTGTAATTCACCAAAGTATGTAGTGATGATGGCCTATTGGAAGGAAAATATGCAAGGAAATGGAATAGCTAAGCCATAGACTTTCACTTTATAACCATTGCTGCGTCTACAGACAGGCTTTAAATACTCCCAGGTATTCCACTCCCATCTACCTCATTAGACCCCCATGCTTTTCTTATGCTTTGTTCATAAATCAAGCATTTGGAACCCCCTTTATAAACACTGTAATTTTGCTCTGAAAGAGTCTTAGATAAAAGTAGAAAGACCAGACCAATGTATAACTTTAACACGTTAGACTGGCCCAGTGTGATTTAAAGAGGGTGTGGTTAATGAAAACGAAAATGTTGGTATATATAGAGTGCTGCGTACACCAAGCCTTCTCGTCCCAGTATTACATGAGCCCTGTAATCAAGGGTGAAGCTACTATAGGTGCAGGGAGTACAGCTACTATAGGGCCCAGAGCTCAGAGGGGCACACCTTCCCTGTCACAGTTACACGCGTTATATACATTTTTACACCATTGGGTGGTACATAGAGGCCCTTCCAAACTTTTGCCTTGGGTTCTACAATATATTTATGTATGCCTCTGGACCTGCTCATTGTTATGTAGTATAAAATGAACTGGATTATAATGTGGGGCAGATTTATCAAAGCTTTGAGAATGATAAAGTGAATGGAGATAAGGTACCAGCCAATCAGCTCCTATCATGTTACTAATTGAAAAATTATAGGAGCTGACTGGTTGGTGTCAAGGTGGGGTTAGTTTGTGTTTCCGGACTGCAGCTAAGTATAGGATTAGCAGTGCCGGCTATATGCAGAAATCAGGGTGGCCTTATAAAGATCTTGCACATGAGAGATGCACGCATATACTGGGCAGAATCTGATCCAACCAAACTAGACTTGAACTGGACCGGTAACTGAAGTTAATGTTTTGTACATAATTTAATTGATATTTATAATTCATCTGATTCTCAAATTTTCTTGAAATAATCAAAAAGCATGACAGGTTGTGGTCTTCAATCTATTAACAACTCTTCATCCTTAATATGTTAATGCCCCTTTTCATAGAGGAATTTAGGAACAAATGCATAGAAAATATGTAGCAATGAGCCTAAAACAGAGACTTATACACTATGGGGTGTATTCAATAGATGTCGGATCCTTTCCGACGGAAAGGATCAGACATCTCAGTATTCAATGAGCGGGCAAATCAGAAAGGATTTGGCTGTTCCCGACAATGCCAACCCGACTTTTTTTAAAGCCGTATTTACATTGTCGGAAACAGGGCTAAAACCTGTCGTATTTGGCCACGTTTCCAACAAAACACATGGATCGGCGGCTTAATCCACGTGCTTTCTGACAAGTCGAAATTCCTGACTTCTCGGAAAAAAGGAGGCAGCATTGAATAGGTCGGAACCCCTTCTGACCTAAAAAATTCAGAAACTGACTCTTTCCGACAATGCGACAGTTTCCAACTTCAGTTGAATACCCCCTACGTAGTTAATTGTTTTACATACACAATGGGCCTGATTCAGATTGTAAGTAAAGCAAAAAACTTAACTTTGTGTCTGGAACAAACCATGTTGCCATGCAAAGGGAGCAAATACACTTATATTTTTTTCTGTGCAGAGTAAGTACTGGCTGCTTTTGCACATAGCCCATAAATGTTAGACAGCTTTATTTTCATACTGCTATTTAGATTTCAGTTCAAATCACAGCGTTTTGTCACTTCGGGGGCAAGGCCTAATGAAGTGAGAGTCCGGCTCTGACACCAGCACCCCCAAAGTGGCTAGCAGCATCTCTTCTCCGGGTTTCTCCCTGAAAGGTGACTTTGAAAGTCGGTAAGTATGATTTAGAATATATTTCAAATGGTAAAATGTTTTTTTGTTTTGTTTTTAAATCATGCTATAAAATAAGATTTTACCAGTGACGTAAGGTGATACAAAGTGAGCTCTGGTGGGGATCACCAGAGGGGCAAGTTTTCAGTTCCACACAAGATGTTAACACATCTTGTCGACCTAGCATCCTGCTTCGCATCAATAATGTGATAGTGCTGCTATAATCCATCTACCCCATTGTAATATAGTGTAGCATTTCGTAAGCAGATACAGGCGCGGGAGCACACCGAATATAGAGGCAAGATGTATGAGGACACATCTGTACGGGTAAGGGGTATATTCAATTGCAGTCGAATTCATGAATTTGTCGAAAAACGGGGCATTTTCGACAAAAAAAAACAGTCGAATTGGATTCGACAATTCAATACAGTACTTTTCGACAAAAAACCTGCCGTTTCATTTTCGACTTTTTGCAATTCGACAATTTTTCAATTCGACATGTCTGCAATGTTAAAAATGCGGCTTTTCAAGAAAAGTATATTCAATTGAAGAATGTCGATTCGACAAAAGTGCTTTTTTAGACAGTCATTTCGTCAATTTCATTCCACCTCATTTTTCTGTCGTGAGCTGATAAGAAATTTTAAATACAAGTATTTTTTGGTGCTTTTTTGATTGCTAATAGCATATCTATTTATATTTGTAGGGATTATCTACTTGGTTTGTCTTTTTATGACCCATAAGTATTATTTAATTGATTTTTTAAATGAATATTTTTTCCTGCACTCGGCTGAGGGAAATGTACCCAAGATTCCACAGTTTTACCCAGGATACACTTCTCCAAAGCCACTCCTCTCTCCTCACTCCCGTTTTTGAGACTTCAGGGAGAGGAGCCATTACAGTCAGCTCTCTTGTGGAATCGTTTTTTTAGGACAATCCCTGCGTTTTACCACATTTATATCCTATTTTTTTACTGACTACAATAATGGAGCCTTTTTCTGCTGGCTGCAAGTATGGAGGAAGAAAATGCTGCTGAACATCAGGATCAAGGCCAGCAAATGTCTGCATTGGGTGAGTCAGTAGTGCGTGTTTCATTTCCACGTCCACGCCAGTATCGCACTAGGCGTGAACTGGAGGATCTCTCCGAGTTCGAGGTGATTCAAAATTATCGCTTATCGACTCTGGAAACATATTCGTTGTACGATCTGTTGGAGGCCGACCTGGATCCTCGGCAACGGACCAATCATGCAGTCAGCGGTTTCCAGAAACTGCTGGCTACGTTACATTTTTTGCCTTCAGGCACATTCCAGCCTACTTTGTTTCAAACATGCGGTTTTTCACAGCCGACACTGTCGCGCTGTATAACCCAGGTCATTAGGGCTTTCCGCAAATTGACGACCCAGTTCATCAGATTTCCAGATACAGTCAGCGGATGGCGTGAGATCCAATTAGGCTTTTTCACCGATCACAAATTTCCCAATGTTCTGGGCGTGATGGACTGTACCCACGTGCAGATCAGGCCACCACGGAATTCGGAAGAATGTTTTCGGAACCGAAAACGCTTACATTCCATGAATATACAGGCAGTCTGTGATGCCAATATGAAATTTACCAATATTTTTGTGGGATTTCCTGGGTCATCTCACGACTCCTTCATCCTAAGCCAGTCATCGCTCTTTGACGATTTCGAGACAGGAAAAATGCAGAGTGGCTGGCTGTTAGGTAATTATTATTATTATTATTATTATTATTTTTATTTAATTTTTTTTATTATTATTATTATTTTTTTATATTACCCACCATTTTTCTTTTTCCCATAGGCGATGCGGGTTATCCCAACAAATCTTGGCTCTTGACCCCATTGTCTAATCCTGTCGGTGAACCTGAAGAACGGTACCAAGAGACACACATTGCATCGAGGGGAGTAATTGAGCGTGCCTTCGGTGTACTTAAAAGCCGGTTTAGATGTTTAGACACTTCCGGTGGTGCTCTTTTGTACTCACCGGCGAAGGTTTGCGGCATGGTAAATGTATGTTGTATTTTACACAACATATGTGTCGCAAACCGTTTGCCGGTGACTCTTCATCGCAGGGCTTTCCGACGCGGGAACCGTTCTTCTCCTCCACCGGTGGGTATGGACGAAGGAGGTGATTCTCGAAGGACACTGATCAACACTTTTTTTTCCACTGCCTGTGAGTATACTTGTAATATTTGTATTTTCCTGTAAACTGAGATTGTCATATTCTAAAAAATAATGTTTATTTATGTATTACAGAGTTGCACAGTTTACGTCCTGTTGACGGCCCTTCCCAGGAATATTTTAGTCCTGTTGACGCCCTGTTATCCCAAGTTTTTTCCTGTTGTTGGGTTGCCGCAGTTATTGGGCCAGTTTACCCCCCTCTACCATAGACGTCCTACTTGTGATGTGGACCTCAACCACCGCCATGTTACAGAGTCACTCTCAGGTGAGATGTATTGGCCAAAACTCCATCTTGTCTGAGTAACCTGTGTGTATGCGCAGTGTTGCTGGGACCTCTTGTTCTTTCCCAGGGTGGAGGGAACACTCTCAAATTACCTGGTACTTAATCCTTTTTCACTTCCACAGGTCTTGCAGAGTATCCTTCCCAAGTTGCAGTAACCAGCGCGGATGTGAAGTGACACTACAGTACCCCAGCTGTACCATAGGCGACCTAGTTGTGATGTGGTCCTGAACCTCCGCCACGTAGCAGACACCCCGTCAGCTGAGATGTATTGCCCAAAACTCCCTCTTGTCCAAGTAACCCAGTCATGTCCAAACTGCGGCCCTCCTGCATTTGTCAAACTGCATATCAAATCATGGCCTGACACAGCAATGCTTACGCTGTGTCAGGGCATGCTGGGATGTGTAGTTTATCAACCGCTGGAGGATTGCATTTGGGACAAAGGATGATGTAACCTGTTTGTTTGCAATGTTGCTGTTACCTTGGGATAAATTTACTAAGCTGGGAGTTATATTTAAGATGGGATGTTGCCCATAGCAACCAATCAAATTCCAGGTATTATCTTCTAGAAGGTGTTAGATAAATGAGAAGTAGAATCTGATTGGTTGCTATTGGCAACATCCCATCGTAAATAGAACTCCCATCTTAGTAAATTTACCCCCTGTCTTTTCCACGAATGATGACACTATTACAAATACCTGGAACCTCATACTATTCTCTTCCACAGGTCTTGCGGAGTATGCTTCCCAAAGTGCTGTAACCAGCGTGGATGTGAAGTGACACGACAGTACCCCAGCTGTACCATGGACGGCCTACCAGAAGCCCTTCAATACCACCGCATCTCTGAAATGCCCTATTTTACATTTCATTTACTAATAATTTATAGAAAAAAACACAAAACTTCTAAATTTAACAATTTATTGAAGAAAATTACACTTGAATTTTATTTTGTATGAAAAAATAAATTGTAATAAAACAAAAAAGAAGTGTTTGTTCTTCTTTATACATTCCTTTATCTTGTGTAGATATCTGCTAAGAAAAAAAAAAAAGAAATTCCATATTAAGTAAAGGCACTGTAATGATGTCATGTTCACCTTCCTTTCCCAAGATCATTTGTGGAACCACACAGTCCAGCATGGCCCATTGCTTGACTGTGTTGTTCCCCAAGGGCAGGCGGTCCAAAGTGGCAGAGTCGTGTCAGTGTTCAGCACTTTGACACTCCTGCACTTGTGGAACCACACAGTCCAGCATGACCCATTGCTGGACTGTGTTGTTCCCCAAGGGCAGGCGGTCCAAAGTGGCAGAGTCGTGTCAGTGTTCATCACTTTGACACGCCTGCACTTGTGGAACCACACAGTCCAGCATGACCCATTGCTGGACTGTGTTGTTCCCCAAGGGCAGGCGGTCCAAAGTGGCAGAGTCGTGTCAGTGTTCAGCACTTTGACACTCCTGCACTTGTGGAACCACACAGTCCAGCATGACCCATTGCTGGACTGTGTTGTTCCCCAAGGGCAGGTGGGACAAAGTTTCTTCAATATATACATTGAAACATGGCTTTACTCACCTTGGTAAGCTCAACACGAACTACGCTGTCCATGACAATTTTTCACCCAATCCTATGAAGAAGCCAAAAAGAAACACTAGTGAATAGTAAATTCACACAACAGTGAAAGCCTAATTTACACAAATTCAAAAGGGAGTTTTATTTGAAAAAAAAAAAAAGAGTGGTATCAGAATAGCTCTTTGGCCCATCATATATGTAACCACAAGGAGCTTTCATCAGTTACCACACTCATACATGCCCGCGCATGTATGTCTATACATATAGCTCCTTGGTAGTACCCGGTCGGAGGTGGGGGAGGCCAACACAAATTTAAAACAATAGTAAGAAGAAGAAAAAAACTAATGGGAGGGAGAGAAAGGGAAACATGAAAAACATTGGAAATAATAAAACAGTACGACGCGCTTATGGTGGTTGTTGGCTGTCCGGATCCTCTTCCTCCTGATGTGGTGACGATGTCCTGGGCGGCTGTGGAGTGCGTTGACTTGGCCTTGGTGGCCGTGCTGGTGTAGATGTTGCAGCCGGCGTTGGTGGTGGAGGCACCTGGTAGGTGGGGTACATCCCTGTATATCCTTGGTACAGCTGTGACTGTCCATACCAGGATTGTGGTGGAGCATGGGCAGGAGGTGTCAGTGTGGCTTGTGGTAGCGGATGTGGTGGTTGACGAGCGTGTTGATGAGCTGGCTCTGGGAGCTTATCGTTGATCATCTGTAGCATTGTTGCGATGACCTGGTGGCTGGCTGTGGAATGTAGTTGGCTCTCCAACATGTTCTGAATGCTGTGTGCCTGGCATGCAGTGTTATCCACCAGCCGGTTGATGGATGTGACCAGAACGTGAAGGATATCCATAGTTTGCCGGTGATCTTCCTGCCTGGTCTTTCTCGTTTCTGCCGTGCTGTCGGCAAGAGCCTTCTGCATGTCAACCATACTGGTTGCCATCTTCTCCATTGTCTTCTCAATGGCGTCCAGTCTGGAATCAACGACAACCGTATAATTCTCCTGGTGGGCACTCATCTCTGCTGCCAGGGTGTTTACCCTCTGAACATTTGAGGGATCCTGCCCTTGCTGAATGTCTGCCACCAATTGCATTTGTGCAGCTGAAAAGAAAATTAGAAATTAGAATACACATTCATACATATGTTTGAAGGTTCACAATTTGTTATATAATTACTCACACAGGGATGTAGAAACAGCGGACTGCTGCACTTCCACCTCGTCGTCCGACTCAAATCCGCTGCTGGTCCATGGCACCTCTGTTTGCAAAAGAAAAAAACACAACAATAAAGTTAATTTCTCTAACGTCCTAGTGGATGCTGGGGACTCCGTAAGGACCATGGGGAATAGACGGGCTCCGCAGGAGACATGGGCACTTCAAGAAAGAATTTAGATTCTGGTGTGCTCTGGCTCCTCCCTCTATGTCCCTCCTCCAGACCTCAGTTTGAGACTGTGCCCGGACGAGCTGGGTGCTGTTCAGTGAGCTCTCCTGAGCTTGCTGTGAGAAAGTATTTTGTTAGGTTTTTTATTTTCAGGTAGCTCTGCTGGCAACAGACTCCATGCATCGTGGGACAGAGGGGAGAGAAGCAGCCCTACTCTCTGAAGCTAGGTCCTGCTTCTTAGGCTACTGGACACCAGTAGCTCCAGAGGGATCGTACACACGAACTCACCCTCGTCGTCCGATCCCAGAGCCGCGCTGCCGCCCCCCTCGCAGAGCCGGAAGACAGAAACCGGGTGAGTATGAGAAGCAAGAAGACTTCAAAATCGGCGGCAGAAGACTCCGTTCTTCACTGAGGTAACGCACAGCACTGCAGCTGTGCGCCATTGCTCCCACACACCTCACATACTCCGGTCACTGTAAGGGTGTAGGGCACAGGGGGGGGCACCCTGGGCAGCATATGGACCTCTTTTGGCAAAAGTACACATATATACAGTTGGGCACTGTATATATGTATGAGCCCCTGCCAAGAAAATGTATATTTAAGCGGGACAGAAGCCCGCCGTCGAGGGGGCGGGGCTTCTTCCTCAGCACTCACCTGCGCCATTTTTTCTCCACAGCTCCGCTGAGAGGAAGCTCCCCAGGCTCTCCCCTGCAGATACACGGTAGAAGAGGGTAAAAAGAGAGGGGGGGCACATAATCAGGCGCAAAAATCTATATAAACAGCAGCTACTGGGTTAACATTAAGTTACTGTGTTATTTCTGGGTTTATAGCGCTGGGGTGTGTGCTGGCATACTCTCTCTCTGTCTCTCCAAAGGGCCTTGTGGGGGAATTGTCTTCAGATGAGCATTCCCTGAGTGTGTGATGTGTCGGTATGTGTGTGTCGACATATCTGAGGTAAAAGGCTCCCCTAGGAGGAGATGGCGCAAATCTGTGTGTGAGTGGTGTCTCCGTCGACAACGCCGACACCTGTTTGGATATGTGAAATTAAGTGCTAAGGTAAATTTATTGCACAAAAGATTAGAGAACAGACAGGGAATCTACCCATGTCTGTCCCTATGTCGCAGAGACCTTCAGAGTCTCTCAATGCTCACTATCCAAAATAATAGACACTGATATCGACACGGAGTCTGACTCCAGTGTCGACTACGATAATGCAAAGTTACAGCCAAAATGGTAGGAAAGTATTCAATATATGATTATTGTAATAAAAAATGTTTTGCATATCACTGATGACTCATCTGTCCCTGACACAAGGGTACACATGTTTAAGGGGAAGAAAGCTGAGGTAAATTTCCCTCCTCTCATGAAGAAAAAGAGTGGGAATCTCCAGACAAGGGACTGCAGTTTCCCACAAAGAATTCTCAGGGAGTATCCTTTCCCTACTAGGGCCAGGATACGATGGGAATCTTCCCCTAGGGTGTCACGTTTGCCCAAAAGGTAGCGCTGACTTAACAGCTATCCTCAGGGATCCTGCAGATAGCATGCAGTAAAAGTACTTTGAAGTCCATTTACACACATTCTGGTACTCTACTCAGACCGGCGATTGTGTCAGCATGGGTTTATAGCGCTGTAGCAGCGTGGACAGATACCTTGTCAGCAGAGATTGAGACACTAGTATGTATATATCAGGGACGTGCAGTCAGGGGAGGCAGGGGAGCATATCTCCCAACTTTACTGTACTGTGGAGCGGGACACTTGCGCGGCGAAGCCGCGCGCGCTCACGAAAAAGGGGCGTGACCTATGAAAAGGGGGCATGGCTTCGTGGGAGGACCCGCGATCGCGAGCCACGCCCCCGTTTTCGTCACTGAGGGGGCATGCCCAGCGCTCTGTGAGCCGCTGGCATGCTCCCTCTCCCTCTGACTCCACTGAATAGACGCTGTGCGCATGCGCACAGCGTCTATTCACTGCTGCTCTGATAAGCAGAGCAGCGATTGACAGAGCCTCCCAACTGACCCCCCCACCGCCGGACACTGCGGCCCACGGGTGGGACAGCGGGACAGTCCCCAAAAAACGGGACTGTCCCGCGAAAATCGGGACAGTTGGGAGGTATGGGGGAGGCAGTGCCTCCCCTGTCATTAATGAGTAAAATAATACAAAGAAGATACTTATGACACATAAGTATCTTCTTTATTATTTTACCTATCATTAATGTGTGTGAAAATCAGTTTGGGAGGCACCGATCGTGGTGCCTCCCGTAGTGATTAGGAAAGGTATGGGGGGCGGGCGCGGGCAGGGCCTAGCAATGGGCAGGAAAAGCCCATTGAAATAACATGGGAAAGCGGCACCATTAGTGGTGCCGCTTTCCTACAGGGACGTGCTTTCAACCTATGAAAGCACGTCCCTGTGAGTGAAGGCACAGTGATTGGCCAGCGGATCCGTCACTGGATCCGCTGTAAATCACTGTGTGGGCATCGGTACCAGCGGAGGTGCGGGCGGCGGAGATGCGGGATGCGGCGGGCCGGGCGGCGGAGGTGCTGGCGGCGGAGAGGCGGGCGGCGGTAGCGGCGGCGGGACGCGGCATTCAGACCCCTTGTGCAGAGTTTGGCAGCGGAAGCGGTACCCATTTCAAAAATGGCGCCTCAGCGTCATTTTTTAAATTCAAGATGGCCGCCATGAGCCAATCATGGCTCGCCGCGTCATCGCCCCGCCCCCTCCCGCTGACTTATATAAGTCAGCGCGAGGCAGCGGCTGTCACAGTCCGACGGCAGAGGAGGAGCGGAGAAGAGCTCCTGAAGACGCCGTGGAAGTCCTGGATGGGCGGCGGCTATGCAAAAGAGCTTAGCAGCCGCCGCCCACCAGGTGAAGATGCTGGAAGTCCTGGGAAGGCGGCGGCCATGCAAAAGAGCTTAAAGGCCGCCGCCTCCCAGGTGAAGACGTCGTGGAAGTCCTGGATGGGCGGCGGCGGCTATGCAAAAGAGCTTAGCAGCCGCCGCCCACCAGGTGAAGATGCTGGAAGTCCTGGGAAGGCGGCGGCCATGCAAAAGAGCTTAAAGGCCGCCGCCTCCCAGGTGAAGACGTCGTGGAAGTCCTGGATGGGCGGCGGCTATGCAAAATAGCTTAGCAGCCGCCGCCCACCAGGTGAAGACGCCGGAGGAAGACCCCAGAAGCCCTGGGGAGGTGTCGCCCCCCCAGGTGAAGACGCCGGAAGCCCTGGGAAGGCGGCAGCCATGCAAAAGAGCTTAAAGGCCGCCGCCCCCAGGTGAAGACCCAGTTTAATAAAGTATTTTTTAAAGAATGTGTCGTGGGTTTTTTTCAATATTTTCTTTACAGGTGGACTACAGGTGCCAGCGGGCCCTTTATGTCCGGGCATGCTGGCACTTGTGGTTCTCCAAGTGCCAGCATGCTGGGGCAGGCTTGCTAGGACCTGTAGGCCACCTGTAAAGAACAATATTACTATTCTTTGCAGGTGGACTACAGGTGCCAGCGGGCCCTTTATGTCCGGGCATGCTGGCACTTGTGGTTCTCCAAGTGCCAGCATGCTGGGGCAGGCTTGCTGGGATCTGTAGGCCACCTGTAAAGAACAGTATTAGCATACAATGAACCCCGCACCCACCGCCACCAGGGGTGCGGGGCATAGCACTGGGCTATCAGCCCAGTGCTGGTTGTTGCTCGGTAGGGGGGACCCCATTTAGATTTTTTTGGGGGCCCCACTTTCCGAGGAATTCCAGCCCTGGGCTGACTGGTTTGGGGGGTGTTTAATGGCATGGCAGGGGGACCCCACACTGAGTGTCTCCCCTGCTATGGCATTATCCCCCCTGGCTGGTTCTGCCTGGTGCTGGTTTTAGTGGTCTGCTTGACGTGTCCTGTGGAACATGCATTGGACAGGTGATGCCGACTTAAGAGGCATATGGAAGGTTTACCTTACAAGGCTGAGGATTGTGTGGAGAAGGGATCTCGGACCTGGTCTCCACAGCTATAGCTGGTAATTCTGATCTTTTGCCTTTAATTCCAGCACAGCCTAGGAAAGCACGACATTATCGAATGCAGTCCTTTCGATCACAAAGAAACAAGAAAGTCCGAGGTGCGTCCTTTCTTGCCAGAGGCAGGGGCAGAGGAAAGAAGCTGCACAACACAGCTAGTTCCCAGGAACAGAAGTCCTCCCCGGCCTCTACAAAATCCACTGCATGTCGCTGGGGCTCCACAGGCGGAGCTAGGCCCGGTGGGGGCACGTCTTCGAAATTTCAGCCACAAGTGGGTTCACTCCCTGTTGGATCCCTGGGCAATAGATATTGTGTCTCAGGGATACAAGCTGGACTTCGAGGAGGTGCCCCCTCACCGACGGCCCTGCTGGCTTCCCCCCACGAGAGGGAAATAGTGTTAACTGCAATTCACAAATTGTATCTTCAACAGGTGGTGGTCAAGGTTCCCCTCCTTCAACAAGGACGGGGTTATTATTCGACCATGTTGTAGTCCCGAAACCGGACGGTTCGGTCACACCCATATTGAATTTAAAATCCCTGAACATATACCTGAAAAGGTTCAAGTTCAAGATGGAATCGCTAAGAGCGGTCGTCGCAAGCCTGGAAGGGGGGGATTTTATGGTGTCTCTGGACATAAAGGATGCATACCTTCATGTCCCCATTTATCCACCTCATCATGCGTACCTCAGATTTGTGGTACAGGATTGTCATTACCAATTTCAGACGTTGCCGTTTGGTCTCTCCACGGCACCGAGAATATTTACCAAGGTAATGGCGGAAATGATGGTACTCCTGCGGAAGCAAGGGGTCGCAATTATCCCATACTTGGACGATCTCCTCATAAAAGCGGGATCAGGAGAGCAGTTGCTGATCAGCGTAGCACTTTCTCTGGAAATGTAACGGCAACACGGCTGGATTCTAAATATTGCAAAGTCGCAGTTGGTTCCTACGGCTCATCTGCCTTTCCTAGGCATGATTCTAGACACAGACCAGAAAAGGGTTGATCTCCCAATAGAGAGAGCTCAGGAGCTCATGACACTGGTCAGGAACCTATTAAAACCAAAACAGGTCTCAGTGCATCACTGCACTCGAGTCCTGGGAAGGATGGTGGCATCATACGAGGCCATTCCCTACGGCAGGTTCCATACGAGGACCTTTCAATGGGACTTACTGGACAAGTGGTCCGGATCACAACTTCAGATGCATCGGTTAATCACCCTATCCCCCAGGGCCAGGGTGTCTTTCCTGTGGTGGCTGCAGAGTGCTCACCTTCTCGAGGGCCGCAGATTCGGCATTCAGGACTGGGTCCTGGTGACCACGTATGCAAGCCTCCGAGGGTGGGGAGCAGTCACACAGGGTAGATATTTCCAAGGTCTGTGGTCAAGTCAGGAGACTTGCCTTCACATCAACATCCTGGAACTAAGGGCCGTATACAACGCCCTACGTCAAGCGGAGACCCTGCTTCGCGACCAACCGGTTTTGATTCAGTCAGACACCATCACCGCAGTGGCTCATGTAAACCGACAAGGCGGCACAAGGAGCAGGGTAGCGATGGCGGAAGCCACCAGAATTCTTCGCTGGGCGGAAAATCACGTAAGCGCACTGTCAGCAGTGTTCATCCCGGGAGTGGACAACTGGGAAGCAGACTTCCTCAGCAGACACGACCTCCACCCGGGAGAGTGGGGACTTCATCAGGAAGTCTTCGCACAGACTGCAAGTCAGTGGGTGCTGCCACAGGTGGACATGATGGCATCCCGCCTCAACAAAAAACTACAGAGGTATTGCGCCAGGTCAAGAGACCCTCAGGCGATAACTGTAGACGCCCTGGTGACACCGTGGGTGTTCCAGTCGGTCTATGTATTTCCTCCTCTTCCTCTCATACCCAAGGTGCTGAGAATAATAAGAAAAAGAGGAGTGAGAACGATACTCATTGTTCCAGATTGACCACGAAGGACTTGGTATCCAGATCTGCAAGAAATGCTCACAGAGGACCCGTGGCCTCTTCCTCTAAGACAGGACTTGTTGCAAACAGGGGCCCTGTCTGTTCCAAGAATTACCTAGCGGAGAAAGGCATTCCGGATGAGGTCATTCCTACGCTGATAAGGGCTAGGAAGGACGTGGCAGCTCAACATTATCACCGTATATGGCGAAAATATGTTGCTTGGTCTGAGGCCAGGAATGCCCCTACGGAGGAATTCCAGCTGGGCCGTTTCCTTCACTTCCTACAGTCGAGTGAATTTGGGCCTAACATTGGGTTCCATTAAGGTCCAGATTTCGGCCCTATCCATTTTCTTTCAAAAGTGGCACCTTGGGATCTTAACGTGGTGTTGAGTTTCCTAAAATCCCACTGGTTTGAACCACTC
This sequence comes from Pseudophryne corroboree, assembly GCF_028390025.1. Taxonomy (NCBI): domain Eukaryota; kingdom Metazoa; phylum Chordata; class Amphibia; order Anura; family Myobatrachidae; genus Pseudophryne; species Pseudophryne corroboree. The sequence continues at coordinate 662,572,692 of NC_086444.1, read as the reverse complement.
AAAACGGTGGAGTTGAAATATCTCACGTGGAAGGTGGTCATGCTATTAGCCTTGGCTTCGGCTAGGCGGGTGTCAGAGTTGGCGGCTTTGTCACATAAAAGCCCCTATCTGGTTTTCCATGCGGATGGAGCAGAATTGCGGACCCGTCCACAATTTCTGCCGAAAGTGGTTTTATCCTTTCATATAAACCAACCTATTGTGGTGCCTGTGGCTACTACTGACTTGGAGGATTCCGAGTTGCTTGATGTAGTCAGGGCTTTGAAGGTTTATGTAGCCAGAACGGCTAGGGTCAGGAAAACAGAGTCTTTGTTTATCCTGTATGCTTCCAACAAGCTTGGTGCTCCTGCTTCAAAGCAGACTATTGCTCGCTGGATCTGTAACACGATTCAGCAGGCTCATTCTGCGGCTTGATTGCCGCTGCCAAAATCAGTTAAGGCCCATTCCACTAGGAAGGTGGGCTCTTCTTGGGCGGCTGCCCGAGGGGTCTCGGCATTACAGCTTTGCCGAGCGGCTACTTGGTCAGGTTCAAACACTTTTGCTAAGTTCTACAAGTTTGATACCCTGGCCGAGGAGGACCTTGTGTTTGCTCAATCGGTGCTGCAGAGTCATCCGCACTCTCCCGCCCGTTTGGGAGCTTTGGTATAATCCCCATGGTCCTTACGGAGTCCCCAGCATCCACTAGGACGTTAGAGAAAATAAGATTTTACTTACCGGTAAATCTATTTCTCATAGTCCGTAGTGGATGCTGGGCGCCTGTCCCAAGTGCGGACTTCTTCTGCAATGCTTGTATATAGTTATTGCTTAAATAAGGGTTATGTTATGGTTGCATCAGGGTTGACCTGTTGCTCTGTTATTGTTCATACTGTTGACTGGGTATGTTTATCTCAAGTTATACGGTGTGATTGGTGTGGCTGGTATGAATCTTGCCCTGGATTACCAAAATCCTTTCCTTGTACTGTCAGCTCTTCCGGGCAAAGTTTCTCTAACTGAGGTCTGGAGGAGGAACATAGAGGGAGGAGCCAGAGCACACCAGAATCTAAATTCTTTCTTGAAGTGCCCATGTCTCCTGCGGAGCCCGTCTATTACCCATGGTCCTTACGGAGTCCCCAGCATCCACTACGGACTACGAGAAATAGATTTACCGGTAAGTAAAATCTTATTAAACTATACAAAAATGGTGACCACCCACACCTCAAAAAAAAAAAATTACCTTCCCCATCCTGTGGTGCCGCTGCTCCAGGAGCTTCACTGGTCCTCAATTCTGGAGACTTTTCTTGGGTATGGCTGGATGCGTCTGCACGGCTGTCATCAAACCCTAGAAAAGTCTCGTCCGTTAACCCTGTCGACTCAAACAGTTCAGGTGATGGGTCCACAAGGGTAGTGTCTTCTTGAGGCTCTTGTGTCACAGTCCCAGAGCACCTGGAGAGATCACAAGTTGGTGATGCCCTGCGCGCAGGTGATGTAGTTTGGCGCCCAGCTGGTGGTGTGGTTGCCGATGGTGTCTGCGCGCTGATGTCTTATGCTCAGGTGATGGTCTGCGCGCTGACGATGTCTGGCGCGCAGGTGACTTTCTGCACGCTGCTGATGTCTGGCACGCAGGTGATGGTCTGCGCGCTGACGATGTTTGGCGCGCAGGTGATGGTGTGCATGCTGCTGATGCTTGCTGTGCAGGTGATGGTCTGCGGGCTGCTGATGCCTGCTGCACAGGTGATGGTCCGCGCGCTGGCGATGTCCTGCGCGCTGGCGATGTCCTGCACGCAGGTGATGTCCCCTGGACAGGCGTGTCTGGGGGAAAGAACAAACACATTAGCAAATAAAAACAAAAATGTTTAGTACAGCTCATCTGAATGTATTCTTACCATCACGCCTCCTTTTGGACTGCTTTTCTCCCGCCGTCTTCCGTTTTCTGGGTGGTTCTTCTTCCTCCTCGGGAAAGCCAGTAGGACGGCTGGAGTCCACACCTCCGCGAACTCCTTGGACCATGACAAGGTTCATGCGCCTTTTTATAACTTCCTCCCAGGGAAGCCACTTCAAATTGAGAGCCGGACCACCTCCCGTAGCTGTCTCATGTCGGTGCTGAATCCCCATCTTTTTCTTGGTCTGTCTACGGCAATCACTGTACCGCTTCATGCAGTTTGTGGTGCTCCGGCGGTTTCCAGATACTGCAGTGACTTGTCTCGCGATGGCATCCCAGATGTTTCGCTTTGTCTTTGCTGCTGTGGTCTGTGCCCTTGGTCCATACAGAACGTCGTAGGACCTGTCGACTCCATCCACTAGGGCACAGTTTTCTGCCTCGGTGTATCTGGGTCCACGTGGATTCTTCCGTCCTGTGCCTTCACCAGAGGCTTCATCCTCCGACTGATCCTCTGGCTGGCTTCTTGCCTTTAAGAATAAAAAAAAACATGCAATTAATACTAACACAAAGGGGGTCATTCCGAGTTGTTCGCTCGCTAGCAGATTTTAGCAGCATTGCACACGCTAGGCCGCCGCCCTCTGGGAGTGTACCTTAGCTTAGCAGAATTGCGAACGAAAGATTAGCAGAATTGCGAATAGAAAATTCTTAGCAGTTTCTGAGTAGCTCGAGACTTACTCCTACACTGCGATCAGCTCAGCCCGTTTCGTTCCTGGTTTGACGTCACAAACACGCCCTGCGTTCGGCCAGCCACTCCCCCGTTTCTCCAGACACTCCCACGTTTTATCCAGGCATGCCTGCGTTTTTCCGCACACTCCCAGAAAACGGCCAGTTTCCGTCCAGTAAAAACCCACTTCCTGTCAATCACACTCTGATCACTTCAATGATGGAAATTCTTTGGTCGGATGTGAGTAAATCTACTAAGTTTTGAGCTAAAATACTTAGCTCATGCGCACTGCGTACCATGCGCATGCGCATTTTCGCCATAATCGCTCCGTTGCGAAAATCGGCAACGAGCGAACAACTTAGAATGACCCCCAATGATCTGTATGTCCCTGGGAGTGTGTCAGTATCCCTGACAGTGCGCAAAGATACCTGTAGATGTGCCTGGCAGTGCGCAAACTAGCCCATGGGTGTGTCAAGTTGGATGCTATTGTGTCTGCAGGTGTTGTCAGTAATTACCTGTCTAGGCCTTTTCTTTTTCTTTCTCCTTTCCGTTTGGTCCCTTGATGACCGCGACTGATCGCTGGATGCCTGTTCGGTCGTCTCCTCCTCCTGGTTCGGCTCAACACTCCTCGTTGCTGGCCAGGGAAAATTCTTCTGAGGGGTGGGGAGAAGGGGGGGCTCGGTGGGGCTTGTCCCTGGACATCCCTGGTGTAAAAATAAAAAGTATTTTTACAAATTTACCCCACATTAAATAATTACATGCAACCCCACATGTCATGCTGCTGGGACCACAGTGCCCAAACAGGACCAAACACACATTTGCACATACAAAAAACCACGCCCAAACTGGCAAAAAGCAAGTAAATGTGCCAGCAGCATGACATGTTGGGGTGCAACAGTGCTGAAGCATGACCAAACTTAAAAAAAAACATGAAAACACTACCAAAAAGCTATTAGAGACACCCCAATATGACATGCTGCTGGGACCCCAGTGCTCAAGCAGGACCAAACACACATATATAATAAAATCAAAATTAAAAAATTGCAAATCCTCACCCAAACAAGGCAAAAAGCCAGTAAATGCATCCCTGCACCCCAACATGTCATGCTGGTAGTACACCAGTGCTAAAGCATGACCCAAAAAACATGTTTTGCGAATAAAAGGGCACCACATGTACACCTCATGCCACAAAACAAACATGCAAAACCTCACCAAAACAAGACAAAAAGCCAGTAAATGCATCCCTGCACCCCAACATTTCATGCTGGTAGTACACCAGTGCTAAAGCATGAACTAAAAAACATTTTTTGCAAATAAAATGGCACCACATGTACACCTCATGGCAAAATTTTATGCAAAAAAAAACGTGAAAAACTACCCCCAAACACAAAACTACAAAAAATACATGCAGCGATACAAGCAGGACCTGCAGCAATACAAACAGGACCTATATACAAACACCTGTACACATATACATACCCCAAACACCCCAGAGCAGTGCCACATGTACACCTCATGGCACCCCCCCACCACCCAAACATTACATACTGCACTCATACCTCATCCAAAACAGTAGCCAAGCACTCAGAACAACACCTATACACTACACAAACACCTACATGCAACGCCAGACCACATGTGGTACTTACCTACAAATGTAGAAATCACTCCAAAAACGGCTCTCCTCCGGGGTAACAGGTCTCTTGTCCGTCCTGGATTAAAGTCTGCTGGGTATACAAACGATACCACAGCAAAAAACAACCAATTTGCTCGCTCTGCAGCACCTCCACTTTACTCTGCAGGTTCACAAAATGGCTGCTGAGCACGCAGCAAACAAGCCCTATATAGTACTCCAAACGGCGGGAAGTCGAATCCAGGCCGCCCACTATTCGACGATTGGTCCGTTTTTCGACAGGGGGAGTGTCGAATCCGTTATGAATTGAATATGTCGAATTCATGGTCCCGGGTGGAGGGTTTCGGCTGTCGAATAGTGTCGAATCCAAATACGGTCGAAATTACGCCGGAATTCGACCGCAATTGAATATACCCCTAAGTGTTTTGGCTTCAGTGGTAGAAAATTTAGACTGTAAGTATCAATGAAGGAGGGACTGATGTGAATAACAAATATGCTCTGTAAATTGTGGAACAAGTTGTTACAGCCATATAAAAATCTGTAAATAAATAAATAAATGCAACCCTGTTAATTATACATAAAAGTAGCTTTATGGACTATGCAATGTCTTGACACAATATTGTGGAAGCTGCATTATTATTATATAATCTCTATTATACAATCCTGAGACATGGTCATTATGTAATTTATACTTTTTTTGTTAATTGTATTAAAACACTACCTTGTTAATTAAAATTTCAGAATTGAAAATTAAAAAACACAATAAGTCAGTTTCCCAAACTCCATCATTACAGTCGAGCTTTTATATTAGCAGTTCATGAGAACCTTTGATTTAACGCAGAGCACATGTGTAGCTCCAAGATTTAGACCGTCAATACTTTAAAAAAACTAAGGGGGTAATTCCAAGTTGATCGCAGCAGGATTTTTGACAGCAATTGGGCAAAACCATGTGCACTGCAGGGGAGGCAGATATAACATGTGCAGAGAGAGTTAGATTTGGGTGGGGTGTGTTCAGTCTGCAATCTAATTTGCAGTGTAAAAATAAAGCAGCCAGTATTTACCCTGCACAGAAATAAAATAACCCACCCAAATCTAACTCTTTCTGCACATGTTATATCTGCCTCCCCTGCAGTGCACATGGTTTTTCCCAATTGCTAACAAAAATCCTGCTGCGATCAACTTGGAATTACCCCCTAAATTCTGACGTAATAGTATGGTGCCACACAGGGCCGGCGCAACCCACTCAGCAAAGGGATGCAAAGCAGAGAGGCGCTCTCTCTGCTGATGTTCCCTGCTGCTGCCGGCTGCACCTGTCAAACTGTATGACATGCAGCAGTACCCGCAGCTTGTAGTGTCCTCCCACCACCCTGTGAAAGCGGCAATGTTTGGGTCTGTGAAGGGGGCTGAGCTACACAGGAATGAGGGGCAGGGCTACACGGGATAAGTCTGCTGTATGTCAGAGGGAGAGGAGGACCAGACTTTGGTAGGTTAGTGCAGGGAAAGAGAGCGAGTGCATTATTTGTATAAGTAGCACTTCTTTGGACATTATGTGTATAAGCTGCACTACTACTGAAGATATTATGTGCATAAGGGGCGCTACTACTGGGGGCATTATGTGTATAAGCTGCACTAAAACTTGGGGCATTAGGTGTATAAGGAGCGCTAATACTGGGGAGCATTATGTGTAAGCGGCACTACTACTGAGGGCATTATGTGTATAAACTTCACTACTACTGGTGGCATTATGTGTATAATGGGCGCTACTACTAGGGACATTATGTGTATAAGCAGCACTACTACTGGAGGCAGTATGTGAATAAGCTGCACTACTACTGGGGGCATAATATGTATAAGCAGTGCTACTACTGGGGCACAATGTGTATAAGATGTGCTACTACTGAGGGCATAATATGTACAAGAGGAGCTGCTACTGTAGGCATTATGTGTATAAGCGGCACTACTACTGGGGGCATTATGTGTATAAGCAGTGCTACTATGGGGGCATTATGTGTATAAGGGGCACTACTAGTGAGGGCATTATGTGGATAAGCGGCGCTACTACTGGGGGCATTTTGTGTATAAGCGGCACTACTACTGGGGGCATTATGTGTATAAGCAATGCTACTACTGGGGGCATTATGTGTATAAGGGGTGCTACAACTGTGGACAATATGTGCATAAGGGGTGCTACTATTGGGGGCATTTTGTGTACAAGCGGCACTACTACTGGGGGCATTATGTGTATAAGCGCCGCTACTACTGGGGGCATTACGTGTATAAGAGGAGCTACTGCTGGGGGAAATATGTGTGTACGTGGTGTCTGCATCTTTGTTCCTCATGTGCTCCTCTCTCTCTCTCTTCTTCTACTCTCCCGTCTCCGTTTTGGTAGGCAGAACCCGGAAGTGAAGCAGTGAACCCAGAAGTGAATCGTAGCAGTCGAGGTTGGGCTGGTGATGGGCTGAGCGCAGCGTACAGCAGGAGGATTAGCTGCTGCCGACGCTGACACTGTGAGCTGTGAGTGTGTGTGGGTAAGTGGAAGTGTGTGTGAGTGTCGGCCGCTGCTGCTGTTGGGCTGCTGCTGCCCCAGCAAGTCAGTGTAAGTGTGTGAGGGCCACTACTGTTTTGTGTGTGTGAGAGGGGCCACATTTGTGTGTGTGTGTGAGAGAGTGAAAGTGGGATAGGGCTGCTGCTGCTGGGGGAGTGATAGTGAGCTGCTGGGGGAGTGACAGTGTGTGAGGACCTCTGCTGCTCCAGCCACAGCCCTCAAGAGGGGACTGTGATCGGAGAGAGGAAAAAAGTGCCAGAAGCCGGGTGCAAGGCAATAAGTGGGAAGGAGGTGCCGTGAGCAGGAGCAACTGCTAGGAAGAGAAGCAGTGAAGCAGGAGGGGGCCCACTCAGATAAGTATTGATTACCTACTTTATTGTATTAGCTATTTTTGTTCTGTTGTGAATATTGTTCTCTTCACAGCTAGGCCATAGTATAATATTGTATTGCACGGCTTGAATTGTTTTATTGTTTTTCCGAAGGTTATAGGGAGTTAGAGTTTTCAAGCAAATGGGTGGGGCCGTGATTGAGAAGATCACTCAGTGCATGTCGTGAAAGATGTATGCATACTTGGAGCAACCTACACAGGGGGTAATTCCAAGTTGATCGCAGCAGGATTTTTGTTAGCAATTGGGCAAAACCATGTGCACTGCAGGGGAGGCAGATATAACATGTGCAGAGAGAGTTAGATTTGGGTGGGGTGTGTTCAATCTGCAATCTAATTTGCAGTGTAAAAATAAAGCAACCAGTATTTACCCTGCACAGAAACAAAATAACCCACCAAAATCTAACTCTTTCTGCACGTTATATCTGCCTCCCCTGCAGTGCACATGGTTTTGCGCAATTGCTAAAAAAAATCCTGCTGCGATCAACTTGGAATTACCCCCACAGTATGAATACATCTGCACGGAGTTATGAGAACGGCTGCCCTGGAAGGTCGTTACGCGACTGAGGGATAGTCACAATCTTGAACAAAGATTACGGTGGAGGAGTTGCAGGGGGGAACACCGGTAGACAAGGATAACCAGGCAGCCAGCTGGGTCATAGTTAGAAGGAATAAAAAGAGGGGAAGGCACGACATCTCTGAACTACCAAACCCCAACAAATTCACCCGATTGGACTAAGATTCAGTGGATGGTAGTGAGGAAATTACTGAGCCGGAGGAGACTTTTTCCTCTAGCAACCAGAGGAACGGTCCCTCCAGCACAGATGGGATGAAAGATAGAGCGGTACCTAGGCAGATTGTGGTGGTAGGGGATTCTATCATCAGGAAGACAGCTAGAGCAATCTGTTACTGAGACCGTGATCACCGTACAGTCTGTTGTCTCCCAGATGCTCGGGTATGGCACATTGCGGACTGGGTAGAAAGATTATTGCGAGGGGCTGGGAACGACCCGGCGGTCTTGGTGCACGTTGGCACCAATGACAAAGTTAGTGGAAGGTGGGATGTCCTTAAGAAAGATTATAGGGACTTAGGCAAGAAACTTAAGGCAAGGACGTCTAAAGTAATATTCTCTGAAATATTACACGTGCTAGTCCAGGGAGGTAGAGGGAGATTAGGGAGGTAAATGTGTGATTTAGGGATTGGTGCAGGAAGGAGGTATTCATTTTCTGGGAGCATTGGGCAGACTTCTTGGTTAGACGCCATATTTTTTGTCAGAATGGATTGCACCTAAACGAGGAGGGGGCAGTAGTGCGTGGGGGAAGGATGGTTAGAAGGTTGGAGGAGATCTTAAACTAGGTGTCTGGGAGGAGAGAGTAGAAAGAATTTCCGGAAGACTCAGTGAGAATAGACAAATAAATAATAAGGCAGCGCTTCTCAATTTGTAAAAAGATTTTGACTTATATAAATAATCAACATACATACAATTTTATCACAATTTGATACCGGCCAGTACCACACATATAAAAACTAAATACAAAAATCTATATAAAAATAAATAAATATATATATATATATATATATATATATATACAACTTCCAATTAAATATAGATATACCAAACAACCTATGCAATCAGTAAAAATTACTTAAAGATCCAAATTCACTTGACATAGGTGTTATTTAAGTGCACTGGTTAATTTAATCTCCTTCTCATTGAGACCTCTATTTGAATGGATACTATTTTTCAGTATCACCTGATCCTGTGCGCACACTGAGGAAGCCGCTGAAACTGGAGGGTAGACGGAAAAATGCGTTTGTGGGACTCATCAGCTGTTTTCTACAGTTCCTTGCTACATTCCGGAGCAGTCAAGAACCGGCTGGTTCAATACTGAGGAGCAGCATAACGAAGCGTTAAGAAGCGCTGCACAGGAGTCCAATTCACCATTACCTTCCATAAGGAAGCTGCCATGCTAAGGAGAGATACAGATTTGGGTACGGAGCAGAGTGTACTCTAGGTGGATTTCTGGACTTTGGTATGTGGTTGCCTCACAATATAGATATCATTCTACCCATTTGTTGACTGTTTGATTAAAAGCTTATTATTAACAACATGCAGCAGCACTATTAAATCAGCTGGGATGCTAAAAATTTATGGACACTTTATATTCTAAGCAGTTTGTTTGTTGGCTACAATAACATCTTATTGATTAACATCTTGCTACCAACTTGCATGTGGACTTATTAACCACTAATTTACCTGTCAAAGTCAGAAAAATATCTCTATGCACACTACCATATTTGCACCTCACACAGGTCCGTGCTGCGCATGCGTACGCTCTCCCGTACGTGCGCATACTCACAGTCGCGGGCACCCGCAGGCGCATGGTATGCGTATTTACGGTAGAGTTTATGCGATCATAGCGTGCGACTCAATCATTACATATTTTCACTAATAAGGTATTTTATAGATCATGGTCCCTTTGATAGATTCTGAAGGTTTGGTTAATATAGAATGTTCATGAACAGAGAAATCCCTCTTTGTTTGATACGAAGGGTCAGACAGGAGTAATACAGTGGTGTTTAGTATCCATCGGAAGAATATTTAATTAGAAATATTCCGGTGTTGGTTTGAAGCAGATCAATCGCTCGTGCGAATAGTTATGGACATAAGAAGTTTATGAACATTTACTTTATTTGCACTTTATTACCCATGCGGCGGGAAACCCAGTTTCCCTCCCACCTGAGCAGTTGGAAATAGTCACAGCCCACCTGTATGAATCAACCTATGACCTTTTGTTATAATGCGAAGCCGAATTCCTGTGTCCAATGAACAATGAGATTGTAGGGACCATTGAATTGTATTGTGTGTGGGGCATAAATAGGCAGGCCGACCGTATCCAGTTCACTCTCTTCAACGGTTCTCATTGCTGATAATCGGGAGCTGGATATCGAGGCGCATGCGATCGTTTCCCCTTGTGCGTAAGTTTTCTCCGTAATCATATTGTCTTACTGTGAGCCATCTCTCTCTCTCTCTCTACTCTTTCTCTCGTATTTTCCTTTAATTGTATTGTATTGTATTTCCCGTGTAGTTATCTGGTTAGTTGGTCTATGTTATATTGTAGTGTATCATTTGTACTGTGATTCCTTTTTCAAGTATAATAGTTATAATACATATAATAGGTTTTGGACCCTAAGCCCAGGTATCTGTGTATTCTTTATAGGGTTAAGTATTCTCTGAGCGTCGGTGACGCTCAAGCAGCTTTGTAGTTAATCAGGTTACACCAGGTTGCACTTACACTCTGTCTCTACACTAAGGTATACTGTGTATCTCATTGTTAAAGGTATAGATATAAAGGTTTTTAACGTTGTAAGCGTCTGCACCGCTGGTGATCTCCTCGTGGTCCCGAGCGTACGCTACGCTATAGCGAATCATTACGTTAGTCGGCAGCCAATAGCGTGCCTGCCTGTGATCACTGGGCCGTAAGCGAACGTGACGCTTGAGCGTCTCGACTACGGTTGAGCGATCGCTACACAACTTGCGTACCCTTACGGTACTTCTTACGTAGGTAGCGTACAGTGTTCTTAGACCTCTTAAAGTGTTTTATATACGATAAATATTTAGCTTTATCAATTGGAGGCTCGCCCGTCCTTCACATATCTGCACTAGGTAGATCAGCAGACATTATCCCTCAGCAAAGGGCGGCAGGTTGTATCCCTCGTAGTGCTGACAGGATAAGCGTCTGCTTCGCTTAGGTAAAGAGTGCTGAAGGAATCCGGGAACCGGAGGTAAGAACAAAACGCTAGTGTCTTTTAAAACTGTTTTATTTTTCTGTCTTGCGTACACACGCACGCACACATATATATATCTGCATTTCTTTTTCTTTTTCATTTTCGTATATCACTCTCCTGTCTGCCAGTTTTATAGTTGATAGAAGTGCTAAAAGAGATTTGCCGTTATTTCATAGTTTAAGAGTAAAGGTAATATAGTTAAAAGATAGACAAACACACAGTTTTGCCTGGGAGATAAGGCGAAGTCAGTGTGTTGTGTGGTAGATGATCAAGGATCATCTACATTGATAAAAGTATAAATTGTGTTACGGTGGATCTTTGCTTTGCGTATACGTGTCTCTAACAAAGACTTGCGTACGCAATCCAAAGGCCGACGCACGCAGCGTATATTACGCAACGGAGCGTCCGGTTACGCCCACGTAGCTCAAGTCACGATAAGTTGATAAATAACGCAAAGCGATAAATAACGCGAGGCGAGAAATAACGCAAGTCTATTTTTGGGTGTCCGAAATTTAATTAACAGATCCTGCTCCTAATTGGTAACACACCTGATCTAAAGAAAAATTTCTGCGCAGAAATAGAAATAGAAACAAAAGTGTACATGTGATGAGTGAGTGTTTTTACAATTTTTAAAGGTTGAACCACAAGAAAAGTCGAGTACTCGTGAGGTACATGCGTGTAAGTGACGTGCACGGTGGCTAGGGAGGCATCCCTGGTTAAATATACAATTTTGAGCATTAGAGTATAGCAGACCAGGAGGTCATACTGTAACAAGACCAGGAGGTCATACTGTAACAAGACCAGGAGGTCATAGCAGACCAGGAGGTCCAGGTACAGCCGACAAGGAAGTCCGCTATACAGTTCACAGGCACAACACCGAAAAGGGTTGGTGCAACACCCATATAGGCCATATAAGCTCTGGCTGAAGGAATTCGCAGTCGTAAGTTTCGATTCCATTGGTCTTTCCGTACATAAGCTTAGTTGTTTGTGTACTGAACGACTGGACCGCACGTAAGTGTGTGCAGTAGTTAGTAATCTGACCTAATACCATTAGAGTAAAGGGGTCACAAACGCTATTTGTACACTCTAACGTGATTTGTGTAATTTTTTTTATTTTAAGGGAAGTTTGCTGCTCACTCAGGAACTATCCAGCAACCAATAGTTACTGGAAAGAGTAAGTGTTCTTCGGATAACCCTCGCAGGTTCCAGTAAATAGAGGTTCAGGTCGCAGGGGCCCTAGGTCGAGTACGCCAGCACCATATCGGTGTGATCAGGTCGTATTGGTCGGCGTGGGCGAGTGAGTGGGGTACTCGGTAAACCGCCACCGTCAGCCTATTGTGGACATTTGGTTTTGCGTAAGGGTTGGCTAAATAAAGCAACACTTTCGAACTATGGGGGCCACTTGTTCAGGTAGGGGGCGATCAACCTCGGTTCGGGTTGATTCAGTGGTCCGACCAATTGGGTCGGCCAGGTATATAATGTGTGAGAAATATGGAAGTCACACAGAAACTTTATGTGATGAATGGGAGAGAATGACTGTACATGACGGGGAGAAATTCCCAAGAGTAGGTAGCTTCAGCTCAGAAGTGTTACAAAATTTAAGGAGGAGGATATGTCTCATAAAATCAACAAAGAGACGAATCTAGCATTATGATTATTTACAGTTGTGGCAACAGGAAGGTGAGATACAGAGAGGTTTGGCTCAGGCGGCGGGATCTGGCTCTAACAGAAAACTGATTGCCACGGCCCCACCGCCACCATATATATCAGGAGAGAAGTTGATTGCGGAGAAAGACGCACTAAGGTGTAACACAAAATCACTTAGTAACTGTGTAAATGTTAATGATAATGTTAACCCATTAACCCATGCAAGTATTAACCCGTGCAAGTTGTACCCTGTTTTAAACTTTCCTCAGGAGTGTGATCAAGAGGACGAATCGGCAACGATTTCAGCGCTCTCTCTAGCAGCCACCATAGCAGAGACCACAGTAGGCACAGCTCCACCCACGAGATTAGTAAAGGCCCCTAGCGGAGGGATAGGTGAGGTCGTATCAACTGGTAAGTACGGCACCATGCATTATGCTGAGACTATTTCACCACAGCCTGTATGTCACGATCCGGGTATCTGGACGCCATTACTTACCCTTCAGATGCCTCCTAAGGCGGGCTCAGCGTTCCAGGACCGGATTCCGCTGTTCCTGAGTTTCCACATACAGAGTGGTCTTTTCATCAGCCGCGGCCTCCGCTGTGTCCGCGTGGTTAAATGTGCATCTATCAGCCTGGCGTCTCCTGTCTCCGGTGGCCGGCGCCGCCATTACTGTTTCCCAGACCACATGGATTACAAACCAAACTTCCCTCCAAGTGTCTGCATGGGCGCAGCCATCTTGGATTCTGTCATCTGATCATTTCCACCAATCTGCTGTCTGTGTTGTTGATTTGCATAATTGCCTAGCCAACCCCTTCCTTGCTGCAGGTATAAGTAAGCTGTACCTGAGCAAGGAAGACGTCAGTGCTTTGGTTGTCAAACCTAGTTCCTGTTTGTCTCTCTTCTATGATTGTCTTCCAGGTTCCAGCTCCTGTCTCAAGACTTCCACCATAGAGACCCGCACCAGCATTCCACCTGCGGTGTAGCCTGACTCTCCAATCCATTGTGGATTCATCTGTTTCCAGCTACAACACTACCTGCTTCCAGCTTCAGCTTCCAGCAGAGTACAGCTTCCCTTAAAGGGCCGGTGTCCTTTCTACACTTTACCACTCTCCACCGGAATTATTATTTCTCCGCTCTCAAGTTCTACATTTCAGTTCACATTTCATCGCTCCCAAAGTTCATTTATTATTTAACTGGTTCCAGCCAGTGTCCACTCCGTGCTAACAACAGTCTGGTTCCAGTCAGTATCCACAGCAGCTGTTTTACCTTCAGCAACCCAGCTCTTCCTGGAACACCAGCTGGTATAATCCTGGGTTATCTCCATTGCTACAGCCGGGCCTGGTAAGGACTTTCCATCTAGAAGATCATAAGAACTATCTCACACTACCAGTGCCCTGTGGCTCCTGCCATGCTGTAGTACTCAGGAACTGTATTTATTCTTTGCTGACTTTTACGTTTTCTTTTATTGCTGCTGTGATGCGGAGTTGTCATAATAAACATCATTGACTTTTATCTAAGTTGTCGTGGTCACGCCTTCGGGCAGTTATTATTCATGTTACTTACATGTCCAGGGGTCTGATACAACCTCCCAGGTTCCGGTACATCTCAGCCCCTACAACTGAGGCTGCCTCCCGTCAGCTCAGGCCCTCAGTTGTGACAGTAAGCACTGACCTAATGAATCCAGCCGGAGACCAGGATCAAGCGGCCAGGCCGATGCAAGAACTGGCAGCCCGACTAGAACATCAGGAGGCTGCACAGGGCCACATCATCCGCTGTCTCCAGGATCTCTCTACTCGGCTGGATGGGATTCAGACAACTCTCCGTGGATCAGGCGCGTCTGGTGCGTCAACCACAGTGACTCCAGCTATAACCCCACCCACCTTACCCACTTCTGCTCCACGTCTTCATCTTCCAACGCCAGCAAAATTTGACGGATCTCCAAGATTCTGCAGGGGATTTCTCAACCAGTGTGAGATTCAGTTTGAGCTACAACCTGGCAATTTTCCCAGTGACCGTACAAAAATTGCCTACATTATTTCTCTTCTCAGTGGCTCAGCCCTTGATTGGGCATCACCGTTATGGGAGAGGTCCGATACCCTGCTATCTTCTTACACTGCATTTGTGTCAACATTCAGGCGCATCTTCGACGAGCCAGGCCGGGTAACTTCAGCTTCGTCTGAGATTCTCCGTTTACGCCAGGAATCACGTACTGTAGGACAATATCTTATACAGTTCCAGATCCTGGCATCCGAACTGGCATGGAACGACGAGGCCCTGTATGCTGCATTCTGGCATGGTTTATCCGAGCGTATTAAAGATGAGTTAGCTACCAGAGACTTACCCTCCAAGTTAGATGAGCTAATCTCACTTTGTACGAAAGTTGACTTGCGTTTCAGAGAGAGAGCAACTGAGCGTGGAAGATCATCTGCTCCAAAATCTTCTGCTCCTCCTCCTCGCCAACTGTCACCAACTACAGATGAACCCATGCAAATTGGCCGTTCCCGTTTAACTCCTGCTGAGCGCCGAAGACGTCTCTCCGAGTTTCTCTGTCTGTATTGTGCAGCTCCGTCTCACACCATTAATGCCTGTCCCAAACGTCCGGGAAACTCCAGATCCTAGCTCGCCAAGGAGAGGGCCGGCTAGGAGTAATGATCTCCTCTCCATCTCCTCAAGATTGTGACCTCCCAGTCTCGCTTCAAGTTGCTCAACGTTATCAGAACGTCATTGCCCTCCTGGATTCCGGAGCAGCTGGGAACTTTATTACTGAAGCCTATGTTAAACGGTGGTCCCTACCCACCGAGAGACTTCCTTCGTCCTTTTCCTTAACTGCTGTGGATGGCAGTAAAATTTTTGATACAGTTATTTCTCTAAGGACTCTACCAGTTCGTCTGAGAGTGGGAGTTCTTCATTCCGAACTTATTTCATTTTTAGTGATTCCAAGAGCCACACATCCTGTGGTCCTGGGCCTTCCATGGCTCCGTCTTCACAATCCTACAATTGATTGGACGACTACGCAAATCCTGGCATGGGGTTCCTCCTGTACTAAGACATGTTTGTTTAAAGTGTTGCCTGTCTGTTCTTCCTCCCCCAGGTCGTCTGATGTTCCACCTCCTCCATATCAAGATTTCACGGATGTGTTCAGTAAAGCTTCTGCTGATATCCTTCCTCCTCATAGAGAATGGGACTGCCCGATTGATCTCGTTCCAGGGAAGGTTCCACCTCGAGGCCGAACTTATCCGTTGTCTCTCCCCGAGACACATTCTATGGAGGAATACATTAAAGAGAACCTAGCAAAGGGGTTCATTCGACCTTCTTCTTCTCCAGCCGGCGCAGGCTTCTTTTTTGTAAAGAAGAAAGATGGTGGTCTGCGGCCGTGCATCGACTACAGAGGTTTGAACGACATTACCATCAAGAACCGCTATCCTTTACCCCTGATTACTGAGCTCTTTGACAGAGTTAGCGGAGCTACCATCTTTACAAAGCTGGACCTGAGAGGTGCATACAATCTCATCCGGATCCGTGAGGGTGACGAGTGGAAGACCGCATTTAACACCCGTGACGGACATTATGAGTACCTCGTCATGCCCTTCGGATTGAGCAATGCTCCAGCTGTCTTCCAGCATTTCGTCAATGAGATCTTCAGAGACATTCTATACCGTCATGTCGTGGTCTATCTAGATGATATCCTCATTTTTGCCAACGATTTAGAGGAACATCGTTTCTGGGTAAAGGAGGTTCTGTCCCGTCTCCGTGTCAATCATCTCTACTGCAAATTAGAGAAATGCGTCTTTGAAGTCAAGTCCATTCCGTTTCTAGGGTACATTGTGTCCGGTTCCGGACTAGAGATGGATCCTGAGAAACTACAAGCAATCCAGAATTGGCCGGTACCCTTAACCCTCAAAGGGGTCCAGAGGTTCTTAGGGTTCGCCAATTATTACCGAAAGTTTATACGAGACTTTTCCACCATTGTGGCGCCTATTACTGCTTTCACCAAGAAGGGTGCTAACCCGTCCAAGTGGTCTGAAGAAGCCATGCAAGCTTTTCATCTTTTAAAACAGAGGTTCATCTCTGCACCTGTCCTGAAACAGCCTGACATCGACTCTCCTTTCATCTTAGAGGTGGATGCCTCCTCCGTTGGAGTAGGAGCGGTGTTATCTCAGAGGGCTAAAGATGGTCATTTACATCCTTGCAGTTTCTTCTCACGGAAGTTCTCCCCAGCGGAGCGCAACTATGCCATTGGCGACCAGGAGTTGCTAGCCATCAAGCTCGCTCTAGAGGAGTGGAGATATCTGTTTGAGGGAGCTTCTCATTCAATCACCATCCTTACAGACCACAAGAACCTTCTATATCTAAAAGGCGCACAATGTCTCAACCCTCGTCAGGCCAGATGGGCACTTTTCTTTTCCAGGTTCGACTTTAAACTCCAGTTCTGTCCGGGCTCTCAGAATCGCAAGGCCGATGCCCTTTCCCGCTCATGGGAGCAAGAAAATGAGTCAGAGTCTTCAGACAAGCATCCTATTATAAATCCGTTGGCATTCTCCACGGTAGGGATGGACTCTACGCCCCCATCAGGGAAAAGTTTTGTGAAGCCGACACTAAGGAAGAAGCTCATGCATTGGGCCCATGCTTCCCGTTTTGCCGGACATACAGGTATCCAAAAAACCCTGGAGTTTATCTCTAGGTCCTATTGGTGGCCAACTCTGAAAAAGGACGTTTTGGAGTTTATTGCATCTTGCCCAAAGTGTGCTCAACATAAAGTATCCCGCCAGTCGCCTGCGGGGCAACTGGTTCCACTATCTGTTCCCCGTCGACCATGGACCCATTTGTCGATGGATTTTATTACAGATTTGCCCATGTGCAACAAGTTCAATACCATCTGGGTGGTAGTTGACCGGTTCACCAAGATGGCACACTTCATTCCTCTCACCGGTCTTCCGTCAGCTTCCAAGTTGGCTCAAGTATTCATACAAGAGATCTTCCGACTCCACGGTCTTCCAGAAGAAATTATCTCAGATCGAGGAGTTCAATTCACAGCCAAATTCTGGCGAAGTTTATGTCAAGTCCTCCAAGTCAAGTTAAAGTTTTCCACGGCTTACCATCCTCAGACCAATGGTCAAACTGAGAGGGTGAATCAGGACTTGGAGGCCTTCCTCCGCATCTATGTGTCCTCCTCTCAAGATGACTGGGTTCAATTACTTCCCTGGGCCGAGTTCTGTCATAACAACCAGTATCATTCTTCATCTTCTTCAACACCATTCTTCACCAACTTTGGATTCCACCCTAAAGTCCCTGAGTTCCAACCGCTTCCAGCAACTTCTGTTCCCGCAGTGGATATCACCTTGCATCAGTTTGCCAATATCTGGAAGAGCGTACGATCAGCTCTGCTCAAGGCATCGTTCAGGTACAAGAAGTTTGCGGATAAGAAGCGTCGAGCAGTTCCTGCTCTCAAGGTGGGTGATCGGGTATGGTTATCCACGAAGAATTTGAGGTTAAGAGTTCCCAGTATGAAGTTTGCACCTCGCTACATCGGTCCTTTCAAAATTGATCAAGTCATCAATCCTGTTGCTTACAGACTCCAGTTACCTCCCTTCTTAAAAATACCCAGGACATTCCATGTTTCCCTGTTGAAACCGCTAATCTTGAATCGGTTTCATTCCTCACTTCCACCAACTCCGAAAGTCCAAACTCAACGAGGCGTTGAGTATGAAGTGGCCAAGATCCTGGACTCACGTCACCGTTACGGTCAACTTCAGTATCTCATTGACTGGAAGGGCTATGGTCCTGAAGAACGCTCTTGGACCAATGCCTCTGACGTCCATGCTCCTGCCTTGGTCCGAAATTTCCACGCAAAGTTTCCTTTAAAGCCTAAGAAGTGTCCTGGGGCCACTCCTAAAGGGGGGGGTGCTGTCACGATCCGGGTATCTGGACGCCATTACTTACCCTTCAGATGCCTCCTAAGGCGGGCTCAGCGTTCCAGGACCGGATTCCGCTGTTCCTGAGTTTCCACATACAGAGTGGTCTTTTCATCAGCCGCGGCCTCCGCTGTGTCCGCGTGGTTAAATGTGCATCTATCAGCCTGGCGTCTCCTGTCTCCGGTGGCCGGCGCCGCCATTACTGTTTCCCAGACCACATGGATTACAAACCAAACTTCCCTCCAAGTGTCTGCATGGGCGCAGCCATCTTGGATTCTGTCATCTGATCATTTCCACCAATCTGCTGTCTGTGTTGTTGATTTGCATAATTGCCTAGCCAACCCCTTCCTTGCTGCAGGTATAAGTAAGCTGTACCTGAGCAAGGAAGACGTCAGTGCTTTGGTTGTCAAACCTAGTTCCTGTTTGTCTCTCTTCTATGATTGTCTTCCAGGTTCCAGCTCCTGTCTCAAGACTTCCACCATAGAGACCCGCACCAGCATTCCACCTGCGGTGTAGCCTGACTCTCCAATCCATTGTGGATTCATCTGTTTCCAGCTACAACACTACCTGCTTCCAGCTTCAGCTTCCAGCAGAGTACAGCTTCCCTTAAAGGGCCGGTGTCCTTTCTACACTTTACCACTCTCCACCGGAATTATTATTTCTCCGCTCTCAAGTTCTACATTTCAGTTCACATTTCATCGCTCCCAAAGTTCATTTATTATTTAACTGGTTCCAGCCAGTGTCCACTCCGTGCTAACAACAGTCTGGTTCCAGTCAGTATCCACAGCAGCTGTTTTACCTTCAGCAACCCAGCTCTTCCTGGAACACCAGCTGGTATAATCCTGGGTTATCTCCATTGCTACAGCCGGGCCTGGTAAGGACTTTCCATCTAGAAGATCATAAGAACTATCTCACACTACCAGTGCCCTGTGGCTCCTGCCATGCTGTAGTACTCAGGAACTGTATTTATTCTTTGCTGACTTTTACGTTTTCTTTTATTGCTGCTGTGATGCGGAGTTGTCATAATAAACATCATTGACTTTTATCTAAGTTGTCGTGGTCACGCCTTCGGGCAGTTATTATTCATGTTACTTACATGTCCAGGGGTCTGATACAACCTCCCAGGTTCCGGTACATCTCAGCCCCTACAACTGAGGCTGCCTCCCGTCAGCTCAGGCCCTCAGTTGTGACACTGTAGAATCTACACAGAATGAGGTTGTTAGAATTACACCTGTTAGAGTAATAGCAGTGCCAAATGGGAAAACAGACACATCAGGAGCCACTCCCATTAGGAACATTGCCATGTACACCCCATTTTCCCGAATGGAATTAAGGACCATAGTGTCTGAATTTCCTGACCCTAGAAAAGACTTAGTTGCCAGTCAAAAATACATCAGAGACTTAGGTAACACTGCAGAGCCCAACAATAAAGACTGGCAGATATTGCTGAGAGCATGTTTACCCTCAAATGTCGACGCAACTCAATTTTTAGCTGATTGCGGACTAGATCATGATGTACCTCTTACAGATGTGTACAACCAAGATAATGTGAAAAGAATAAACTTGCAGTTAAAAGAGTATTTCCCAGCAGTAGCTAAATGGAATAAGATATTCTCCATTAAACAGAAGGAGTCAGAGACAGCTGCAGAGTATTTTCACAGAGCATTATTAGAAATGGCAAAATACACAGGCATAGAGGACATTAAAACAGACACAAACCATCGGGAAGTAGCAGTATCGGTACTGATGGATGGTTTAAAAGAGTCATTGAAGACTAGGGTACAGACCACACAACCATGTTGGCGAGGTCTGTCTGTGGCTACTTTGAGAGAGGCTGCTATTGATCACGATAGAAACATCACCAGACACAGGGAACAACAAGGTGATAAATTAATGTCAGTAAGTATACAGGCTCTGACCACAAGGCAGCCTTTGTTTGTATCACCAAATCCTGTGGGTAAGTCAAGTATGGTTACTTGTTATTCTTGTCACAAACAGGGACACATGGCACGAGATTGTAGAGTAAAGAATCCACGAAACTCATACCAACCCCCTAGACAACGACACGACACACGACATTGGGATCGGGGTCCACAGAAACGGAGTTATGAGCCACATACAGGGGAAACAAAAAGATATCCCCCGAATAGAGACTGGCATGCCTCTGGTAGTTCCCAGCTAACTCCCTCACAAGTAGTTGCTGCCAGCGGGATTCAGGAAGGTCACCATACCCAATAGGGGTGTGGCCATACCTGTAATCTGCAGCCAGTAAAGTTAATTGCCAACCTTGGAAGTGAACCCGAGATCGCAATTAATGTAGCTGGTAAAACTTTAAACTTTCTTGTAGACACAGGGGCGGCCAAGTCAGTGATAAATTCGATAGTGGGCATGAGAACCACTGGTAGGACAATTCCAGCCATGGGAGTAACAGGAGTAGTCCAGCACTACCCTGTTAGCAAACCAGCCGAGATTACAATAGGGCCTTTGCATACCAAGCATTCCTTTTTGCTGGCTGCATCGGCACCAACTAATCTCCTGGGAAGAGACTTACTGTGTAAAATGGGGTGCGTCATTTATTGTACTCCTGAAGGTGTATTCTTGGACATACCTGAGAAACACGCTCAGGAAGTGCGAGACATGTTAGACTCCCCATCAAAATTAATGTCACATACCATTATGACAAATAGGAATCCATCCCAAATAGAAGAGATGACATCTCAGATACCAGAGTCACTTTGGACAAAAGACGGACAAGACACTGGATTAATGGCAAACGTAGCTCCAGTAGTTGTACAAGTAAAAGATGGTAGGATAGCTCCAAAAATCCCACAGTACCCTCTGAAGCCAGAGGTGGAGTTAGGAGTTTACCCAGTAATAGAGCGCTTGCTACAACAGGGCATTCTGGTAAGAACGTCCAGCACTGCCAATAGTCCCATCTTCCCTGTTAAAAAGAGTGGGGGGAGGGGTTACAGACTAGTGCAGGATCTAAGGGGGATTAACAAAATAGTTGAGAGTCAGTTCCCCGTAGTGCCAAATCCAGCTGTCATCCTAATGCAAATCCCTCCCACTGCCAAATTTTTCACTGTTATTGACCTCTGCTCCGCTTTCTTTTCGGTACCTCTGCACCCTGACAGACAATATTTGTTTGCATTTACATACAGAGGAGTCCAATACACGTGGACTCGATTACCCCAAGGTTTCATAGATAGTCCAAGTATATTTTCTCAGGCTTTGCATGATTGTTTACAGTCTTTCCAACCAGACAGTGGATCAGTATTGATACAGTATGTGGACGATTTACTACTGTGTTCAGATTCACTGGAAGCATCTCTGAAGGATACGAAACAGCTCCTGTTTCATCTTTCAGACACAGGACACAAGGTTTCCAAAGACAAGTTGCAATTATGCCAAACTAAGGTAAAATATTTGGGACACTGTCTAACACAAGGACTGAGACACCTGACCGCTGATAGAATCCAAGCAATTAGAGACATGACTCTGCCACAAACCCAGCAACAGATCAGAACGTTTTTAGGAATGTGTGGGTATTGCCGTAATTGGATCCCAGGGTTTTCCATTTTGGCGTTACCTTTGCAGGAAATGGTCTCCTCAAACAAACCTGATAGGATTTCGCATACAGACGAGTCCGAAGCAGCATTTGAGAGACTCAAACAGTGCCTAACGCAGGCACCAGCACTAGGTATGCCAGACTATGGGAAACCCTTTGAACTATACGGAACAGAAAGTGCTGGTTGCGCGGCAGGTGTACTAACCCAAAAACACGGTGATGCCAGCAGGCCAGTTGCATACTACAGCGCGCAGCTAGACACGGTAGCGCGATCCCTCCCCACATGCTTACGAAGCGTTGCTGCGATAGCATTGCTAGTGACAAAAAGCGAAGATGTCGTGCTAGGCCACAACCTCACAATCCATACGCCACATGCAGTATCAGCCTTATTGAATTCTGCCCAAACCAGACACGTCTCATCAGCGAGGTTTACAAGATGGGAATTGGCACTAATGGCCCCCGTAAACATCACCATAAGGAGATGCAGTGCATTAAATCCTGCAACGTATCTCCCAGGTGTGCCTGGTCAGGCACAAAGGGTGGAAGGTGAGAGTGATGGGGAAGGAGGATTTAATATAAAGGAAGATACACATGATTGTATGGAATATTTGACCCAAAATTTTACCGCAAGGCCTGACATCAGTGACAACCCACTGGAAGATGCAGAACTTACGTTCTACACGGACGGTAGTTGCCATAGACAGTCAGACTCGGGAGACTTGTGTACTGGATACGCAGTCGTAGATGACCAAGACACCATAGAAGCGGAACCGCTAGGCCCACCTCACTCAGCCCAAGTTGCTGAACTGGTCGCCCTAACCAGAGCATGTGAATTGGCTAAAGGTAAGTCAGCCAATATCTACACCGATTCTAGATACGCATTCGGAGTAGTCCATGATTTCGGAGCCCTATGGCGTCTCAGAAATTTCATGACGGCCGCTGGTACACCGGTAGCGCATGCAGCTCACATAAAAAGGCTTCTAACAGCGATACAGGAACCCGACAGAGTGGCTGTTATCAAATGTAAAGCACACACATATAGCCAAGACCCGGTATCACTTGGTAACAGCCGAGCAGATGAAGCTGCTAAGTTAGCAGCTGCTACCCCCATACAGACAGACACCACACAATTGATGGTATTTAATACCATTAACACACAGAAGTTGTGTGAAATGCAAAATTTGTGTTCCACACAGGAAAGGGCAGTCTGGAAGGCAAAGGGATATGGCCAGGAGTCCTCAGGACTCTGGACGGATGGACATGGTAAACCAGTGGCCCCCAGAGCATATCTTCCATGTCTGGCTGAAGCAGCTCACGGGCTGACTCATCTAGGCAAGGAAGGGATGTGCAAATTGGTGAGAGCATATTGGTGCGCCCCAGGATTCTCCTCTCATGCGAATAAAAGAGCAATGTCATGCCTTACCTGTTTGAGAAAGAATATTGGAAAGGCAATACCTACAGAACCATCCCATATCCCACCTGCCGGCGGCCCTTTCCAGGTAATACAAATTGACTTTATACAATTACCCCCTTGTCGGAATTTGAAATATGTACTTGTTTGTATAGATGTTTTCTCAAATTGGGTCGAAGCATTTCCTGCGGCTACAAATACCGCTATGTTTACTGCTAAGAAAATTGTGCAGGAATTTGTATGTAGATATGGTATCCCTAGAATAATCGAAAGTGATAGGGGTACCCATTTTACAGGTGATGTCTTTCAAGGAATGTGTAAGTTGATGGGAATTGATAGCAAGCTGCACACTCCGTACCGTCCACAGGCGAGTGCGAAGGTCGAAAGAGTGAACAGCACTATTAAAAATAAATTGAGTAAAGTGATGGCAGAGACAGGATTGACATGGCCAGAAGCTTTACCCATTGTATTGTACAGTATCAGAACCACTCCCAGGTCCCCTCTTAATCTGTCTCCCTTTGAAATCTTGTTTGGTCGACAACCGCATGCCATGATTAACCCTCAGGATGATTTGAAATGTAACAATGAAGTAACTGTAAAGTACTTGATTAACATGAGTAAACAGTTAAGGAATCAAAATGATAATCTGAAGTTGGTGATTCCTGATCTACCTGATAGTAATTGTCATGACATTGAACCTGGGGATTATGTAATGATACGGAATTTTCTACGCTCAGGTTGCCTTATTGATAGATGGGAAGGACCATACCAGGTCTTATTGACTAGCACTACAGCATTGAAGGTTGCTGAGAGAGAGACTTGGGTCCATTCATCCCACTGCAAGAAGGTTGCTGATCCAGAGAAGTCCCGTGATAAGGAACAGACGGTAGAGGTTGTATCACTGGAGTGTCTGTTCCAGGAGGACTGAGGCGGCACCTGAGCCTTGAAGACCGAGAGCTGTTGTCGACTCCCCACTCCCTTTTATTGTTTTTTTCCACTTCCCATCCCCTCTCCCTCAAATTTCTTTTTCCTCCTTCTCATTCTTCTCCGTTTCCTCCTATAAGATGGACTTGCCCCAAGAGACTGTGATCCGGATTTTCCTGTTGACCATGATGTTGACCAGAGCAGTCTGTTCCGGCGAGAGTACCATGGAGGTCGATAGAGGTTCTGGAATGGGTTCTGATGATAAAGATGGAGGCGTAGTTTTCCAAGATCAACCTAACCAACAAGCAAAGGCGAGTATCAGAAAACGATCCGATAGCATTGACCATAGAAGGAATTGTGACGGATTGTTAGCTGAGGAAAACTGTATCTGTAGACTCTGTAACAATGTCATTGAAGATGGGTGCATTAAGAAATGCCAATCCAGTTTTAATATCCATATGGACCGGCATCCATTGAGTGACTATCACTCCTTAGTGGGTAATGTGTTAAACAAAACAGATTGTTGGGTATGCTCTCAAGTACCTCAAGGTCATAGCAAATCAGGGCTAGTACCATTTCCTTTAACGATAGGGGAGGTACTTGAGTTAAATGGTGGGAGACCGGTGGACAGGAGGTTTAATATCTCCAGCCCTCCTAGTTTGAAGCTCCACCAATACCATGTGGATAGGTCCCTATTATGTTTCAACATCTCCAATCCCAGAAAACCGGGAAATTGGGAAGTGTCATGGAGTAACCACACCATGACCTTTTCGCATAGAGCAGATAGAATGCCCACAGATACAGAGCTTGTACGCCACATAGCCAGTAGAGGAAAATCTTTCCGGTATAGGTACACCTTAGGAAATAGGATTACGAGAGTTGGAGAAGTATCACCAGGATACTGTGCACATATCGTACAACCTGATACGTGTATTAAGCAGATGGAAGAATTAGGGTTAGGAGATTTCACCTGGAAGGTGTGTAATATGGTTATGTCCATCTCCGTCCCATATGTTCTCCCCGATGATGCATATTTCATATGCGGGAGAAAGGCGTACAAGTGGCTTGCCCCAAACTCTGAAGGATTGTGTTATATTGGAAAAGTATTGCCTGAAGTGATGACTGTAACACATGACAAAATGAAAGACATACATCGTGGTGCCCAAGCTCCTTATACTCACACCCATTACGAGCACGTTGTTAAAAGGCACCTGATAGAGAAGACAGAGCATCCGGCCTCTGATCTGATAAGTGAATCCACCGGGATTCAATTCTTAATCGCGTTAGATTTCACCCGCACCGCTAGAGGAGTGCTAAATTATAAATACATATCGGCGCTCGCAAATTTGTTAGATAATATCACTGAAATGTATGATGACACGTTTAGATATACTGGAAGGGAACTTCAAGCTTATAAAACAGAACTGGTGCAGCATAGAATGGTTCTTAATTACCTCACAGCAGTGACAGGCGGATATTGTGTTACATTGGCAACACAGTACAGCGTGAAGTGTTGCACGTATATCACGAATAGCACCGAGGATCCGGTCGAGGTCATAGACCAAAAGATGGACGATATTCTCCAATTGAAGTGGGAATTTCGCCGAAAACACAATCTCACTCTTGCTGCTGTAGGTAATGAGCTGACTGGTTGGGTGTCATGGTTGAACCCACGAAATTGGTTCTCCGGTTTGGGAGACTGGGCTCAAGGAGTCATAATGGATGTTGGGAAGTTTCTCCTATGTATCTTAGGTGTTGTCATATCAATTGGCTTGATATTTAGATGCGGTCAGGCTTTAATGAAGTGCAAACATCGTACCAGGGTAATGAGTTTGAGGAGTGAGGAAACTGTAATTAACCTGGATTTGATTTATGACCCAATGATAGAAATAATGATGTAATGAAAATGCGATTATACGGTCCGTTTCTTTCACCTGTTTTTCTGGTTTTTCTCCAAGATAAAAAGACCCACTTGGACGAGGAAGTTGACGAGACGCTATACAGACAACGGATAGACCAAAGAAGAAGTTTTGACCACTTTAGATACGGACATTTGATGAACTTTGCCATGGATCCCCAGTTTCCCTAGAATTCTTAAACTTACGCTAGCCCAACATTTTTTTGTAAATCTAATGGCATTGACAAAGCTTTTTGCTCACACCTAATGGGCAACACAGCGCAAAGAAGACGACTTTCAACTGATACCGAACAAAACTTCAACCGACAGATGTACATTAACCTGACATAGAATACCACCGCATTTACCGTAATTATGTCTTTTCTTCATTTCTACAACCCTCAGGTAATGACACACATAGTATAGGGAATACAGGCACAGATATCAGCAATCACATATTCCCCCATTCATGTATCATCAACTAAAATGTGCTCCCCATTTTGTTCAAATCCGAAAAGAGCTCGGTAAAGTTTGACAGCCCATCCACAGACCCGTACCACGGGATAAGAAGGAATTCAAATGTATACTTCGCAATACCTCGAAGCTTGATTTACAACACGTACGGCACGATGATACATGACCCCCCCAAACACGGATTCATACACACATGTTTCTGCTATCTCACTAGGTCATACCCTCTTCACACCTACTCCTCTCTCCTCCCTTACCCAACCATGGAAATGAATTAACCCCTAACATATATTTTTCTCCTTTTGAAATGTTTTCAGGAAGTGGCAGTTATTATTGACTGCCAAAGGGTGGACTGTCAAAGTCAGAAAAATATCTCTATGCACACTACCATATTTGCACCTCACACAGGTCCGTGCTGCGCATGCGTACGCTCTCCCGTACGTGCGCATACTCACAGTCGCGGGCACCCGCAGGCGCATGGTATGCGTATTTACGGTAGAGTTTATGCGATCATAGCGTGCGACTCAATCATTCATTACATATTTTCACTAATAAGGTATTTTATAGATCATGGTCCCTTTGATAGATTCTGAAAGTTTGGTTAATATAGAATGTTCATGAACAGAGAAATCCCTCTTTGTTTGATACGAAGGGTCAGACAGGAGTAATACAGTGGTGTTTAGTATCCATCGGAAGAATATTTAATTAGAAATATTCCGGTGTTGGTTTGAAGCAGATCAATCGCTCGTGCGAATAGTTATGGACATAAGAAGTTTATGAACATTTACTTTATTTGCACTTTATTACCCATGCGGCGGGAAACCCAGTTTCCCTCCCACCTGAGCAGTTGGAAATAGTCACAGCCCACCTGTATGAATCAACCTATGACCTTTTGTTATAATGCGAAGCCGAATTCCTGTGTCCAATGAACAATGAGATTGTAGGGACCATTGAATTGTATTGTGTGTGGGGCATAAATAGGCAGGCCGACCGTATCCAGTTCACTCTCTTCAACGGTTCTCATTGCTGATAATCGGGAGCTGGATATCGAGGCGCATGCGATCGTTTCCCCTTGTGCGTAAGTTTTCTCCGTAATCATATTGTCTTACTGTGAGCCATCTCTCTCTCTCTCTCTCTACTCTTTCTCTCGTATTTTCCTTTAATTGTATTGTATTGTATTTCCCGTGTAGTTATCTGGTTAGTTGGTCTATGTTATATTGTAGTGTATCATTTGTACTGTGATTCCTTTTTCAAGTATAATAGTTATAATACATATAATAGGTTTTGGACCCTAAGCCCAGGTATCTGTGTATTCTTTATAGGGTTAAGTATTCTCTGAGCGTCGGTGACGCTCAAGCAGCTTTGTAGTTAATCAGGTTACACCAGGTTGCACTTACACTCTGTCTCTACACTAAGGTATACTGTGTATCTCATTGTTAAAGGTATAGATATAAAGGTTTTTAACGTTGTAAGCGTCTGCACCGCTGGTGATCTCCTCGTGGTCCCGAGCGTACGCTACGCTATAGCGAATCATTACGTTAGTCGGCAGCCAATAGCGTGCCTGCCTGTGATCACTGGGCCGTAAGCGAACGTGACGCTTGAGCGTCTCGACTACGGTTGAGCGATCGCTACACAACTTGCGTACCCTTACGGTACTTCTTACGTAGGTAGCGTACAGTGTTCTTAGACCTCTTAAAGTGTTTTATATACGATAAATATTTAGCTTTATCATACCGGACATTGCATAGCATCAGGTGGCATTGAAAGACAGTATTCATTTAAACAACTTCGAAATAACATCTTTCTGATTAACATCTTGCTACTAATTTGCATGTGGATTTATTAATTACTAACTTACTGGACAGCGCACAGGATCAGGTGATACTGAAAGATAGTATCCATTCAAATAGAGGCCTCATTGAGAAGGGGATTAAATTAACCAGTGCACTTAAATAACACCTATGTTAAGTGAATGTGGATCTTTAAGTAATTTTTCTGATTGCATAGGTTGTTTGGTATAATATATCTATATTTCATTGGAAGTTGGAGATATATATTTATATTTTTTAATATAGATTTTTGTATTTAGTTTTTATATGTGTGGTACTGGCCGTTATCAAATTGTGATAAAACTGTATGTATGTTGATTATTTATATAAGTAAAAATCTTTGTACAAAGTGAGAAGCACTGCCTTATTATTTATTTGTTTTTTCTCTGTTTGGGGCTAATTGGGATCAGTTCCCAAGGTCAGCTGCTCTTACTTTGAGGATTGACAGCGCCAGGTGTATATGCTTTGTAGAACTTGGTGAGAATAGAAGGGAGGGGCATAGTAAGATGAAGGGGGGAGGAGGACAACAGGACAAAAAAAATGAAAACAATTTTCTTAATCCTAGTGATCAACACATAAACAAGGAAAGTCAATCAAATCAAAGAACAAATAGACACGGATTAATAGTCAATAATGTAAAATGTATGCTTTGAAATGCAAGAAGCCTATCTGGAAAAATGGGGGGATTGGAACTAATAGCAATGAGCGAGCAATACGACATCATAGCTATCACTGAAACATGGTGGGATGGTTCCCACGATTGGGCAATAAATTTGGAGGGCTACACTCTATTCAGGAAAGACAGGGAATATAAAAAGGGAGGCGGAATTTGTCTTTATGTCAAGCCTAGTCTTACACCATACCTAAGGGAAATTGATTGCGAGGGTGAAAGTGATAAGATTGAGTCAATATGGGTGGAAATAATACTTTGGGGTAAATATCCTAAGAAACTGTTAATAGGAACATGCTATAAACCGCCAGATATAACTGTGGCTGATGAAGTGCAACTATACCAGCAAATTGAAAAGGCAGCAAAAATGGGGGAAGTGTTGATTATAGGGGACTTTAATTATCCTAACATTAATTGGTCATTGGAGGCAGGTGTAACAGCTAGTGGTAGGGCGTTTTAAACGTACTAAGGATAACTATTTGTCCCAAGTGATTGAGAAACAAAGTAGAAACAACACCATACTAGATCTGGTGATAACAAATAATGTAGAGAAAATAACTAACACATTGGTAATATGTCACCAAAAACAGCATTATAAGGGTTTGTCCAAAACTTTTAATTTTAGTAAAGCGAATTTTACCTCGCTCAGACAATCGACAAAGGGCGTAGATTGGGACCAAATCTTTAATGGTAAGAGTATTGCAAATATGTGGATCACCTTTAAAACGTTGCTGTGGGGGGCGTGGTCTAGCCTGTGAGCTGTGAGGTGGTGACTCTGGAGAGCTCCTGCCAGTTTTGGCTTTTTGACTGACTGAAAAGTGCCCCAGGGGACCCTAACCCCCCCATATCCTCTACTGCTGACTACCCTTCCCATCTGGAATCAGAGGGTCTGGGCTGCGGAATCGGGGGACCCTTTTAAGGGTTCCTGCGGGTTGTGGCCCTCCCCTCCACCTGAAGCCGGGGACTACAGTGTGCTCTCCTCCTGACCGGAAGTGCGGCTAGGCGGGCCGCTCGGCGGAGGGGCTCGGGGATAGAAGCTGCTACCCTGAAGAGGAGTGATGGAGCGTTACCTGTGCTTACTCCCCCTGGGTCCCGGCGGCTGTGGTCTGGATCGTGTGCGGTGAGCGGCATCTGCACCTGCGGCTGTCTCCCCCTGTGACTCAGCGGCTTACAGTTTGTCCTGCCGGGGTCCCCCACTTGCTTACCTTATTGTGCCCGGGTCTCCGGTGCACACACGAGGGGTCCGTGTATCTGCGGGAGCCTGTCCACGGCTGTGGGCAGCTCCATAGGCGGTGCGGGCGGGGCCGGCTGCTCCCTCCACTGCTGGGCGGCTGTAGCTGTGCTTGTCCTCTCCCTGCGCTGGCTTTGTTATTCTCCACAGACGGGCAGACATCCATAGCACATCACATACATAAGCCCCCTTGTATCTTTATCTGCTCAGGGCTGCTGGAATCTCTGATATATTCTACACACAGTAGCCTGGATCTGTGTATCCCACTTAATTCCCTGGCATATCTGACACCTATGTACTAGGTCTACCTACACTACCTGCAACCTCCTGCCTGTTCCTTATACTTGTTAGCCCTTTCAGCTGTGGAGTTGGGATTCTCTAATTCCAGGGTCATCTGCCTCCTGAATTTGGATCCCCTCTGCTAGGGGGTGACTGGGGATGGATGGTCGCTCTCATGAATCTGTGCTGCCACTGCTGTGCTGAGATGTGACCTCCTCTGCATTATTTCCTTCTAGTGCCTCCCTGCAATCATTCTAGCCGACACATCTCTCCACGCAACACGGTCGTTCTTATGTTAGATTGAGCCCCGCTGTACCCCTTTTCTACTGTATTTAAAGTCTCTCTGGAAAAGTGCGACGTCATGCCTCCGAAGAAGCATAAAGCCTCCAAACCGGTCTCTCAAGTCGCCTTTTTTAAGTCTTCACCCTATCACAACAAGCCTCAAGAAGCTGGAGTTCCTGCGACTGGCTCGACACCCTCGACCATGCTGCCCTCTTCCCTGGCGTCTGCATTCCCTCCTTACGACTCCCCCTCTTCACCGCGTCTAGAGGATAGTGAGGCCTTAACGGTGGGCAGTATGAAACTCCTGTTACATCAATTTAAAGATGAAGTTACATCTGAGTTCAGAGCCATGTTGAAATCCTGCCAGAGCTCTATTGAAGATTTGGGTGAGAGGAGCGGTCAACTGGAAACAAAAATGGGCGAAGTGGTGGGCTCACATAATTCCCTTATAGACTCTCATGATACCCTCGAGGGAGAAGTGGTTGCCCTGCGGGATAAGGTTGCGGATTTGGAAGATCGCTCGCGCAGGAACAACCTTAAACTCAGGGGGGTTCCTGAATCGGTCTCCAATAGCAGTCTTCATGACTATACTATAGAGATTTTCAAGAAACTACTGCCCTCTGCCACTTCCTCGGATCTGCTTATAGACTGCATACATCGGCTCCCGAAGTCCCGGAGTGCTCCAGAGGGATCGTCCAGAGATGTTGTAATGAGGGTTCACTTCTACCATATTAAAGAGTCTCTGCTCAAAGCGGCTAGACCTTCTTCTGACTCAGCAGAGGCTTTAGGCCAGCTTCAACTATTTGGAGACTTGTCGCAGTACACCCTTATTAAAGACGCTATTTCCAACCTGTTACCATAGCTCTTCGGAAGGCTAGCATTGTCTATAGATGGGGTTTACCCACGCGTTTGCTAATTTCCAGAGATGGTTCCACTATTGCGGTTTCCTCGGTGGAGGATGGTATGAGACTTCTTCGTAAATGGAATCTAGGGGGTGATCGCGGGTCCGGCTCTCCTGACCGCCGACTCCAGCAGGACTGGTCGACGGTTGAGAAGTAGAGTCATCCTTGCTACGCCTATTTACTAAGAGCGGCCACTGGTCGGCTGAGGTTACTTTTCCAAGATGTATTACTGTAGAGACTGCTGTAGTTAATGCACGCGTTGACTTCTAAAATTGCATTTGCTTTGTCGTTTCAATTCTCCAGGTTTGACAGATATGCGCAGTTGGGAGCTTTGTTTTAGGAGTCAAGATACGCGCTCTGCCTTATTATGTTTTGCTGCTGACTTTAGATTAACCTGCTTATTCTAGATCTTCGTGATTTTCTTAAGATAGCATGTTTCTACAATTTCACATTTATATGTTCTGTAGGTCGTGTGGATTTTTCTTTTTTTGTATGTCGAGATTCACAACCCTCGGCTGGTTGATTGCGGGGAGGTTGGCCACCAACCTCTCTATTCAGTTGTGTGAGGCGCTGGATGTTTTGGCGCCTTACTATGGCTCTGTATCTCTACGGGGTCTGTTTCCTTACTTTCTTTCTATTCTTTCTCTTGTCCACCCCTGTGTGTTCCCCTTTTGTGTCTGGTCTCCCCCAGGGCTTTGTTTTCACTATATCACAATGTTCAGGGTACGGTATTCTTCCTGATTGTATTTGTTTGGCTCAAACGGTCGTTCTGCTTCCTGATTAATTAGATATGGTCAAAATAGTTTCACTAAATGTTAAAGGATTGAACTCCCCTCAAAAGCGTAAACTGGCTCTGTCCTCTTTTTATAAAATGAAGGCAAATGTGGTTGCAATTCAAGAAACTCATTTTAGGAAATTAGACCCCCCCTAGATTTCAGGACAGCCGTTTCCCTACTTGTTATATGGCTAATGGACCCACAAAAAAGGCTGGTGTGGCGATAATATTTTCCCTGAACTGCTCCTTTACCCTAGAATCTCAAATTGTAGACCCTGAGGGTCGGTACCTCATATTGACAGGATTACTTGAGAACGTTATGGTCACTTTAGTTTCCTGTAATGCACCGAACTCTGGTCAGCTTGCATTCTGCAAGAAATGATGTTCCTTAATACAAAAGCACACTAAGGGGGCCGTTCTGATTTTGGGGGATTTCAACCTAGTTGTTGATCCTGTTATGGATAGATCTCGCACTACTAGAGGTTCCCTCCCCGTGAATCAGACCCCCAGAGGTGGGGACGCTGGCCTTCGCCATTTACCAGGTGAATGCGATCTTTATGATGCATGGAGGACCAAACATCCCTCTGTGAGAGACTACTCTTTCTACTCGCATGTTCACTCCTCGTATTCTAGAATTGACCTTGTTTTGACTAATAAGGAGACTAACAGCCATTCGGGAAATAACTATCTTGCCAATGACTTGGTCAGATCATTCCCCATTATGGGTAGTGTTGGATCTAGAGGCCTGTAAAGTTTCTCCAGGGCCCTGGAGGCTGGGAAATTTCTTACTTAACCACCCCGAAGCTTCTCTCGCCATACAACACTATACAGTTATACCTAGACACTAATAGACCTGAGGATACCTCGATCTTTAATAACTGGTGTTCCTTTAAGGCTGTAGTTCGGGGAGTGGCCATTCAAACAGCTTCTAGGCTTAAACGCTCTCACCTACTTGAGCGCCCGATGGCTGAAAGAGAGGTTGCCAGACTTGAATTGCTGCATAAAGCTGACCCTCGAAATAGATGTTCTCAAGCTATTATTGGCTGCTAGGGAAAAGGTTAACATATTTTCTCTTCAGGATGTGTAACGTAATATTGCACGACTGAATCAGAGGTTTTATATACTTGGGAATAAGGCGGATCGCCTTTTGGCTCGGAAGCTCCGCGGTAGGCGAGCTAGGGCCAGAATACACTATGTTTGCTCCTCCACGGGATCTAGAGTGTCGGACCCTTATGATATTGCAAACACTTTTGCAGAGTATTATTCTCGACTATACGGTTTAAAATCGGACCCGACTACCCCCCAACCCAGTGCAGCTGATATTCAGTCCTTCCTAAAGGGACTCTCCCTCCCGATGTTGGACTCCGCGGCCTGCCTGTCCCTCAGTTCCCCATGGACAATAAAAGAACTAGAAGTAGCTATTGATGGTCTCCCAAGAGACAAAGCCCCTGGCCCTGATGGCTTCCCTTCTAATTTTTACAAATCATTTAAAGCTGACTTAGCCCCTGTGCTGTTGTCTGTTTTTAATGAGGCGTCAGCTGTGGGGAGGTTTCTGAGGGAAATGCTTGAGGCACAAATACTTGCTATTCCTAAACCTGGCAAAGCCCCTACAGCTGTCCAAAATTACCGTCCCATAGCTCTGTTGAATACAGATGTTAAGCTTTTTGCAGAGCTTATCGCCAACTGACTCTCCCCGCTGCTTCCATCTCTCATAGCTGCTGACCAGGTTGGCTTTTTTCCAGGCAGGCAGGCCCCGGACAACACTCGTAGAGTGTACAACATAATGGAATATTGCAATGCGCATAAGACGCCCCTTCTCATTTTGTCATTGGACGCCGAAAAGGCGTTTGACAGACTCCACTGGGGATATTTGAGAGCGGTTCTGGATAAATTTGGATTTGTTGGGAGGTTATTGGACTCTATATTCGCTCTGTACTCTGCTCCCTCTGCAAGGGTGTTTGTCAATGGATGTTTGTTTGTCGGGTAGATTTGATATCTCGAATGGCACTAGACAGGGCTGTCCCTTGTTGCCCCTTATATTCGCCTTAGCTATTGAGCCTCTAGCCGAAACCACTAGGTCCGAGCTGATAATTACGGGTCCAGAGATAGGAGGTCTGACGCACAAAATCAGTTTATTTGCGGACGACATATTGCTTTGTTTGACCCATCCTGCCACCTCCCTTCCTGCCCTCTATAGTATTCTGGATCGTTACTCCAGAATTTCCTATTATAAGTTAAACACTTCCAAAACTGAAGCCTTACCGCTTCACACTCCACCACGCACTGTTGCTTTGCTCAAAGACAGATACCGTTATGCTTGGCAAGGGAGATCTATCAAGTATTTGGGTATCCATCTCTCTTTAGATGGGGATTTATACGACTGTAATTATACACCCTTATTAAATGCATTTGAAAAATTAATTAAAGAATGGTTCCTTCATGAACTTTCTTGGCTAGGATGTATCTCTGCAACTAAGATGATCTTACTCCCTAAACTCTTACCTGTTTCGGGCTATCCCTCACAGCTTCCCCAAACCTCTTATCATACGGGCTAACAAATTTATTTCTCACTATATCTGGAAGGGGTCTAGGCCTCGCATTGCTAGGCAGGTTTTGATGTTACCCAAGACTGTTGGAGGGGTGGCTTACCCTAACTTAGAAGGGTACCACACCACCTGTGCTCTCAATCAGGCTCGGGATTGGTTCAATATGCACAACCACAAACCGTGGGTCCTCATCGAACGGTCTTTCCTCAGTCCAATAGACTTGAGAGATCTCTTTCTGCTGCCCATTCATAGTGTCCCAAAATGGAAAGGCCCAGGGGAAGCGATTAGAAACACTTTGAAGCTTTGGCACACGGTTGTTGCTTCTGACCCGACTATTTCGCTGCCGTCGGCCGACTTATCAATTAGAACTATTGCTTGTGTCATACCTAACCTTGCGCTGGACGCTTGGATAGATGTTGGGATTGTGCATTTGAGGAATCTCTGTTCGGAAGGAGGTTTAGTGACCTTCTCTAGCTTACAAACCCATTCAGGTATAACAAAGCAGGACTTTTTTAAATACCTGCAAATACGTCACTGGCTCCATTCCTGTTCTGGTAGATTAGTAGGACCCGCTCCGCTCCCTGCTTCTTTACACTCTAGACTGTCTTCTCCTGCTCATGGAGGTGGGATTTCTAAATGGTATCAATATATTGTGCTTCTGACTAAACAGGGTAAGACTCCCTCGCAGCTGAAATGGGAAAAAGATCTTTCTATTGTTCTTCGAGAGGAAGAGTGGGACTCCATATCCTCAAGGTGCTTTAAGATTTCTAGATGCCTCCAACATTCTGAAATGTATTATAAATTATGCCACAGAGCGTACTTTACTCCGCAGCGGCTTCATAGCATCTGGCCCTCGGTTTCCCGGCTTTGCTGGAGAAATTGCGGTCTTGTGGGTAATATTTTGCATATCTTCTGGGAATGCCCGACTCTGCGGCCGCTGTGGACTGAAGTGTTCTCTCTTTTGCGGGAGGTGCTGGGGATGGAGGTACCAATGAATCCTTTGTTTGCTTTATTTCATTACTCAACGTTTTATTTACCGCTATGTGACAGATATGTGGCTGGTCATGTCCTAATATCCACCAAGGCTGCAATTGGACAGCTGTGGAAATCACAGGCGATACCCACCATCCACTCTATTATTAACAATACCCACAAGCATTTCTTATTTGAAACAGCAGGAGGGATATATTCAAGGTCCCCTGCTCTGGTGCGGGAGGGATGGTCGAAGTGGGAGGTATTCCGGGAGCGGCGTGGACTTCCCATGGCCATTACTGTCTCTGCAGATATGTCACAAATAATTTCCCCACAATCTGATACTACCTGATTATGTTGGACTTTCTTACTTACCTTTATATATCACTGTTTGATTATGCCGTTTTAGGAACACTTCTAGAGTTGAACCTGGCCCGTGTCTTTAGGTTTCCCTATTTGTGTCACTGTATTGTCTCTCTCCTTGTCTTCTTTTGTCACTGCACTATTTGTTGTTTTCTTTGTTCTTTATTTGTTTGTTGCCAAATTTGGTAGTACACGATTAGCAAACTGAACAATCTGTTGTACGGTTATGGTGTTATGTTAATTTTTGCTGGTTGTTCAACTCTATCACCCCTCTTTGATACCTATGCAATGTGTACTATTGCTTTTGGTTTTCTGTTTGTTTAAAATCCAATAAAAAACATTATACAAAAAAAAAAAAACACCTTGCTGTGCAAATTTATGCCTAAATACATTCCAATGGGCAGCAAAAGCAAAAGTAGCAGGTTCAAACCCATGTGGCTAAATAAGAAGGTAAAGGAATTGATGGACAAAAAAAGGGGAGCATTTAAGGCATTTAAATCAGACGGGAGTATGGAGACCTTCCGTTACTACAAAGAGTGTATAACACTATGCAAAAAGGAAATTACAGCAGCTAAAATAGAAAATGAAAAACTGATTGCAAAGGAAGTTAAAAAAAAAAAAATGTGGGGTTAGATTTAAGTCTATCAATGGTAAAAGGATAAAAAAAAAAAAAAAAGACAGCATAGGACCCTTAAAAAATTAATTGGGTGAATTGTTAAATAGAGACTATGAATAAGCAGAGTTATTGAATAAATTCTTCTCGTCGGTATTTACTAGAGAGGAAAAAATGGAAGGAATAGAACAAGATAAAAGTAAGGTTAAGGACCGAAATTATTTCTCGCGTTTAAGCGAGGATGTAGTCAAAGAATGACTGAATAAAATGAAGATCAATAAATCACCGGGGCCGGATGGACTGCACCCAAGGGTCCTCAAGGAGCTAAGCTCAGAGATAGCAAGGCCACTACATTTAGGGGTATATTCAATTAGGGTCGAAAGCTGCCGTCTGTCAAAAGACGGCAGTTTTCGACTTTAAGGTCGAATCGTGATTCGACCTATTCAGTCCCTGCTATTTTTATTCGACAAGTCGGGGAATTTGACTTGTCGAATAGTACGTGAATCGGCGGTATAGCTGCCGATTCACGTACTTTTGAGGGAAACGGGGCCAAATTCGACAGGATTTGGCCCCGTTTCCGCCCATCTCAGTCTGACATATAAAAAAAAAAGTGGGGAGAGCCGCGGGCAGACAGGGGAGATACAGCACAGCACTGCAGGAGGACGTGTCACAACCGCGCAGCTCACGGCAGCGTCCACTAGGCTCCAGCAAGTGAGGACACGCTTGCTGGAGCCGGGTGGACACTGCCGTGAGGTCTGGCGGCAGTGAAGCAGCCTTCTGCAGCGCTGCTCTCCTCCGTCTGCCCACGGCTCTCCCAGCTGGCCTCCCCCCTCTCCTCCGCTCACAGGTCTCATCTCAATTCGACTTTTTTTTAAAGTCGGATTGAGATGGGATCCATTCCGACAAATGCATGTTGGAATGGTTCCGACCCTAATTGAATATACCCCTATATCTTTAAAGCTTCCATCACGACAGGCGTGGTTCCAAGGGACTGGCAAATTGCAGATGTGGTGCCACTTTTTAAAAAGTGAACTAAATCTAATCCTGGGAATTACAGACCAGTAAGTCAAACATCTATAGTGGGGAAAATAATGGAAGGTGTATTAAGCGATAGCATTCACGTGTATTTGGGATGCGTTAACATAATTAGTGAGAACCAGCATGGATCTCAAACTAACTTAATTAACTTCTATGAAGAAGTGCAAATTTAGACAAGAGAAGTGCTGTTGATGTGGTCTTTTTAGATTTTGCAAAAGCCTTCGACACAGTACCTCACATGAGGTGGTGTCTTAAATTAAGAGCTGGGGCTTGGAGACAGTGTTTGTACTTGGGTCGAAAATTGGTTGGAAAATAGAGAACAGCGAGTGGTAGTCAATGGAACATTTTCGGGTTGGACTAAAGTATTAAGTGGTGTACCTCAAGGGTCTGTACTAGGACCTCTGCTGTTTAATATATTTATAAATTATATAGGAAATGGTATTGAGAGTAAAGTATCAATTTTTGCAGATGATACTAAACTGTGTAAGATAGTTAGATCAGATCAGGATGTTGACTCTTCAGAATGATTTAACAAAACTGGAGGGTTGGGCAACAATGTGGAATATGAGGTTCAATATGGAGAAATGTAAAGTTATACATTTCGGGATCAAAAACAAACAGGCAATCTATACATTGAATGCTACTACTGGGGGCATTAAGTGTATAAGGGGCGCTACAACTGTTGGCATTATGTGTATGAGGCGCTACTACTAGGGACATTGTGTATAAGTGGTGCTACTGGGGGGGCATTTTGTGTATAAGCGGCGCTACTACGGGTGGCATTATGTGTATAAGAGGCACTACTACTGGGGACATTATGTGTGTATGTGGTGCTACTACTGGGGCATTTTGTGTAGAATGGGCTCTACTACTGGGGGCATTATGTGTGTACGTGGTGCTACTACTGGGGCATTTTGTGTATACGCTGCGCTACTACGGGGGGCATTATGTGTATAAGAGGCACTACTACTGGGGACATTATGTGTATAAGCAATGCTACTACTGTGGGCATTATGATTATGAGGCGCTACTACTGGGGGCATTATGTGTATAATGGGCGCTACTACTGGGGGCATTATGTGTGTACGTGGTGCTACTACTGGAGCATTTTGTGTATAAGCAGCACTACTGCTGGGGGCATTATATGTATAAGCGGCACTACTACATGCGGTGTACTGTGTATAAGATTGTGCTACTGTGATGTAATTTGAAATGGAACTACTATTGTGTGGCCACACCCCTTCCTTTTGAAACCACATCCCTTTT
Source organism: Pseudophryne corroboree (assembly GCF_028390025.1). NCBI lineage: Eukaryota > Metazoa > Chordata > Amphibia > Anura > Myobatrachidae > Pseudophryne > Pseudophryne corroboree. The sequence continues at coordinate 662,533,164 of NC_086444.1, read as the reverse complement.
TTCAATGCATTCTGTTCCTTTGTAAAGTATGAAAGGGTGCAAATTTATAGTTTGTAGGGAGGCGCCAAATACCCTAGCACCGGCCCTGGTGAAACAAGCACACGTGAACTTAAGGCCCATACACACTTGCAGATAAAATGAGCGACGTCGCTCTTTTTATCGTCAAGTGTGTATGCCGCCAGCGACGACCGATGCGCGGCCCCGCGGTTCGGCAACGATCGTCGCTGTCGGCAGGGCATGCATTCAGGATCTGGACTGTCGTCCAGGACCTGCATGCACGGCTGGTGGAGGCGTGCGTCACTGAGTGATATGAGCGGTCATATCGCTCAGTGTGTACAGTCGGCCGCCGAACGGCCGGCCCGGGAGGAGAAACATTAGACGACGTTGCTCATAGAGCGACATCGTCTAATGTGTACGGACCTTAAAACCATGGATTAAACGAAGTACAGGTTGAGTATCCCATATCCAAATATTCCGAAATACGGAATCTTTTGAGAGTGAGATAGTGAAACCTTTGTTTTCTGATGGCTCAATGTACACAAACTTTGTTTAATACACAAAGTTATTAAAAATTTGTATTAAATGACTTTCAGGCTGTGTGTATAAGGTGTATATGAAACATAACTGAATTGTGTGAATACACACACACACACACTTTGTTTAACGCACAAAGTTATTAAAAATATTGGCTAAAATTACCTCCAGGCTGTGTGTATAAGGTGTATATGTAACATAAATGCATTCTGTGCTTAGACTTAGGTCCCATCACCATGATATCTCATTATGGTATGCAATTATTCCAAAATACGGAAAAATCCGATATCCAAAATACTTCTGGTCCCAAGCATTTTGGATAAGGGATACTCAACCTGTAATACATTTTAACCTGCCTGGTTGTGATATCATGCGACTGAGCCATTTTCACTTGAATAAAATGATTTTGCTATGTTCTGGACTAAATGGGCATTTCAAAGCAGGTTACACATTGCATAGCACACTGAATTGATAAGTATATATTTTATAATAGAAACATTTAACTATTGGAATGTAAAGTAATGTACAATTTAGAATAAGAAACTGAGAATTCCAAATAAAATTCCTATATTTATTTCAAAGTCATACAAATTATACACTTCAGAGGACAGAGGTATATATTAGGCATTATGGATTTGTATATACCTATATATTTAATCTTGTTGACATTTCATAAAACATTTATACCTGTCCAGAAAAATATTATTTTCACTTTAAATAGAAAAAAGTTAGAAACGCTTAGTTCTAGCAAACAAGGGCTTATACCCCAGGTAATACAAGTTCATATGAAATGGAAGTGTAAAACATGTGTAAAATACTGTGAGGTTGAAGTATTGGTCAGATTGCCGAAGAGAGTGACATTCACACAGAAAAACAAAGCAAACTTTTCCTTACATAGAAAAGAATGTTATAAAAAAGGGATAAACAACTTGTAATGAATAGTGAACTGTGGAAATAATAAATATTTCAAAAAGGTTGAGGAGGATTTGGCCACACTTGAAATGGCACAGGAAAGGCAGGATGCATATATTCCAAATCTTCAAGCTTTAAGTGACACCTAAATCAAAAACAAAAAGCACATTTTAAGATGATGAAAAAAAACATAAACAAAAAAAAAACAAATAGCAGTCTGGCAATAGAATGATGCATCCAGTTTGCATTATAAATAAGAATGAGCAATTAAGGAATAAGAAGATCCAGGGGACAAGCGAGCCCTGGTGCTCGGTATCCAACAATATAGGAATAACAGTAGCGCATGCAGAGGGGTTTCTGAGTACCCAGAAACCTCCCACCCCCTCTCCCCGACAGACGAGAGAAATGGAATGATCTTAGAAAGCCCTACTCCCTCGGGATAAAATGCTGCGATTCGCAGGTCAGTTGAAGGGTGCGGAGCTAATAGGACTGGATTCCATTAGAATCGTGACCTTAAAGCCTCACCCCCTCCCGATAGACCCACGAATCGCTGCATTCTGCAGTAAGGGTTGGGGCTTAATATTGTGTCCGTATTCTTACTTCAGTATCTACAGTACAATACACTGTTGCTAGGTGAGACTCCAGAGTGTGCATATTAGATAGATCTGTATACCATTATCATTATTAGAACGTGTGTGTGTGTGTGTGTGTGTGTGTGTGTGTGTGTGTGTGTGTGTGTGTGTGTGTGTGTGTGTCGGGCTCCGCACGAGACATGGGCACTATAATGAACTTTAGATGGGTGTGCACTGGCTCCTCCCTCTATGTCCCTTTTCCAGACCTCAGTTAGAGAAACTGTGCCCAGAGGAGACTGACAGTACGAGGAAAGGATTTTGTTAATCTAAGGGCAAGATTCATACCAGCCCACACCATCCACACCGTATAACATGGAATATACGCAACCAGTTAACAGTATGAACAAAACAGCACCAGCCAGAGACTGATCACAACTGTAACATAACCCTTATGTAAGCAACAAGTATATACAAGCCTTGCAGAAATTGTCCGCACTGGGACGGGCGTCCAGCATCCTCTACGGACTAGGAGAAAAAGATTTACCGGTAGGTTTAAAATCTTATTTTCTCTTACGTCCTAGAGGATGCTGGGGACTCCGTAAGGACCATGGGGATTATACCAAAGCTCCAGACCGGGCGGGAGAGTGCGGATGACTCTGCAGCACCGATTGAGCAAACATGAGGTCCTCCTCAGCCAAGGTATCAAACTTGTAGAATTTAGCAAAAGTGTTTGAACCAGACCAAGTCGCCGCTCGGCAAAGCTGTAATGCCGAGACGCCTCGGGCAGCCGCCCAAGAAGAGCCCACCTTCCTAGTGGAATGGGCCTTTACCGAATTTGGTAACGGCAATCCAGCCGTAGAATGAGCCTGCTTAATCGTGTTACAGATCCAGCGAGCAATAGTCTGCTTAGAAGCAGGAGCGCCAAACTTGTTGGCTGCATACAGGACAAACAGTGCCTCTGTTTTCCTAACCCGAGCCGTCCCGGCTACATAAATTTTTAAGGCCTTGACTACATCAAGGGACTTGGAATCCTCCAATTCACCCGTAGCCACAGGCACCACAATAGGTTGGTTCATATGAAACGATGAAACCACCTTAGGCAAAAATTGAGGACGAGTCCTTAATTCTGCTCTATCCACATGGAAAATCAGATAGGGGCTTTTGTGAGACAAAGCCGCCAATTCAGACACCCGCCTTGCAGATGCCAAGGCCAACAACATGACCACCTTCCAAGTGAGAAATTTTAATTCAACCGTTTGAAGAGGTTCAAACCAGTGAGATTTCAGGAACTGTAACACCACGTTCAGGTCCCATGGTGCCACTGGAGGTACAAAATGAGGCTGTATGTGCAGCACTCCCTTTACAAAAGTCTGGACATCTGGGAGAGAAGCCAATTCCTTCTGAAAGAAAATTGATAAGGCCGAAATCTGTACCTTAATGGAGCCTAATTTTAGGCCCATATCCACTCCTGTCTGTAGAAAGTGGAGAAAACGTCCCAGATGGAAAACTTCCGTAGGAGCATTCTTGGATTCACACCAAGATACATACTTTCTCCAGATACGGTGATAATGTTTCCCCGTCACCTCCTTTCTAGCCTTCATCAGAGTAGGGATTACTTCTTCCGGAATGCCTTTCCCAGCTAGGATTCGGTGTTCAACCGCCATGCCGTCAAACGTAACCGCGGTAAGTCTTGGAACACGCAGGGCCCCTGTTGCAACAGGTCCTCTCTGAGAGGAAGAGGCCACGGATCTTCTGTGAGCATCTCCTGAAGATCGGAATACCAGGACCTTCGAAGCCAATCTGGAACAATGAGTATTGTCTGCACTCTTTTTCGTCTTATGATTCTCAATATCTTTGAGATGAGTGGAAGAGGAGGGAACACATAGACCAGGCCTGGCCAACCTGTGGCTCTCCAGCTGTTGTAAAACTACAAGTCCCATCATGCTTTGCCACAGTTTTTCTATTAGGGAATGCTAAAACTCTGGCAGGGCATTCTGGGATGTGTAGTTTCACAACATCTGGAGAGCCACAGGTTGGCCAGGCCTGACATAGACCGACTGAAACACCCACGGTGTCACCAGGGCATCCACTGCTACTGCCTGAGGGTCCCTTGACCTGGCACAATACCTCTGAAGCTTCTTGTTGAGGCGTGACGCCATCATGTCTATTTGAGGAAGTCCCCAATGACTTGTTATCTCTGCAAACACTTCTTGATGAAGTACCCACTCTCCTGGATGGAGATCGTGTCTGCTGAGGAAGTCTGCTTCCCAGTTGTCCACTCCCGGAATGAAGACTGCTGCCAAAGCGCTTATGTGATTTTCCGCCCAGCGCAGAATCCTGGTGGCTTCCGCCATTGCCACTCTGCTCCTTGTTCCGCCTTGGCGGTTTACATGAGCCACGGCTGTGACGTTGTCTGATTGAATCAGAACCGGTAGGTCGCGAAGAAGATTCTCCGCTTGACGTAGGCCGTTGTATATGGCCCTCAATTCCAGTACGTTGATGTGTAGACAAGCCTCCTGGCTTGACCATATCCCCTGAAAGTTTCTTCCTTGTGTGACTGCTCCCCATCCTTGGAGGCTCGCGTCCGTGGTCACCAGAACCCAGTCTTGAATGCCGAACCTGCGACCCTCTAGAAGGTGAGCACTCTGCAGCCACCACAGGAGAGACACCCTGGCCCTGGGGTACAGGCTTATTTTCTGATGAATTTGAAGATGGGACCCAGACCACTTGTCCAGAAGGTCCCACTGAAACGTCCTAGCATGAAACCTGCCGAAGGGGATGGCCTCGTAGGTCGCCACCATTTTCCCCAGTACTCGAGTGCATTGATGGACTGACACTCTTTTCGGTTTTAACAGGTCTCTGAACATGTTCTGGAGTTCCTGGGCTTTTTCCATTGGGAGAAAAACCCTCTCTTGTTTCGTGTCCAGAATCATGCCTAAGAAAGATAGCCGAGTTGTTGGAACCAACTGTGACTTTGGTAGATTCAGAATCCAGCCATGTTGCCGCAGCACACTCAGGGAGAGCGCCACGCTTTTCAGCAACTGATCTCTCGATCTCGCCTTTATCAGGAGATCGTCCAAGTACGGGATAATTGTGACTCCCTGCCGACGCAGGAGCACCATCATTTCCGCCATTACCTTGGAGAAAATCCTTGGGGCCGTGGAAAGCCCAAACGGCAACGTCTGAAACTGGTAATGACAATCCTGTACAGCGAATCTCAGATACGCCTGTTGGGGATATATGGGGTCATGGAGATCACTCCCCGGAGCGATTCCATCTTGAATTTGAACTTTCAAGTACAGGTTTAGGGATTTTAAATTTAGAATGGGTCTGACCGAGCCATCCGGTTTCGGGACCACAAATAGGGTTGAATAGTATCCCTTCCCCTGTTGAACTAGGGGAACCTCGACAACCACTTGTTGTTGACACAGTTTTTGAATTGCAGTTAAAACTATCTCCCTCCCTGGGGGAGAAGCTGGTAGAGCCGATTTGAAAAACCGGCAAGGAGGCACGTCTTCGAATTCCAGCTTGTGACCCTGGGATACAATTTCCCTTGCCCAGGGATCCACGTCTGACTGAACCCAGACGTGGAGCCCCAGCGTCATGCGGTGGATTTAGTAGAAGCTAGGGAGGATTTCTGCTCCTGGGAACTAGCCGTAGCAGGCAGTTTTTTCCCTCTTCCCTTACCTCTGGCGAGGAAGGAAGAGCCCCCGACCTCTTCTGGACTTATGCGACCGAAAAGGACTGCATCTGATATTGCGGCGTTTTCTTTTGCTGTGGGGAAACATAAGGTAAAAAAGTAGATTTACCCGCGGTAGCTGTGGAAACCAGGTCCGCGAGACCTTCCCCAAATAAATCCTCACCTTTGTAAGGTAAAACTTGCATATGCTTCTTTAAGTCGGCATCACCCGTCCATTGGCGGGTCCACAGGGCTCGCCTAGCAGAAATCGCCATGGCGTTGGCTCTCGAACCTAGCAGACCAACGTCTCTCTGAGCGTCTCTCATATATAAGACTGCGTCTTTAATGTGACCTAAGGTCAATAAAATGGTATCCCTATCCAGGGTATCAATGTCAGCTGACAAAGTATCCGTCCAAGCCGCAACAGCGCTACAAACCCAAGCCAACGCTATTGCCGGTCTGAGCAAGGCCCCCGTATGTATATAAATAGATTTTAAAGTAGTTTCCTGTCTGCGATCAGCAGGATCCTTGATGGCTGCAGTGTCTGGAGACGGTAGCGCCACCTTTTTGGACAAGCGTGTTAACGCCTTGTCCACCCTGGGTGATGATTCCCACCGTAACCTGTCCCGCGCAGGGAAAGGATACGCCCTAAGAATTCTTTTGGGAATCTGCAGTTTGTCTGGAGTTTCCCAAGCCTTTTCAAATAACGCGTTCAGCTCATGAGATGGGGGAAAGGTTACCTCAGGTTTCTTTTCCTTAAACATGTGTACCCTCTTGTCAGGGACAGAGGGATCATCTGTGATATGTAAAACATCCTTTATTGCAATAATCATATAATTAATACTTTTGGCCACCCTTGGGTGTAACCTCGCATCATCGTAGTCGACACTGGAGTCAGAATCCGTGTCGGTATCAGTGTCTGCTACTTGGGACAGGGGACGTTTCTGAGACCCTGAAGGGCCCTGTGACACAGCCAAAGTCATGGATTGACTCCCTGTTCTATCCCTTGACTCTGCTTTGTCCAACCTCTGATGTAATAAAGATACATTTGCATTTAAAACATTCAGCATATCCAACCAATCAGGTGTCGGCGTTGCCGACGGAGACACCACAATCATCTGCTCCACCTCCTCCTTAGATGAGCCTTCCGCTTCAGACATGCCGACACACGCGTACCCGACACCCCCACACACTCAGGGATATATCTATATGGAGACAGTTCCCCAATAAGGCACTTTGGAGAGACAGAGAGAGAGTATGCCAGCACACACCCAGCGCCAACTGACACTGGAAACAAATTCCCAGATAAAACAGTGTGTGTATATATATATATATATATATATATATATATATATATATATATATATAAAACATACACACATACACTCATACATATATACACTCTCTGCGCCAATTAAAAGTGCCCCCCCCCCTCTTTTTTGCCCTCTGTCACCGTGTTCAGCAGGGGAGAGTCCAGTACGCCAGCGTCTCTGCAGTGTGCTGTGGAAAAAATGGCGCTGGTTAGTGCTGGAGGATCAAGCTCCGCCCCCTCAGTGGCGGGCTTCGGTCCCGCTCAACAAATTTCCAATACTGGCGGGGGATTATAATATATACTGCCTCTGCAGCCTATAAAAAAATGTTTTGTATATATATATATATATATATATATATATATATATATATATATATATAACACAGTAGTATCTTTATCTCGCGCCAACCTAGAAGCGGCACCACGGGAGAGATCTTTGTTGGGAGACCTCAAAAGCATACAAGAATAAACACAGATTCCCAAGTGCGCTAAAGTGGAATGTAATTACACAGTTCTTCCAGCGTTATTTTCGTCGGAGTGTAGACTGGAGGGTATTTAAATCTGGGGACCTGTAACAGACACCCCTCACCAAATAGTCACCAAACAAGAGGCCAACAGGCCAATTAATAAAAAGTTATTTTAATAACATATACACAGTTCAAAGTATAAAATTGTGTCAATAAAATGCAACTAAAAGAGTAAACAGCCAACACGTTTGTAAGGTGGAATCTAGATATCCCCTCACCTTTTGCAAGGTGCGAGCTCGACAGGGAGTATCTTTACAGACTAGGTTGTGATTCTCTGACTGACAAACCCAACGCGTTTCGTCTTATCGACTTCATCAGGGGTAACGAATATAGGAAAAGGCTAATTTGCTCATGATGAATAAATATAAAGGATCATAACCTCTAATGTACGATTATTCAGAATCTCCTATATCTGGACTTAGTGGATGAAGCTCTTATATCAGGGCTCCTGATTACACATTTAAGAAGGAATACCTCCTTAAGCTCTAAATCGGTTGGATAATGGTGTTTTGTATAAACTACCTTAAAACTAATTGGGCGTAAATCCTTACAGGGTCGCCTAGGAATACTATTGGTTATAATCTCTTAGGAGTGCCGACAACCATATGTCGGCATTTTTGCAAACTACCTAAAGTGTGGTGTCCAATTTTAAATTCATGACTATCTCTGATTCGGATGTTGACCAACGTACAATGAAATTCAAGAATTATATAGCTGGTTTAACAATCTCAAAAGTATAAGTATAAGTGGTGTGGCTCCCCTGTAATGCACCCAGTCTCCTCTGGGCACAGGATCTAACTGAGGTCTGGAGGAGGGGCATAGAGGGAGGAGCCAGTGCACACACATCTAAAGTTCTTTATAGTGCCCATGTCTCCTGCGGAGCCAGTCTATACTCCATGGTCCTTACGGAGTCCCCAGCATCCTCTAGGATGTAAGAGGGGGGGGGGGAATCCTGCGTTTGCACCTAAGTAACTATAGTATATAGCAGGGGGATTCAAAATGTGGTGCTCCAGTTGCTGTGGAACTACACATCCATAACATGCTCTTTTTTGCTAAAACTCTTGCAGGGCATGCTGGAATGTGTAGTTCTACAGCAGCTGTAGAGCGGCATAGTGAAGACCCCTGCTATATAGGAGGACAAAAACAGCACTCACAAGATCTTGGATAGAAGAACAGTAGGATTACATTTATCTGCCAATGCTCCTTGAAAAAAAGACCCTTAATGTTGATAAATATAAACATTTTTGGAGAGATTTATTAAATCTTGGAGAGATAAATTGTAGAAGTCGCCCATAGTAAACCAATACTTCAAGCACAGCCTATAAAATGACAGAATCTGATTAGTTGGTACTCTCTCTCTCTCTACAAGCTTTGATAAATCTCTCCCTGATTGTAGCTTTTCTCAAGGTTTATACTGTACATGGCCTGATAAATTATTCTACAGTTAAAACTACAAGTAGACGTAGCCTATAACAAGAGATTAGTATTAAGTATTTGATGAAAGATTATATTAAATTAAAAGTGATAAATATCATGGATGAATATAACTTTAGATGGGAATCTGCTACATGATCAAGTTGCATAAAAAATATTCCAAGCTGTTCTCCAAGAGAGTGGTCAGTTTTTCCATATCCTTCCATTTACTAGATTCCTGCTAGTCGGTTTTTGTTTTTTTCTACTCTGCAGCTATGAATAGTTTGGTTGCCATGCAGCAACATAGAAATAATTTGTGCATTCCTCTGGGTAAAGGAGAAATCCTAATTTTAGTTCCAGCTATTTTGGGCTCTCAGAACGTGAAGCAGTTAGTAAATTAGTAAACAATGTACTAACGCCACCTACACCTCTGGTCAACAGATTGCTCATTTGGTCAGAATTGCCCTGCCCACCCTTTCCAGAGTCACTTAACTTTCTAGATAATCCCTTTACTGATGAAAAATTGAAATTTGGCCTAGACTTCCTTCCCCAGCAGTAAGATGCATGGAGTCAATTACATTCTTATTGAAGTATATAAGATGTTTAGGAACTTTGCCTCCTGCTTCATACTTTTGATTGGCTCAGACAGACTGTTGTGCTCCCACCTTCTGTGTATGAAGTCTTTACTGTAACTGTAGTTGTTCCCAAAACCAGTAAGGACCCTCTTCAAACGGAATCTTACCACTATGTCTACAGAGATTTGACAATTTTGGCTAAAATACTGGCCACTAGGCTCAACGAGATATATAGCCCACAATATATTTGGTGGTTTCTGTGACACCCAGTCCTGGAGATTACTTTGACTAGAATATCGTTTCCAATATCACATACTGTACTTAAAAACAAACTTCAACTGGAAAAAGCTGCCCTTGACCATCAATGGGTTGGATGAAGCATTCTATGTAGATTCAAAGAGGAGGGGGTGCATGGTTTTACCCCCCTATTGGATCCCCCTCCCCCACACTCAAATCTTAATAGTAGTAGCCTGAACAGCCCCTTGGTAGCAAAAAAAAAAGTTTCAGAACCACACACACACACACTAAAAGAGCCTTAACTCCTTCCCGCACTGAGCCTCTCTAGAGCATGCGATCCAAAATGCCAACTGCACTGTATTCTGGGGCGCGATACTGGCAGTGATGTCGGTGGCCAAAGACCACTCCATCACTGCCGGGTCTGGTGTACAGAAGGAGCTGCGGACTGCCCGGGGAAGCTGGTCTCATGTTATGCGACCAAGCCAGGTAACGGACTCCTTGCTTTGGTCGCATCACATGCGAACATACCAGTTAATTGGTTAATAAGGAACAGTAATGCCCAGTTATGAACCACCACTAAAGGCATTAGTATAGAGATAATGCTGCAGAATTACAATATTACTGCTGCAACGTTATATGGTTGGGGAAAAGGAAAAAAAACAAAAACACTGTTGAACATTTGGTTGGTCTGAAATATTTTTATACTGGAACAATTTGTGACTATACTTGAAGATAGAAGTAAAATCCTTGATCATTGAGACCAATGGTAGATCTTGTTTGCACCACAAAAATGATAATTTTCATGATTATTCCTGAATTTATATTTTTGACAATATTAAGGGGTATATGCAATTGCGGGACTTTTTCGCCAAAAATAAATAAATAGTCAATGCAATTCAGTACTTTCCGTCAAAAAAACGGACTTTCAAAATTCGACTTTTGTCAAATTCGACTTTTCTGCAATGATACAAGTGCTGCAATTCGACCAAAGTATATTCAATTGAAGTTTGGAAATTCGACAACAGTGCTTTTAGACAGTAAATTCGTCATTTTCAATCCGCCACACTTTGGTGGGTGAAACTAATAAAAAAAAATTAAAACATTTTTTTTGGTGTTTTTTTTATTGGTAATAGCATATCTATTTATATTAGAAGGGATTAGGTACACTGTACTTGGTTTGTCTTTTTTGGAGGCACAAGTATTTTTTATATATTTTTAAAAATAATATTTTTTTTTTTTTTTTTTTTTTTTTAGATGGAATGGTAAAATCCCGGTAAAAAATGGCGTGGGGTCCCCCCTCCAAAGCATAACCAGCCTCGGGCTCTTCGAGCCTGTCCTGGTTCTAAAAATCCAGGGGGAAAAATGACAGGGGATCCCCCGTATTTTTAAAACCAGCACCGGGCTCTGCGCCTGGTGCTGGTGCAAAAAATACGGGGGACAAAAAGAGTAGGGGTCCCCCGTATTTTATACACCAGCATCGGGCTCCACTAGCTGGACAGATAATGCCACAGCCGGGGGTCACTTTTATACAGCGCCCTGCGGCCGTGGCATTAAATATCCAACTAGTCACCCCTGGCCGGGGTACCCTGGGGGAGTGGGGACCCCTTCAATCAAGGGGTCCCCCCCCCCCAGCCACCCAAGGGCCAGGGGTGAAGCCAGAGGCTGTCCCCCCCATCCAAGGGCTGCGGATGGGAGGCTGATAGCCTTGAGAAAATGTAAAGAATATTGTTTTTTCCTGTAGTACTACAAGTCCCAGCAAGCCTCCCCCGCAAGCTGGTACTTTGAGAACCACAAGTACCAGCATGCGGAGGAAAACCGGGCCCACTGGTACCTGTAGTACTACTGGGAAAAAAATATCCAAATAAAAAATAGGATTTTGGTACTTACCAGGTAAATCCTTTTCTTTGAATCCATAGGGGGCACTGGAGTACTCTTGGGGATATGGACGGCTTCCGTAGGAAACAGCACTGAATATTTAAATTTAGAACACTCCACCCCTCCATATCCCCGAGTACCTCAGTGTTTTTTACTGAGCCGAACTATAGAGAGGTTGACAATGGAGTATTACATATAACATAACGGACAACAACGAAGTTGACCCATAACGGTACAGACAACTAAACAGTTGACACCATAACCATCACTTGATAAATTTGAACCAGTCGGTGAGAGTGTGTTACCATAAAATCCTCTGAACTTACCACAAACCAGGTAAAACTGCTCTGGGTGGGCGTCCAGTGCCCCCTATGGATTCAAAGAAAAGGATTTACCTGGTAAGTACCAAAATCCTATTTTCTTTTTCATCCACTAGGGGTCACTGGAGTACTCTTGGGACGTACCAAAGCTTCCCCCGTGGGCGGGAGAGCTGCTTGGCACCTGTAACACTAGGCGGCCAAAGCTAGATGCCGATGCCGCAAACGTATCAAACTTGTAAAAGCGCACAAACGTGTGCACTGAAGACCATGTAGCCGCACGGCAAAGCTGCGTCGTAGAAGCTCCCCGACCAGCTGCCCATGAAGTTCCCACAGAACGTGTGGAATGAGCTGTTACTGATGTAGGCGGCTGTAACCTAGCATGAAGGTAAGCTTGACGTAGGTCAGTTTTATCCATCTGGCTAAGGTTTGTTTAGATGCTGGCCAACCCATCTTGGCAGCATCATAGAGAACAAACAACGTATCCGTCTTACGAACTGAAGACGTTCGGGATACATAAACGCGTAATGCGCGTACCACATCCAGAGTTCCAGAATGTGCTGTCAACACAGGAACTACTATTGGTTGATTGATGTGAAAAGATGACACTACCTTTGGTAAGAAAGCGGGATTCGTCCGAAGTTCCGCTCTGTCATCATGAAACACCAAATACGGTGGCTTGCATGACAAGGCACCCAAATCTGAAACACGCCTTGCCGAAGCTAAGGCTAGAAGAAAAATCGTTTTCCAAGTGAGAAACTTAATATCCACTTGCTGTAAGGGTTCAAAATATGAAGACTGTAAGAAATCTAAAACCAGATTCAAGTCCCATGGCGCTGTAGGTGGAATGAATGGAGGCTGTACTCTGAGGACACCCTGCAAAAAAGTGTGTACCGACGGCAATAGAGCCAATCGTCTTTGAAAATAAATTGACAACGCAGATACCTGCACCTTTAGTGTAGATAAACGCAGTCCTCCATCTAAGCCCGTCTGTAGAAATAACAAAAGACGGGATAACTTGAAAGATGATGTCGGAAACTTCCGAGTTTCACACCAACCTATATAGGCACGCCAAATTCTGTAATAATGAGCTGCCGTAACTGGCTTCCTAGCTCGTAACATGGTTGGTATAACCGATTCTGGAATGCCCTCTCTTCTTAAGAGGGCGGTCTCAACAGCCACCCCGTCAAATGCAGCCGCGCTAAATCGGGGTAAAGGAACGGACCCTGTTGTAAACAAGTCCGGACGCAGAGGGAGCGGCCAAGGTTCGCCTGCGAGTAGTCCGCGGAGATCCGAGAACCAAGCTCTCCGAGGCCAATGAGGCGCCACTAGTATGACTGTGACAGCCTCTCTTTTGATCCGTTTTAGCACCAGAGGGAGCAACGGAAACGGTGGAAACAGATACACAAGGCTGTACGGCCACGCGACGGTGAGAGCATCCACCGCCACTGCCTTTGGATCTCTTGTTCTGGACACATACTGGAGCGTTTGGTGATTGTGTCGAGACGCCATCAGGTCCACCTGAGGATAACCCCATCGCTGCACCAACATGTGAAACACTTCTGGATTTAATGCCCATTCTCCTGGATGAAAATCCCGACGACTGAGATAATCCGCTTCCCAGTTGTCCACTCCCAGAATGAACACGGCCGACAATATCACCTGGTGGTATTCCGCCCAATTGAGGATTCGAGCTACTTCCCGCATTGCCATGCGGCTTATCGTTCCTCCTTGTTTGTTGATGTATGCGACCGCCGTCGCATTGTCTGACTGCACTTGGACAGTCTGAGAGCGAAGCATGTGCACTGCTTGTCGTAGCGCATTGTAAATTGCGCGGAGTTCCAGGACATTTATAGACAGCAATCTTTCGTGATCCGCCCAGAGACCCTGGAGCGGACAATTTTGAACTACCGCTCCCCAACCTCCGAGACTGGCGTCCGTCGTTAGAATTATCCAATTCCAGCCGCCGAACAGTCTCCCTGCGGTTAAATTGTGTTCCTTGAGCCACCAGAGCAGAGACACCCTTGCCCTTGGCGACAACCTCACCCTGAGGTGAATCTGCAGATGCGAGCCCGACCACTGTGCGAGCACATTCAGTTGAAATGGACGCGAGTGAAATCTTCCGAACTGAAGCGCTTCGAAAGCTGCCACCATTGTGCCTAAGAGGCGAATGCACAAATGTACAGACCCTGTGCGTGGCTTGAGCACTAATTGTACTAGATGGCGTAGAATCTGTACTTTCTGTTGTGGTAGGTAAATTCTTTGATTGACCGTATCGAGAATCATACCTAGGAACTGAAGGCGTTGAGACGGAATTAGATGTGATTTCTTGAAGTTGACAATCCAACCGTGGTGAACTAGTACATTGTACGTTAGCAGCGCATGTTGGAGAAGCATGTGTTGAGAAGGAGCTTTGATGAGCAGATCGTCTAAATACGGAACTATTGTCACTCCCAGGGATCTGAGATGAGCTATCATCACAGACATCACTTTGGTGAATACCCGAGGCGCTGACGACAGACCAAACGGTAGAGCCTGAAACTGGTAATGGTTCTGGCGTATTGCAAACCGCAAGAATCTCTGATGAGGCTGCCAAATCGGAATGTGTAAGTATGCATCCTTGAGATCTAGCGCAATCATAAATTCCTTTGGCTCTAAACCCGCAATCACGGAACGCAGAGATTCCATCTTGAATCTGTAGTAAGTTACGTACGGATTGAGACCCTTTAAGTTCAATATTGGTCTGACTGAGCCATCCGGCTTCGGTACCACAAACAGACTGGAATAATAACCCTGACCCTGTTGATGTACAGGGACCGGAATCAAAACTGCTGAATCCAGTAGGGACTGAATGGCAATTTGCAGAACCGCCCTCTTGTCGTCCGACAGAGGCAATCCTGTCTTGAAAAACCGCAGAGGCGGAAGACAGTCGAACTCTATTTTGTAACCTTTTAACACTAAATTGCGGATCCACCCATCCGGGGATGTGTGGAACCACGCCAAATGGAACGTCTGAAGGCGTGCTCCCACAATCTGAGAACCGAGATGGGCTGGTAGCCCGTCATGCCACTGGTTTGTCGGTAACCTTAGCGTCCTGGCGACTTGTGTTGGTTTGTTGGAAACCACGTCCACGACCACGTCTAGGAGGCGTGGCTGTTCCTCTGCCACGTCCTCGAAAGGACTGAGGTCTAAAGGATTTGAACGAAGGTCCAGCGCACCTCCTTCTTGGTACTGGTGGAGGCAATGGTAAGAAAACAGACTTACCTCCCGTAGCCTCAGCAATCCATGCGTCCAATTCAGGACCAAACAACTTCTTGCCATCGTAAGGCAACGCCTCTATACCTCGTTTGACCTCTGCCTCCGCTTGATAAGCACGCAGCCAGAGTGCTCGTCGTGACGTAACTAGCGACGATGAAATACGAGAAGTAAGCTGACAGACGTCAGTAGACGCTGTACAGAGATACTCTGCAGCCTCACACATTTGATTTGCAAGAAGTATCAGGTTTTCGTCATGTAAGGCAGATTTGAGTTCTGTAATCCATATTATGAGCGCCTTAGTGACCCAGATGCCAACCAAGCCAGGTCTCAGCATCACTCCTGCTGCTACATACATGGACTTTAGCATAGTTTCTATCTTGCGATCTGAAGGGTCTTTAAGCGTAGTAGCCGCTGGCACTGGTATGGTTAATTTCTTGGTAAGTTTAGACACTGACGAATCAACTATTGGTGGATTCTCACATGTACATGTTACAGAGTCTGGAAACGGGTAACTAGACTTAAATCTGCGAGGTATAGAAAACCGTTTATCTGGATTCTGTCGTGTTTCTACTAACATCTGATTAAGAGATTCCGAGACAGGAAAACTTATTGGAGTTCTTTGTCGTTTAGTAAATACGACCTGATCATTTGTGAGAGGCTCCTCAGTTTCAGTAAACCTCAGAGACTGACGCACCGCTCTGATGAGATTATCAATGCCGGAGCTGTTAAAATCCTCACTCTCTGACTCCACTTCGCCCTCCTCACCCTCATCTTGTTCCGTGAGGTCTGGCATGGAATCGTCAGAATGCAACATAGCAGAAACTGGAAAATCATAAGACATATAAATTTATCCCGTTTACCCAAACTGGATTTGGGCCTTTCGCAAGGCTGAGACGCCTCCGGTAGTTCTGGCGGTCTCACCCTAGACTCAGATCTTGCCGTTTCCCGCTCTTGTCGAGCGGCGGCCAATTCTGATTGCAACCCAGCCAGTACATTGGCTAGCATTTCCCAAGGAGGGTTCGGTGAGGAAATTGGCTGTAAAACCGGAGCAGAAATTGTATTCTGAACCGAATCCACAAAACATACTTTACATGTGGTAGATCCATCCGGTAACACACTGCTACAGACTTTGCAATTATGCTTTTTAGTTTTTGCTGGTGCCTTACTCATTATGGCGACAGACAATACAATACACACAAAAAAAAAAAAAAAAAACAGACACTTGCACGACTCAGTAAAATAGTAGTAAGGTGTCTCTATATTATATATATATATATATATATATATATATATATATATATATTATATATATATATATATATATATATATATATATATATATATATATATATATATATATATATATATATATATATATATATATATATATATATCTGGCCAAGTGCAGTACACGTGGCCAGTACTATGAAATGTGATCCCAAATTCCCACTAACACCCCTGCGCCTCCGGTGGAGTAGAGATGTAGTACTGGAACGTTCTGGAATCACAGCAGGAAGACACAGGAAGCATGGTTAAAAATGGCTGCCATGCTTAAAGTTATAATCACAGTGCAGTTTCTATTCTTAACTGATATTATAAACAGCCTGTGTAAAATCCCTGCCAGTATAAAACAGCTTGTCATACTGCTGATGCTGCTGCTTTCCCTTCAATTCTGTTATTAGCCCCTGTAATGACCCCCCCCCCCCGCCCCCGTCTGCTCCGTTGCAGTGCGGGCCGGGCAGCGGGTAGCGTGGGGCCGCCAGCGGGAGCCGGGAAGCGGGAAGGGGAGCGCGCTGTGAAGCGCTATGAGTAGCGGGGCCGAGCAGCGGTGGGCTCGGAGAAGCGGCGGCCTGAGCAGCGGTGGGGCTCGGAGAAGCGGCGGCCGGAGCAGCGGCGGCGGGCGGCCGTCAGTAGAGGGATCCCAGCGCCTGAAATCAATGTCCCCACACCTCGGGGCGGCAGCGGGAGCTGACCGCCCCGTTCACATACCTGCACTCCTGCTGCTTGTGATGAGGCTCTGACGGGGCTTCTTGTACAAGCGCCGGCCAGCCTGTGTGCAGGAGATCTCTGTGTGGCTGTGAGGGTGCTCATTCAGTGAGGACCGACACGCCACTGCTGCTATCAGCAGCTTGCACTATCCCTGACCCTGCCTTTTGGAAGGGGGAAAGGGATGTGTATAAAATAGAAAAAATATTCTAAAAAAAAAAAAATTCAAAGTAATTGTGGACTCAGCCACAGAGCTGTTACTACTTCGAGCACAGACAAAACACTGAGGTACTCGGGGATATGGAGGGGTGGAGTGTTCTAAATTTAAATATTCAGTGCTGTTTCCTACGGAAGCCGTCCATATCCCCAAGAGTACTCCAGTGACCCCTAGTGGATGAAAAAGAAACAGGAGACACACACCTTGATAGTAAAACTTTATTACACAACTGCCGACACACACATACTTACCTATGTTGACCCGCCGACTGCCACAGTCTCCGACGATCCGGGGTACCTGTGAAAAAAATTAGACTCACCTCAATCCAGTGTCCGGGAGATAATCCACGTACTTGTTAAAAAAACAAACCGCATACCCGACCATGCCGGACTGAAAGGGGTCCCATGTTTACACATCAGACCCCTTTCCCCGAATGCCGGGACACCACGTGACTGCTGTCACCGAGGTCCCTTCAGCCAATCAGCGAGCGCAACGTCCTGGCACTCTGCTGATTGGCTGGACGTCTGAGCTGTCAGACAGCGCCTCGCAAAGCCTCTCCATTATACTCAATGGTGGGAACTTTGCGTCAGCGGTGAGGTCACCCGCGGTCAGCGGCTGACCGCGGGTAACCCCACCGCTACCCGCAAAGTTCCCACCATTGAAAGTAATGGAGAGGCTTTGCGATGCGCTGTCTGACCTCAGACGCGCACAGCCAATCAGGTGAGCGCCACGGAAGTAGCGCTTCCTGATTGGCTGAAGGGACCTCAGTGACAGGAGTCACGTGGGGTCCCGGCACATTCGGGGAAAGGGGTCTGATGTGTCAACATGGGACCCCTTTCAGTCCGGCATGGTCGGGTATGCGGTTTGTTTTTTTAACAAGTACGTGGATTATCTCCCGGACACTGGATTGATGCGAGTCTAATTTTTTTCACAGGTACCCCGGATCGTCGGAGACTGTGGCAGTCGGCGGGTCAACATAGGTAAGTATGTGTGTGTCGGCAGTTGTGTAATAAAGTTTTACTATCAAGGTGTGTGTCTCCTGTTTTTATTTGGATATTTTTTTTCCAGTAGAACTACAGGTACCAGCGGGCCCGTTTTTCTCCCGCATGCTGGTACTTGTGGTTCTCCAAGTACCAGCTTGCGGGGGAGGCTTGCTGGGACTTGTAGTACTACTGGAAAAAACAATATTCTTTCACATTTCTCAAGGCTATCAGCCTCCCATCCGCAGCCCTTGGATGGGGGGGGGGGGGGGGAGACAGCCTCGGGCTTCACCCCTGGCCCTTGGGTGGCTGGGGGGGGGGGGGGGGGGGGAGGGACCCCTTGATTGAAGGGGTCCCCACTCCCCCAGGGTACTCCGGCCAGGGGTGACTAGTTGGATATTTAATGCCACGGCCGCAGGGCGCTGTATAAAAGTGACCCCCGGCTGTGGCATTATCTGTCCAGCTAGTGGAGCCCGATGCTGGTGTATAAAATACGGGGGACCCCTACTCTGTTTGTCCCCCGTATTTTTTGCACCAGCACCAGGCGCAGAGCCCGGTGCTGGTTTTAAAAATACGGGGGATCCCTGTCAATTTTTTCCCCAGATTTTTAGAACCAGGACCAGCTCGAAGAGCCCGAGGCTGGTTATGCTTTGGAGGGGGGACCCCACGCCATTTTTTTTTTTTTTCGGGTTTTTCCCGTTTTTAAAAAACCGGATCAAAATCCGTCAAATCGGCCGTTTTTCGGCCGCGGGACTGTCGAATCCGTTTTTTATTGCATATGGTCAATTTCGGCACCCACTTGCCGAAATTAGCCTGTTGAATTGTGTCGAGTTAAAAAACGGCCGATAATTTGCCGCGATTCGCCGCTAATTGCATATACCCCTATGGATCTCACAGTGATTATGATTATACTGTATATTGTTTTATACAATGTCTGTCCATGTGGAATGGTGCTAATAAAGAAGATTAACATTGTCAAGGACATAAATAGTATCTAACTGTATGTGCATAAAAGTAATTGCACGCTGCTGCACTGTGATATATTTGGGTCTGTTTTGTTCTATTAGGGTGGCTACCTCATCACAGCAACTTAAGTAGATTTTAATTATTCGCCATTTTCAGCACCTTGAGTTTTTTGCGTGAATGAGACCTGGGAGCACAGTATGTGTTTGTAGAAATGAAAAAAAAGAAAAAAAGAAAAAGAAAAAAAAAGGAAAAAGAAAATATAATAATAATAATAATAATAATAATAACAATTTGTATCAGCAAACAGTAATTGAATCCATGGTAAATTTTTACACATAATTACAAATTTTTAGCTGAATATGAGCGGAAGAATTGGCGTTGGGGGTGGGGAAGGGCGGCCACTTCTGTATTAGCCTAGGACGGCTGGAACCCTTAATCAGTCCCTACACATATGCTAATTTGAATAATGGACTCTCTAA
Organism: Pseudophryne corroboree; assembly: GCF_028390025.1. Lineage (NCBI taxonomy): Eukaryota > Metazoa > Chordata > Amphibia > Anura > Myobatrachidae > Pseudophryne > Pseudophryne corroboree. The sequence continues at coordinate 662,513,325 of NC_086444.1, read as the reverse complement.
TAATGCAAACCCTTTCCTATTTTATTTAAAACACTTATTAAAAATGATCACCTTTTCAATAATGAAATGCCATGCCCCCTTCTTGACGACAGGTCCACTTTACTGCTAGGCAGCTTTATGTAATACTTACACCAGTTAGTGATGCCATATAGCAGCTTCACAGCAGTGCACACGACCTAGGCTCCCGGAATGGATTACTCCCAGCAGGCATTCCAACCAGAAGGGCATCCTTACAGGCATTCTGCATGCAGTACTGCTGGAGCTCCGCAGCTGCCTGAGACACCTGCAATTAAACACAACATATTAAAACCAAACCCTATGCATCACATTTTCACATCTTCATGAAATCACAATATTAACAGTAACCAAAAAAAATTACAAACACTTAATAAAATCAGTGGGTATGTGAACAGTCATAATGTCGACATTGAACATATTTTGTTTTTTAAATGTTTTGTTATTGAGTACCTAGGGGCGTAGCAAGGGTGGAACAAGTGGAGCTTGAGCTCCAGGCGCCACTGGGGATAGAAGGCGCCGGCTCTCTGTAACAGAGCTGAGAGCCGGGATCTCGGGGTAGGAGGAGATGACAGGAAGAGAGGGAAGTGGTGGCCATCGGGGGCACCAGAAATGATTTCACACTGGGAAGAGGGGGGGGGGGGGGGATTGGGCCATGTTTGGCACCCCTTCTGTGGTGCCGGTCTCCTCTCCTTTATCAGTGTAGAGGAGCGCTTACCTCTGCATCCCCATGGGCGGTTTCCAAAGTAGTGTGCTGCCGCAGGCAAGGTGTGGTGTCCCCTCTTCTGTACTAGCCTGCTGTCTCTTCACTGGTGATGCATTACTAGGAGGAGGCGTAGCATTTCGGGGCCACAGCCATACCTCCTCCCAGTAAAACATCACCAGTTAAGAGACAGCCAGCTAGTACAGAAGGGGTACCGCACCCTGCCTGCTGCAGCACACTGCCATTAAAGTTGAAGCCGCTTACGGGGATGCGGAAGTAAGCGCTCCCCCGCACCAGCATCATGTTGGGGGGGATTCAAGCTGCCCTCTTGCCCCCCCCCATCCCAATGCCTATGGTGGCCACCACACTGCCTGCATGTTCCATGTCACTGATTGCAGTGCAAGCAGTGTAGTGTGGTGTGTTGTAAGGGAAGAGGAGAGGTTTGGAGACTTGTTAGAAGAACCTTCCCGGCTGTCAAGTATCTGCACTCAACGATATGAAACATGCAGGCAGTGCGGTGGCCACCCCTTCCCTTTAATCAGTCCTTTCCTTCTACCCACGGAGGGCAATCGCATAGTAGCTCCTCCCCTCCAGGCTATATATATATATATATATATATATATATATATATATATATAAATAATATATATGTATATATATATATATATATATATATATATATATATATATAAATAATATATATATATCTCTATCTAACCAAAAAATGAACACTCAAAAACCATGGTCAGGTTTGTATCATCAACGTTTCAATGTTTTCATATTGTCATCAGGATCCCGATGACAATATGAAAACATTGAAACGTTGATGATACAAACCTGACCATGGTTTTTGAGTGTTCATTTTTTGGTATAAGTGCCGCACTTTTGCAACCTGTATCCCATCATTGTGAGGGCACCGCCGCAGCTATAGCCTGAAGCATGGAGTGCCGGACTTGCGAGATTATATATTATAATAAGATTTTACTCACCGGTAAATCTATTTCTCGTAGTCCGTAGTGGATGCTGGGACTCCGTAAGGACCATGGGGAATAGCGGCTCCGCAGGAGACTGGGCACAACTAAAGAAAGCTTTAGGATTACCTGGTGTGCACTGGCTCCTCCCACTATGACCCTCCTCCAGACCTCAGTTAGGATACTGTGCCCGAAAGAGCTGACACAATAGGAAAAGGATTTTGAATCCCGGGTAAGACTCATACCAGCCACACCAATCACACTGTATAACTCGTGATATTATACCCAGTTAACAGTATGAAATATAACTGAGCCTCACTACAGATGGCTCATAACAAAAACCTTTTAGTTAGGCAATAACTATATACAAGTATTGCAGACAATCCGCACTTGGGATGGGCGCCCAGCATCCACTATGGACTACGAGAAATAGATTTACCGGTGAGTAAAATCTTATTTTCTCTGACGTCCTAAGTGGATGCTGGGACTCCGTAAGGACCATGGGGATTATACCAAAGCTCCCAAACGGGCGGGAGAGTGCGGATGACTCTGCAGCACCGAATGGGCAAACTCTAGGTCCTCCTCAGCCAGGGTGTCAAACTTGTAGAATTTAGCAAATGTGTTTGACCCCGACCAAGTAGCTGCTCGGCAAAGTTGTAAAGCCGAGACCCCTCGGGCAGCCGCCCAAGAAGAGCCCCCTTCCTCGTGGAATGGGCTTTCACTGATTTAGGATGCGGCAGTCCAGCCGCAGAATGTGCAAGTTGAATCGTACTACAGATCCAGCGAGCAATTGTCTGCTTTGAAGCAGGAGCACCCAGCTTGTTGGGTGCATACAGGATAAATAGCGAGTCAGTTTTCCTGACTCCAGCCGTCCTGGAAACATATAGTTTCAGGGCCCTGACTACGTCCAGTAACTTGGAGTCCTCCAAGTCCCACGTAGCCGCAGGCACCACAATAGGTTGGTTCACATGAAAAGCTGATACCACCTTAGGAAGGAATTGGGAACGAGTCCTCAATTCCGCCCCATCCATATGAAAATCAGATAAGGGCTTTTGCATGACAAAGCCGCCAATTCTGATACACGCCTGGCCGACGCCAAGGCCAACAGCATGACCACTTTCCACGTGAGGTATTTTAGCTCTAAGGATTTAAGTGGCTCAACCCAATGCGACTTCAGGAAATCCAACACCACGTTGGGATCCCACGGTGCCACTAGAGGCACAAACGGGGGCTGAATATGCAGCACTCCCTTAACAAAAGTCTGAACTTCAGGCAGTGAAGCCAGTTCTTTTTTGGAAGAAAATGTACAGAGCCGAAATCTGGACCTTAATGGAACCCAATTTTAGGCCCGTAGTCACTCCTGACTGTAGGAAGTGCAGAAATCGACCCAGTGGAAATTCCTCCGTTGGGGCCTTCCTGGCCTCACACTAAGCAACATATTTTTGCCATATTCGGTGATAATATTTTGCGATCACATATTTCCTAGCCTTAATCAGCGTAGGAATGACTTCCTCCGGAATGCCTTTTTTCCTTTAAGATCCGGTGTTCAACTGCCATGCCGTCAAACACAGCCGTGGTAAGCCTTGGAACAGGCAGGGCCCCTGCTGCAGCAGGTCCTGTCTGAGCGGTAGAGGCCATGGGTCCTCTGAGATCATTTCTTGAAGTTCTGGGTACCAAGCTCTTCTTGGCCAATCCGGAACCACGAGTATAGTTCTTACTCCTCTACTTCTTAGTATTCTCAGTACCTTGAGTATGAGAGGCAAAGGAAGGAACACATACACCGACTGGTACACCCACGGTGTTACCAGAGCGTCCACAGCTATCGCCTGAGGGTCCCTTGACCTGGCGCAATATCTTTTTAGCTTTTTGTTGAGGCGGGAAGCAGTCATGTCCACCTGTGGCCTTTCCCAATGGTGTACAATCATTTTGAAGACTTCTGGATGAAGTCCCCACTCTCCCGGGTGGAGGTCGTGCTTGCTGAGAAAGTCTGCTTCCCAGTTGTCCACTCCGGGAATGAACACTGCTGACAGTGCTAACACATGATTTTCCGCCCATCGGAAAATCCTTGTGGCTTCTGCCATCACCATCCTGCTTCTTGTGCCGCCCTGCTGGTTTACATGGGCGACCACCGTGATGTTGTCTGACTGGATCAGCACCGGCTGGTGTTGAAGCAGGGGTCTTGAATGGCCCTTAGTCCTAGAATATCTATGTGTAGGGAAGTCTCGTGACTTGACCACAGTCCCTGGAAGTTTCTTCCCTGTGTGACTGCCCCCCAGCCTCGAAGGCTGGCATCCGTGGTCACCAGGACCCAGTCCTGTATGCCGAATCTGCGGCCCTCTAGAAGAGGAGCACTCTGCAGCCACCACAACAGCGACACCCTGGCCCTTTGAGACAGGGTTATCAGCCAATGCATCTGAAGATGCGACCCGGACCACTTGTCCAACAGATCCCACTGGAAGATCCTTGCATGGAACCTGCCGAATGGAATTTCTTCGTAAGAAGCTACCATCTCTCCCAGGACTCGCGTGCATTGATGCACCGACACCTGTATTTGTATTAGGAGGTCTCTGACTAGAGATGACCACTCCTTGGCCTTCTCCTCCGGGAGAAACCCTTTTTCCTGTTCTGTGTCCAGAACCATACCCAGGAACAGTAGACGCGTCGTAGGAACCAGCTGCGACTTTGGACTATTCAGAATCCAGCCGTGCTGTTGTAGCACTTCCCGAGATAGTGCTACTCCGACGAACAACTGCTCCCTGGACCTCGCCTTTATAAGGAGATCGTCCAAGTACGGGATAATTATAACTCCCTTATTTCGAAGGAGTATCATCATTTCGGCCATTACCTTGGTAAATACCCTCGGTGCCGGGGACAGATTAACGGCAACGTCTGGAATTGGTAATGACAGTCCTGTACCACAATTTTGAGGTACTCCTGGTGAGGAGGGTAAATGGGGACATGCAGGTAAGCATCCTTGATGTCCAGTGATACCATGTAATCCCCTTCGTCCAGGCTTGCAGTAACCGCCCTGAGCGATTCCATTTTGAACTTGAACCTTCGTATATAAGTGTTCAAGGATTTCAATTTTAGAATGGGTCTCACCGACCCGTCTGGTTTCGGTACCACAAACATTGTGGAATAGTAACCCCGGCCTTGTAGAAGGAGGGGTACCTTGATTTTCACCTGCTGGAAGTACAGCTTGTGAATAGCCGCCAGTACTACCTCTCCTCGAGGGTAGCAGGCAAGGCTGATTTGAGGTAACGGCGAGGGGGAGTTGCCTCGAACTCCAGCTTGTATCCCTGTGATACTACTTGCAGAACCCAGGGATCCACCTGTGAGCGAGCCCACTGGTCGCTGAAGTTCCCGAGACGCGCCCCTACCGCACCTGGCTCCACCTGTGGAGCCTCCGCGTCATGCGGTGGACTCAGAGGAAGCGGGGGAAGATTTTTGATCCTGGGAACTGGCTGTCTGGTGCAGCTTTTTCCCTTTTCCCTTGTCTCTGTGCAGAAAGGAAGCGCCTTTGACCCGTTTGCTTTTCTGAAGCCGAAAGGACTGTACCTTATAATACGGTGCTTTCTTAGGCTGTGAGGAAACTTGAGGTAAATTTTTTTCTTCCCAGCAGTTGCTGTGGATACGAGGTCCCAGAGACCATCCCCAAACAATTCCTCACCCTTATAAGGCAGAATCTTCATGTGCCTTCTAAAGTCAGCATCGCCTGTCCACTGCCGGGTCCCTAATACCCTCCTGGCAGAATGGACATTGCATTAATTCTGGATGCCAGCCGGCAAATATCCCTCTGTGCATCCCTCATATATAAGACGACGTCTTTAATATGCACTATGGTTAGCAAATAGTATCCCTGTCCTGACAGGGTAATAGACCACGCTGCAGCAGCACTATTCATGCTGAGGCAATTTCAGGTCTCAGTATAGTACCTGAGTGTGTATATACAGACTTCAGGATAGCCTCCTGCTTTTTATCAGCAGGCTCCGTCAAAGTGGCCGTATCCTAAGACGGCAGTGCCACCTTTTTTGACAAACGTGTGAGCGCCTTATCCACCCTAAGGGATATTCTCCCAACGTGACCTATCCTCTGGCGGGACAGGGTACGCCCTCAGTAACTTTTTAGAAATTACCAGTTTCTTATCGGGAGAACCCACGCTTCTTCACACACTTCATTCAGTCATCTGATGGGGGAACAAAACACGGTCTGCTTTTTCTCCCCAAACATAAAACCCCTTTTTTGTGGTATCTGGGTTAATGTCAGAAATGTGTAACACATTTTTCATTGCCAAGATCATGCAACGGATGTTCCTAGTGGATTGTGTATATGTCTCAACCTCGTCGACACTGGAGTCATACTCCGTGTCGACATCTGTGTCTGCCATCTGAGGTAGCGGGCGTTTTTGAGCCCCTGATGGCCTTTGAGACGCCTGGGCAGGCGCGGGCTGAGAAGCCGGCTGTCCCATAGCTGTTACGTCATCCAGCCTTTTATGTAAGGAGTTGACACTGTCGGTTAAATACCTTCCACCTATCCATCCACTCTGGTGTCGGCCCCCCAGGGGGCGACATCACATTTATCGGCATCTGCTCCACCTCCACATAACCTTCCTCCTCAAACATGTCGACACAGCCGTACCAACACACCGCACACACACAGGGAATGCTCTGACTGAGGACAGGGCCCCACAAAGTCCTTTGGGGAGACAGAGAGAGAGTATGCCAGCACACACCAGAGCTATATATAATGCAGGGATTAACACTATAACCGAGTGATTTTTTCCCCAATATTGCGCCTAAATTTAGTGCCCCCCCTCTCTTTTTAACCCTTTGAGCCTGAAAACTACAGGGGAGAGCCTGGGGAGCTGTCTTCCAGCTGCACTGTAAAGAAAAAATGGCGCCAGTGTGCCTATATGACTATATATTGTGTAGATTTGCCAGCCAAGGTGTTTAATATTGCTGCTCAGGGCGCCCCCCCCCCAGCGCCCTGCACCCATCAGTGACCGGAGTGTGAGGTGTGCATGAGGAGCAATGGCGCACAGCTGCAGTGCTGTGCGCTACCTTGTTGAAGACCGAAGTCTTCTGCCGCCGATTTTCAGGACCATCTTCATGCTTCTGGCTCTGTAAGGGGGACGGCGGCGCGGCTCCGGGACCGAACGATCGAGGTCGGGTCCTGTGTTCGATCCCTCTGGAGCTAATGGTGTCCAGTAGCCTAAGAAGCCCAAACTATCTCCAGTCAGGTAGGTTCGCTTCTTCTCCCCTTAGTCCCTCGTAGCAGTCTGTTGCCAGCAGATCTCACTGAAAATAAAAAACCTAAAATATACTTTCTTTTCTAGGAGCTCAGGAGAGCCCCTAGTGTGCATCCAGCTCAGCCGGGCACAAGATTCTAACTGAGGTCTGGAGGAGGGTCATAGTGGGAGGAGCCAGTGCACACCAGGTAGTCCTAAAGCTTTCTTTAGTTGTGCCCAGTCTCCTGCGGAGCCGCTATTCCCCATGGTCCTTACGGAGTCCCAGCATCCACTTAGGACGTCAGAGAAATTATATATATATATATATATATATATATATATATATATATATATATATATATATATATATATATATATATATATATATTCGCAACTACGTGTGTGCCTGGCAAACAGCGCAGTTGAACTGGGGGCGCAACAGCCAGCGGCTTGCAATGAGTCAAATTGACTCATTTGGTACTCCACCTCATCGCTCCTCCATCCCCTTTTTGGATATATATATATATATACACACATACATACATACATACATACATACATACATACATACATATATACATACACACACACACACACACACACACACACTAGGTGATTCACGCTCTTCACACCGTCGTAAGGGGCTACGCCCCCTTAACCCTTGCACACCCTTGTGGCATGCAATATTTTTATTATATAGAGTATTACCTCCAATCATAATTGTGTGAGTAGTTAAATATTGCACAGACAAAGGGCGTGCAATGGTTAAGGGGTCGAAGCCCCTTGCAACGGCGCACGCAGGGCTTGATGAATCACCTAGTAGTTGCTTTGGTTGGGGGGAGTGGTGGGTGAGCGGGAAGATGCAGATGGGAGTCGGGGGTGCCGCGGGAGGGGCGGTTGCGGTGGTGCCGCAGGTGGGGGAGGGTGCGTGGATGCCGCAGGTGGGGGTCCGGAGCCACCGTGGGTAGGGGAGGAGCAGTTGCGGAGGTGGGTAGGGGAGGGGCCGATGCGGTGGTGCAATGGGAGGGTGCGTGGTTGCTGCGGGTGAGGGAAGGGGGTCCGGAGCTACCATGTGGGGGTGGCAGAGATGGGGCCCGGAGGTACTGTGAGTGGGGGAGGGGCAGGTAATGCTTATCCTGCTTCTCCTCCTGTCAGCAGCTAAGCTGCTGTCCTCCCTTTGGCAGTGGTTCTCCCGGAGACATGCACAGCAGCCAGTCACTATTGTTAGCGCCGGTGTCCCAACACGCCGCATTACAGGGAAGAAGATGCACTCAAACTACAGCTCCCAGCATCCCTAAGGGCCGGAATGCTTTGGCGCTAAGGGCTGCTGGGAGCTGTAGTTTATTTAGTGCGTCTACTTCCCTGTAATGCGGCGCGTTGGGACACTGGTGCTAACAATAGTGACTGGCTGGCAGAACTGAGTGACTGGCTGAATCAATATAAAAGGCGACACTGCACACAGGGCCGGCGCTAGCCGCTCAGCAAAGGGATGCAGTGCAGTGAGGCACCAGGAAGGAGAGGCATTCTCCCTGCACTGCATCCCTTTGCTGAGCGGCGAGGCACCAGAAAGGAGAAGCATTCTCCCTGCTCTGCATCCCTGTTCTGAGCTGTTGCTGCTATCCCTGCTGCTGCTGTCACACATGCAGCGGTGGCAGCAGCACAAAACCTCCTCTCCCCATCGGCGCCAGCAGCGCAAAGCCTCCTCTCCCCTCCCCGACATTTAGTGCCAAAGGAGGGGGGAGCTAGATGGGAATAAGGGACGAAGCTAGACGGGACCATGCTGCAGCAGGAGGATGAGCTGCTACAGCTTCAGCCAGACAGACTTCATTAGGTAAGTGTTGAGAGATCGAGAGAGAACACTGGTAGAAGGGGCGTTGCGCTGCACTGGTAGAAGGGGCGTGTGTAAGAGTCACTGCTACAGGGGGGCGTTACGTGTGTAAGCGTCACTGCTACGGGGGACGTTACGCGTGTAAGCGTCACTGCTACAGGGGGGGAGTTACGCGTTTAAGTGTCTCTACTACAGGGGGTATTATGTGCGCTGTGCCTTTGTAAAGTATGCGAGGGTGCAAATTTATAGTTTGCAGGGGAGCACCGAACACCCTAGCACCGGCCCTGACTGCACTGCACAGCACTGTCAACTTTTACATTGGTTCAGCATCCAGACATTACCCTCGGCGATATCACCCAATCTATCCATTACATTAGCCATCTCGGGGCTTCCAGGCCGCAACCCAGGTGCTGTGTTACGGAGTCAGGGCCTCTGGGGATCTGGGCGCGGCTGTGGTGGGGAGGAACTTCAGTGACATCACGTGCACAGGATGCTCAGAGAGTATGCGGCGCAGGGAGGGCTATGAAAGCCTTCCGCTGCGCGGCTTTCATACACATCTATGCCGGTGGCTGCAGCAGCTTTTGTTCCACCTAGCCGCGGAGTGGGGATTGTTGTTGCTGGAGGGGGCAGGTGGACTGGCAGCAGGACATAGGACGCTGCAGTAAAAGGATGTTTTTTTCCCCCTATCTACAGCACAGAGACTTGTTGCAGATGCAGTGGCACACCCTCCACCTGTACCGTTTTGGCAGGTACAGTACTTTTTTTTTTTTTTTATGGTCTGTACAGATTTCTGGCTCTCCAAACTTCCATTGAAAGTATAGGGAAAGGGGCGAGGACACGCACCTTTTCGATTTTGTATAAATTTGTAATGTGTAAATGGTTGGAGGGTATGTTGCTGCAGATGCAGTGGGCCTATTTTGGGGTGTGGACCTGGAGCTGCAGCAGGATCAGTCCCATTGCTAATCCTGCTGTATGAAAACACAAAACGCAAAGGGCAGAGCCTCCCATTGGATGTAAGTTGTGTGGGAGGGTGTTTCTCGCCCAATCAGCTGTGGACTGGGTGTGATAGACCTGCCACTAACCCAATGAGAGCTGCTAGCCACGCCCTGGCACAGATCTGGCCTATTATATAGGAGATATATATTTTATATGTCTGTTTGTGTATACATGTATATGTCTGTATGTATGCGTGTGCTTATGTATGTCTGTGTATATACATACATATACACACATATATCTGTGTATGTGTTTATGTATGCCTGTGTGCATATATCTGTGTGAATCTATCTAGAGATATATATTCTGGATCTATACCCTCAATACTTTGTCTCCGTCCGGGAGAGAGAGCGAGAGCGAGGGAGAGCGCGAGGGAGAGCGCAAGATATCTATCTGGTACTATTTTTTTCCCCAGCTGCATTTGAGTTCACATTTATACCTACTTGAGTCTGTATTTTTTGTTATACAGTTCATGAGTGTTCATGAAAGTCTGCTGTTGTAAACAGTGAAGACAGTTGTTGAATTCCTTTTTAAAAAATTATTTTGAACACAGAGATGATATCTATTTTTTTTTCTTTTTTTTTTTTAAATAAATACAATGCACTTTAAATAAATCACATGTGTTCCTCATAAGTATATATAATTCAGCCTATTATGTGTTAAATAGTTTATGCAGCTCTCTATATCCAATTATGAGACGGGTTCACTACGGCTGGCCGGCGGTCGGGCTCCCGGCGACCAGCATCCCGGCGCCGGGAGCCCGACCGCCGGCTTACCGACAGCGTGGCGAGCGCAAATGAGCCCCTTGCGGGCTCGCTGCGCTCGCCACGCTACGGGCACGGTGGTGCGCCACACTATTTTATTCTCCCTCTATGGGGGTCGTGGACCCCCACGAGGGAAAATAAGTGTCGGTATGCTGGCTGTCGGGCTCCCGGCGCCGGTATACTGAGCGCCGGGAGCCCGACCGCCGGCATACAGAAGACCACCCTTATGAGACACATTGTGAATATTAGAGAGCTGCATGATATAATTAACTCTGCACAAAGCACTTTAGATAACAAATCACTAGCACTCCCCTTTATAAGTATATGTAAATTAGTTTATAGAATACCTTTACTATATAAAAAAAGCTTATGTGGCACCTAAATAATCATATGTCCTATATTGGATATATAGAGCTCTATGAGCTTAATTAAAAGCAGGAAGAATGTGTAAGGTGAGGCGCAATATGCGTTCCACCGAGGTAACCAGGAAGTTAGGTGTGAGGTAACTAGGAAGTCATGGGAGTTGGAGCGCAGTATGGGCTGAAACACACTCGCCGGCTCCTGCTGCCCGGCAAAATCCTGCCTGGCTTTTTACTGCTGCCGCGCTGCAGAAACACATGCAGCGCAATGTGTCCTTTCATAAGGCACGGCCCCGGTCCGGCTGCACCTGGAAATATCCACTGGAAGGTCCGGCTGCCGGGCCGTCTTTGAAAGCAGAGAAGTGTGTGTGTGTGTGTGTGTGTGTGTGTGTGTGTGTGTGTGTGTGTGTGTGTGTGTGTGTGTGTGTGTGTGTGTGTGTGTGTGTGTGTGTGTGTATATATATATATATATATATATATATATATATATATATATATATATATATATATATATATATATATATACACACAAACAGAGAACCCAGCACTCACCAAAGTAAACTCACTTATCCTCAACAATTCAATAAATAAATGATGGGGGTTTAGTTGGTGGATTGGCCAATGCACGGAAGCCTGTATACCGATTCAAGGTACCCCACCTTCATACAGGTCCTACACTATCACAGAGTCTTAAAACCTGACTACCACACTGCTGCATCTGTGTGTATATGAAGGGGTTAATCTATGGTTAGCTCTTATTAACCGTGGCCACTAGCTTTCTCATGCACCCCTGTGTGGACTTTATTATCCTGAACCTGTCTCAGCTGTTTTTTAGCAATCATCTTTGAGCCAGTGCAATAGGTGACTAGTGTGCCTTTAAAAGCCATAAAGTCTGTGGCAGGTACACATTACATCTAGCAGGCAGATGATGCAGCAGTGTGGTAGTCAGGTTTTAAGACTCTGTGATAGTGTAGGACCTGTATGAAGGTGGGGTACCTTGAATCGGTATACAGGCTTCCGTGCATTGGCCAATCCACCAACTAAACCCCCCATCATTTATTTATTGAATTGTTGAGGATAAGTGAGTTTACTTTGGTGAGTGCTGGGTTCTCTGTTTGTATTTATTAGAGCGATGTGGTCATGGGCTTCATGCACCCCGCCCTGTGAGTGGTAAGTACAGCTGTGTACCCCGCTTCTGTGGTGGAGAGTGCAGTGTTACATGCACCCTACCCTGTGAGTGGTAAGTGCATAGCTGTGCCCCGCTTCTGGTGCGGTGAGTGCTGTGGTTTTTACTCTGTGTGTATATGAAGGGGTTAATCTATGGTTAGCTCTTATTAACCGTGGCCACTAGCTTTCTCATGCACCCCTGTGTGGACTTTATTATCCTGAACCTGTCTCAGCTGTTTTTTAGCAATCATCTTTGAGCCAGTGCAATAGGTGACTAGTGTGCCTTTAAAAGCCATAAAGTCTGTGGCAGGTACACATTACATCTAGCAGGCAGATGATGCAGCAGTGTGGTAGTCAGGTTTTAAGACTCTGTGATAGTGTAGGACCTGTATGAAGGTGGGGTACCTTGAATCGGTATACAGGCTTCCGTGCATTGGCCAATCCACCAACTAAACCCCCCATCATTTATTTATTGAATTGTTGAGGATAAGTGAGTTTACTTTGGTGAGTGCTGGGTTCTCTGTTTGTATTTATTAGAGCGATGTGGTCATGGGCTTCATGCACCCCACCCTGTGAGTGGTAAGTACAGCTGTGTACCCCGCTTCTGTGGTGGAGAGTGCAGTGTTACATGCACCCTACCCTGTGAGTGGTAAGTGCATAGCTGTGCCCCGCTTCTGGTGCGGTGAGTGCTGTGGTTTTTACTCTGTGTGTATATGAAGGGGTTAATCTATGGTTAGCTCTTATTAACCGTGGCCACTAGCTTTCTCATGCACCCCTGTGTGGACTTTATTATCCTGAACCTGTCTCAGCTGTTTTTTAGCAATCATCTTTGAGCCAGTGCAATAGGTGACTAGTGTGCCTTTAAAAGCCATAAAGTCTGTGGCAGGTACACATTACATCTAGCAGGCAGATGATGCAGCAGTGTGGTAGTCAGGTTTTAAGACTCTGTGATAGTGTAGGACCTGTATGAAGGTGGGGTACCTTGAATCGGTATACAGGCTTCCGTGCATTGGCCAATCCACCAACTAAACCCCCCATCATTTATTTATTGAATTGTTGAGGATAAGTGAGTTTACTTTGGTGAGTGCTGGGTTCTCTGTTTGTATTTATTAGAGCGATGTGGTCATGGGCTTCATGCACCCCACCCTGTGAGTGGTAAGTACAGCTGTGTACCCCGCTTCTGTGGTGGAGAGTGCAGTGTTACATGCACCCTACCCTGTGAGTGGTAAGTGCATAGCTGTGCCCCGCTTCTGGTGCGGTGAGTGCTGTGGTTTTTACTCTGTGTGTATATGAAGGGGTTAATCTATGGTTAGCTCTTATTAACCGTGGCCACTAGCTTTCTCATGCACCCCTGTGTGGACTTTATTATCCTGAACCTGTCTCAGCTGTTTTTTAGCAATCATCTTTGAGCCAGTGCAATAGGTGACTAGTGTGCCTTTAAAAGCCATAAAGTCTGTGGCAGGTACACATTACATCTAGCAGGCAGATGATGCAGCAGTGTGGTAGTCAGGTTTTAAGACTCTGTGATAGTGTAGGACCTGTATGAAGGTGGGGTACCTTGAATCGGTATACAGGCTTCCGTGCATTGGCCAATCCACCAACTAAACCCCCCATCATTTATTTATTGAATTGTTGAGGATAAGTGAGTTTACTTTGGTGAGTGCTGGGTTCTCTGTTTGTATTTATTAGAGCGATGTGGTCATGGGCTTCATGCACCCCACCCTGTGAGTGGTAAGTACAGCTGTGTACCCCGCTTCTGTGGTGGAGAGTGCAGTGTTACATGCACCCTACCCTGTGAGTGGTAAGTGCATAGCTGTGCCCCGCTTCTGGTGCGGTGAGTGCTGTGGTTTTTACTCTGTGTGTATATGAAGGGGTTAATCTATGGTTAGCTCTTATTAACCGTGGCCACTAGCTTTCTCATGCACCCCTGTGTGGACTTTATTATCCTGAACCTGTCTCAGCTGTTTTTTAGCAATCATCTTTGAGCCAGTGCAATAGGTGACTAGTGTGCCTTTAAAAGCCATAAAGTCTGTGGCAGGTACACATTACATCTAGCAGGCAGATGATGCAGCAGTGTGGTAGTCAGGTTTTAAGACTCTGTGATAGTGTAGGACCTGTATGAAGGTGGGGTACCTTGAATCGGTATACAGGCTTCCGTGCATTGGCCAATCCACCAACTAAACCCCCCATCATTTATTTATTGAATTGTTGAGGATAAGTGAGTTTACTTTGGTGAGTGCTGGGTTCTCTGTTTGTATTTATTAGAGCGATGTGGTCATGGGCTTCATGCACCCCACCCTGTGAGTGGTAAGTACAGCTGTGTACCCCGCTTCTGTGGTGGAGAGTGCAGTGTTACATGCACCCTACCCTGTGAGTGGTAAGTGCATAGCTGTGCCCCGCTTCTGGCGCGGTGAGTGCTGTGGTTTTTACTCTGTGTGTATATATATAATATATATATATATATTATATATATATATATATATATATATATATATATATATATATATATATATATATATATATATATATATATATATATATATATATATATATATATATATATATATATGAGCTTACACACACACAAACGTTTTTTTGTTTTTTTTCAAGCAGTGTCTGCTGCTGCGCACGCGCACAGCATTACACACGGCTCAAAGCCGCTGTGTGTGAAAGACTCTGCCGGATGGTAAAAAGCCTGACAGTTTGTCCGGCTTTTTGCCATCCGGGGAAAACTGGGTAGTGTGTTATAGCACTATGCATCCCGTCTAGACACAAAATACATCACAGGTGGCGTCAGGTGGAACACAGCATGCGTTCCACGTCGTCGCCATTTTCCTTTAAAAGTAAAAGCCATTAGGCGGTGGAGCGCAGGCGTGCGTTCCACCATACCCGTAAGTTGCCTGTGAGCGGTTATCCCGCTTATAATAAATACTTTCTAGATCTCCCCGATAAAAATTACTTCTCACAGAAGTTAGGATTAATGAGGCACATAGGAAACATTTTTTAGGATTGTGCACATTATATATCAGAATGTAATAGAAGTTTAAGACATTCACCCACATTTACACAGGAAGTGAGGTCACGGTCAGTTCACTATAAATAAATGGTTAGGGTGGCTGGCTATCATTCCCACTGCTGACACTGGAGAATAGGATTACTACAGGCACCTACAATTTTATGTAAGTAATCACTTACTATTATTCTTCAAGAAATCTTGAACTTAGTCCTCACTGTAAGGAAGTTTATGGATGTAATTATGTGTAGGTATTGAATATAATAATGGTATAATATTGGATGAGAATACCTATTGATAGAGCATTGTTTGTGTTTAGGTGCCTCCTAATCCCTTACAAAGTGCTAGATCAGTGGCTACAAAATTTAAAATAGGAACCTCATCCCGGTTTTTAAAATCATAACATCAGGGTATGTACAAGGACAAGTAAATTTGTCACTGCATTGTTGATCTGACTTTGAAAATTATTTCACTGTGGTCAATTTTGACATTTAGATTACGAGATTCACAGTATTTTCCTGGCCAGCAAAGGTCACCAACTCTTTCGCTATAATTAGGTATGTACCAGAAATATTCATCCTCTTGTTTTTGCCCGGTTTAGGCGAATTTTTATTCTGCCATACTTGAACTTATTTTGGATGGAACATATATTGGGGTACGTATTTTAGAAACATAATTCCTTCATTACACAATAATGAATTAAGAATATTTATATGACAGCCGTTCATTTTTTAAAGATTTTACCCCTGAAGAAGTCCGGTTGAAGGACGAAAAGCGTAGGGTTTTAAGGCGATTAGGATACCCTGATTGCATTTGGGAGTCCCCACCACTGAGCTCACATCCTAGGGTGGTTGGTGGCACTGGTTATTACATCTGCCCTGATGTAAACTTGGTTCCTGAAAACACCCGATAATGTGAAATTGAAAATGTGATAATGTGAAATTGATTTGACAATGTATTTTAATACTGGATGTTCGATTAAAAAAATATTTTATTAATCCAAGGCCTTTGGCCAATTGTTTGGGTGTCTATATCCTTGGTGTGAGGGTATCGCTACAGGAGGAGCATTTGGCTGAACTCAATTCAAACTGCATTTTTACCCCAGGTTGGGGACTAAATCAAGTCCGATAAGAATACATCATTGGGACACTCACCATACAAATGGTTTATGAACTTTGCTGTGGACAATTGTGCATTACATCTCTAGCGCCCTCCGGTTCTCTATCTATACACACACACACACACACACACACACCTGTTTACAAAAATAAAGGTCAATATTAAACACACAGTATAAATAACATTGTAGATAGCTGAATATCTTGCTTCCCTGACACACTTTGTGTAGTGGCTGGACCCCTTTTTGGGTCCCCAAGGGACCCTGCTCTTGCCACTATACAACTCTCAGTCTGTGGCTTCCTGCTGCCTCCATTCCCCTTCTCACATCATGTTAGTGCCCCTGTGAAATTTTTTTTTTTTTACAGTTTCTTATATAGTGCAGCACATTATGTATCTCCTGATATACTCTGTGCTGCTGGGGGTCTGTGCTACTTCCACTATATAACTCAGTGTGTGGGTTTGTGCATCATGTCACTGGTCCTGTCATCACTGACATATCATGCATGTCCGAATATAGTCTGTGCTGGTGGCCCACCCCTAGGTGTGCTAGTGGTGTGATAACCCCACAGTGTTTGTTCCCAGAGTGTAAGTATTATGTGTAGCAAGTTTGGCGTTAATTGCTCCAGGCATTCCAGAGTTATGCTGTCTGCTGAAAAACTCTGTGCTGCTGCCTCACCCCTCAAGGTGCTAGGGGTGTCTTACCCCCACAGTGTTTGTTCCCAGCTTGAAAGTCATACGTGTTCCAAGTTTGTTGTAAATTGGTCCAGGCATTCGGGAGTTATGCCGTCTCCTGAAATACTATGTGCTGCTGTCCCACCAACACAGAGTTTGTTCCCAGATTGTAAGTCATATGTGTACTAAGTTTGGTGTCAATTGCTGCAGGCCTTCCACAGTTATGCTGTCTGCTGAAATACTCAGTGCTGCTGCCTCACCCCTAGTGTTTTAATACGCTTGTATGTGAAATTTCACAATCCTCGCTTGTAAACTGTGGATTTGTATAGAAAGACAGATTTTTGCTTTTATTTAGTAGATCTATATATCTCTCTCGCCGTGACATGACCCTGCTCCAGGCGTCATGTATCCACGCTGTGCCTCTGTGAGTACCCAAAGAAGTACAACAGTACAATACAAAGATCGTAACCATCATTACAGCATTAATTGGTTACAAGTTTACAGAACAAACTGTGAAAACATGACACAAGACCAATATACAAGTAGTAGGTGGGAAAGAAAAAGAGGAGCGAGAGAAATGGGGAGTGAAGGGGAAAGGGAGTCTGTCAGGCATGTCCAAACTGCGGCCCTCCAGCTGTTGTGAAACTACATATCCCAGCATGCCCTGACACAGTTTTGCTGTCAGAGAATGCTAAAGTTGTGTCAGGGCATGCTGGGATGTATAGTTTCTCAACAGCTGGAGGGCCGCAGTTTGGACATGCCTGGTCTATGTGGTGTTAAGTAACATATGGTATTCCGGTCAGTATTTGAAGTACCAGTGCAGTGCGAAGTGCACCGTGATGGGTGATCTGGTAGCTATGTTGTACTCTTAGGTGAAGAGCGCTGTGATGTGCTGAGATGGAGGGTGCTGTGAGGTGGCGGGAGCCGTATTGTGCTCTTAGGTAAATGGAGCTGTGTTGTAGGGAATTTTCTGGTGCAGCAGAATTACTGCCTTCGTGAAGTTAAGATGTTTAATCAGTGACTTTTTGTATTTAGAAATCTG
Source organism: Pseudophryne corroboree (assembly GCF_028390025.1). Lineage (NCBI taxonomy): Eukaryota > Metazoa > Chordata > Amphibia > Anura > Myobatrachidae > Pseudophryne > Pseudophryne corroboree. The sequence continues at coordinate 662,495,449 of NC_086444.1, read as the reverse complement.
CACTGGGGAGTAGGTGAAAAGCCAAAACTGAATATTTCTAGAGATTTCAGGGCCAGAAACTATTTAAAAAAAAGAAAATGACCTTTTGCCAAAAGTTGAAAATCCCAGGGAAGGACCACCATATATATATATATATATATGGAAAGGCACAACGCCAACAGCATGTTAATATTCATCATATAGACAGGGATGAAATGTTCATATATCGGCCCTCATTCTGACCTGATCGCGCGCTGCAACTTTTTGCCGCCTATGGGGTGGAGTGGATTTTTGCATAGCAAGGCTGCGAACGTTGTGCAGCAGAGCTATGCAAAAAAGTTTTGTGCAGATGAGGAGTAGGTCTGGACTTACTTACCTGTTGCGATCACTTCAGCGTCTCAGGTCCCGGAATGGACGTCAGACATCCACCCACCAAACGCCTCGACACGCCTGCGTTCGGATCTTCACTCCCCGAAAACGGTCAGTTGACGCTGCGGAAGCGATAGTTTTCTTCCTTAATTCAGTCGCTGCCTGGTGTTCCCAGTTGCCGGGCAGCGACGCACCTGCACACTGTGCCCACTGCGCATGCGCATTCTGGACCCGTTGCAAAAAAAAAAAGCAGTATGCGAACGGATCGGAATGACCCCCATCGTCCCTGTTAGCCCAGCGGTCATGTGCCTGCTCCTGACAGCTGCAGAGGCTCCAACGTGACTTCTGGGTCCCAGCAGTCATGTCACAGTCACTTCTGGGTCACACCTCAACTGCTGTAGTGTTCCGGTATTTTATCACTAACCCTGAACCCTACCTGATTACTACCTGTCGTTCTCAAATCAGAAGCCATGTGAGGTATTGAGCATAACTTGTGCCATATTTAACATTGCTGGTTTAGAGATCAGAAGAGCTGTCCTTTATGACTTTCTAGGTACATACGAATGCTTAGTACATCCCATTCAGGTAAAGAAGGCTGCCTGGCCGCTCTGATGGTGTGTAATTCACAAATCAGGGTGGCCGTGAAGTATCTTTCTCTGCCTGCCTCTCAGCCCTATGCATGGAGCTACCGGGTGCACACTAGAATGGCCGGGCAGCACTCTCTATTTCTAAAGAAGCTCCGGAGGTGCCAGCCCAGGGGGCAGCTTCCCTCCGGCCCAGCTTCCCCTGTGATTGAAAACCCCTAGAATTGTGGGGCCCTGGGCATCTCCCCACTGTATCACACATTAAGACTTTTCCCGTGATGTGCACTTTTTCCTCAGTTTTGTTACTCATTGCATATAGTTTACTAGGTACTTAGGATTAGTTTTGTTGCAAACTAAATTAGTATAAAGTTGCAGATAAAGCATAACAATGCACGGGGAGATTCATTCACATCAGATTGGTCTTTTGCCTTCTTACATTGACTGCATGCTTTATAGTCAATTTAGCACCTTAAGGCCCATATAGACCGGAGAGATGTGTGCTGATCGTGCGGGGGGAGAGATGTGTGCTGAGCGTGCAGGGGGAGACCGGGGGGAGGGGGGGGGGGCTGAGGGGGGTACACATGAGTGATCTGTGCTTAAAATCTATGCAATCTAGTCAGATTGTTTAGATTTTAAGCATGGATCTCTCTCCGCGAGTACCCCCCTTTACTTTGCTTATGTTGGAGATTAAACATAATGATGCATGGAGCAGTTCACTCATATCAGATTAATGTTTGGCGCGGCTTAGTCGCAAAGTCCATGGTGTGCTAAATGGGGCTATTTGGTGCATTTTGAGAATAGGTGTATATGGACACATCTGTACATAACTTATTATACATGCATCTGCTTCCCAAGATGGCTTAGTTTATAGCAAGAAACAAAACATCATAAAGCATTGTTACATTTACAATTCATTCATATATTGAGGTTGTTTTAATATACAAGGCAACAAAGTAAATGCAAAGGTTGAGTCCTATTCATGAACCACCATCTTCACATCTCGATATATGGGTTAAAAAGGTTCAAATGAGAAACTCCGTTACAGATTTGGTCATGTTCTATGCAACAATGATTTTCCCAGTATTTACAGAAATAGATATTGTGATAATTAGCAGGTTTTCTGGCAAACAAATAAGCACTGGATGGAGTGAAGCAAGCAAGCTGATGTGTCACATCAGTGTCCTAGTTTTATTTTACAAGAGTATTAGAGCACTAAGGATTAAAGTCATAGCCCCTTATTGGTCGCACCACTGCTTTTATAATAGGAATGGACCAGAGAACGTTCTAACCAGATTTGGGTTGTAAACAGTGTTAGTAAACTAAATGTTAGGTTGCTATGTTTAGCTGCTAGAATTGTAGCAGCAAACATCAGACTCGAGACTGTTATAGCAAGAAGACAAAATCCAAATTTTGACACTCTAATTGCAATGTGCAATGCCAAGAGATTAGTCATACCACAAAACTATTTCTGTATAATGTCTCTATAAAGAAAAAATGCCTGTTTCAGCTGGACAGCTTATAATGATTATTACCCCTAACCGCAACACCTAATACCCTTCCCATGAACAATTATTCCAAAAAGGAAGTAGCACTGTGGACAATATTTCAGTTCCTGATAATGTGGCCATCTTATTTTAGTCCAGTTTTTTGGTGCTATCAAGGAGATCAAGTCTTGTTCAGAAGTACAATGGCACAGAAGCTTCTTCACATTTTAAGAGAGCACTTGTTATCTTTATAAAACTTAAGTATTCAGTGGCAGATGTATTAAGCCTGGAGAAGTGATAAAGCAGTGACTATAATGAACAAAACTGCAGGTAAACTACGCACTTGGTCGGGTGCCCAGCATCCTATACGGACTAGGAGAAAAGGATTTACCAGTAGGTATTAAAATCCTATTTTCTCATACATCCTAGAGGATACTGGGGTTCACTTCAGTACCATGGGGTTATACCAAAGCTCCAGTATGGGCGGGAGAGTGCGGATGACCCTGCAGCACCAATTGGCCGATGAGGACCTCAAGTTTGGTCAAAGTGTCAAACTTATAAAATTTAGCAAATGTGTTTGACCCTGACCAAGTAGCTGCTTGGTAAAGTTGTAAAGCCGAGACGCCCCGGGCAGCCGCCCAGGATGAGCCCACTTTCCTAGTAGAATGGGCCTTCACAGACTTCGGTACTGGCAAGCCTGCCGTAGAATGAGCGTGCTGAAATGTCTCTCTGATCCATCACGCAATAGTCTGCTTAGAAGCAGGACACCCAATCTTGCTGGGAGCATACAGGACAAACAGAGCCTCTGTTTTCCGTAACAGAGCTGTTCTTGCGACATAAATCTTCAAAGCTCTAACCACATCTAGAGACTGTGACTCCGTGAAATTGGCAGTAGCTACTGGCACCACAATAGGTTGGTTTATGTGGAAGGACGAAACCACCTTTGGAAGAAATTGTTGACGAGTTCTTAACTCTGCCCTATCTTCATGGAAGATCAGGTAAGGGCTCTTGTGAGACAAGGCCCCCAACTCAGACACCCGCCATGCGGATGCCAAGGCCAAAAGCATCACCACTTTCCAAGTGAGAAACTTCAATTCTATCTCCTGTAGAGGTTCAAACCAATCTGAATGAAGGATCTGCAACACCACATTAAAGGTCCCATTGGAAGCACAAATGGAGGCTGGATGTGCAGAAACCCTTTCACGAACGTCTGAACCTCTGAAAGAGTCCAATTGTTTTTGGAAGAACACTGACAAGGCCGAAATCTGGACCTTGATTGACCCCAATCGGAGGCCCGCCTCCACACCAGCCTGCAGAAAATGGAGAAAACGTCCCAACTGAAACTCTTCCGTTGGAGCCTTCTTGGATTCACACCAAGACACATATTTTCTCCAAATACGGTGGTAATGTTTAGACGTTATTCAGGCCAGGCCAGGCAAGGAGTAAGAGTGGGGATGACTTCCTTGGGAATACCCTTTCTAGCTAGGATCCGACGCTCAACAGCCATGCCGTCAAACGTAGCCACGGTAAGTCTTGATACACACACGGCCTCTGCTGTAGTAGGTCCTCTCGAGGAGGAAGAGGCCGAGGATCTTCTATGAGCAACTCCTGAAGATCTGGATACCAAGCCCTCCTTGGCCAGTCTGGGGCAATGAAGATTGCTCGGACTCTTGTTCTTATTATTTTGAGAACTTTTGGAATCAGTGGAAGTGGAGGGAAAACATATCGACCGAAACACCCACTGGGTCACCAGTGCATCCACTGCTATTGCTTGAGGGTCTCTCGACCTGGAATAATATCTCCGAAGCTTCTTGTTTAGACGAGATGCCATCATGTCTACTTGAGGAACTCCCCAAAGACTTGTCACCTCTGTGAAGACTTCTTGGTGGAGGCCCCACTCTCTTGGATGAAGATTGTGTCTGCTGAGGAAGTCTGCTTCCCAGTTGTCCACTCCCGGAATGAAAATTGCCGATAGAGCTCTTACATGTCCTTCTGCCCAGAGGAGAATCCTTGTCACCACTGCCATTGCCACTCTGCTTTTCATTCCGCCTTGCCTGTTTATGTACGTGACTGCTGTTACATTGTCCGACTGGATCTGCACGGGATGATCTTGAAGAAGATGTACCGCTTGTAGAAGGCCGTTGTAAATGGCTCGCAAATCCAGTACGTTTATGTGAAGGCTGGCTTCCTGACGACCATTTTCTTTGGAAGCTTTCCCCCTGTGCGACGGCTCCCCAGCCTCGGAGACTTGCTGTCACACGCTAGAGGCGGCGTTCGCCGCGCTTACCCCTGCGTGTCTGCTGGTCGGTGTTGCGGCCTCTGCCTTCGGTGAGCCACGGGCTCCGGCGTCTGGCTGGCACGGCTCCCGGCGGTTCTCCGGGGCATGGGCGCCGCCATGACACCCGGCATCACGTGGACGGGGGGCAGGTGACGTCATCAGACTGCTCTGCCAATCTAGCGGTGGCAGGGAATTCAAAGTCAGACGCCGGACAGAGCCTCAGCGCCTGAGTATCGTCTTTCCCTGACGTGGATGCCAGCGCTCTTGTTCCCGGCAAGGATCTCTGCAGTTGTACTCCAGTGTCTCCGGCATTTCCAGGCGCCAGTTCGCTTCACCGGTTCCAGTGTATTCAGCGGCCGGTATCTCTCTCTGCAGTCCAGTCACCAGTGCTCCTAGGAATCAGCGTGGGCTGCGGCCCTAAATCACCGTTCACAAGTTCTACAAATCAACAGCGTCTTAAACCACTGCACTTAAGTTCTTCAATTTACCAGTGTCTTCACCTCCGCTCATAAGTTCTTTATCCGTCTGTGCCTTTAATCATCGTTTACAAGTTCCTCAAGTTATCAGTGACTTTTAAACATCACCCACAGTTTCTTCAGTTATCAGTATCTCTAATATTGCTCACAAAACCCTTCAGTGGGTCTGGACATTCCCTCATTAATTCCTCTTTGACATATGACTTTAAGTTGTTTTTTCCCTGCAATAAAGTTCTTCAATATTTCATCAAACTCCACTGTCAGCGTCCTGTATGAGGAAATCCTATATTAGGCCACCCCTTTTCCGGCTCAGTTGTGGTTCCTCTTCCCAACCATCGGAAGAATCCCCGAGTTCACAACACCCTCAGTCTAGGCCAGTGACACTTGCATCTGTGGTTATTAGGACCCAGTCGTGAATCCCAAACCTGCACCCCTCTAGTAGGCGAGAACTGTGTAGCCACCACAGGAGCGAAATCCTGGCTTTGGGGGACAGGATTATTCTGGTGCATGAGTAGGTGGGATCCGGACCACTTGTCCAACAGGTCCCACTGGAATACTCTGGCATGAAATCGGCCAAACTGTATGGCCTCGTAGGCCGCTACCATTTTCCCCAACAACCGAATGCATTGATGGATCGACACGCTTGTTGGTTTCAATATTTGTTTGACCATTTTCTGGATTTCCAGAGCCTTTTCCACTGAAAGAAATACTCTCCGTACTTCTGTGTCCAGAATCATCCCTAGAAAGGACAATCTTGTCATCGGTTCCAACTGCGACTTTGGAAAATTCATGATCCAACCGTGTTGTTGGAGTATTGACAGGGAGAGTGCGATGTTCTGCACCAACTGTTCTCCTGATAAAAGCGAGAGCCAGGGATCGTCCAGATAAGGAATTATATTGACTCCTTTTTGACGAAGGAGGACCATCATCTCCGCCATCACCTTGGTGAATACCCTCGGTGCCGTGGAGAGTCCGAACGGCAACGTCTGGAACTGGTAATGACAATCCTGTACTGCGAATTTCAGATAAGCTTGGTGAGGAGAATAAATGGGAACATGCAAGTAAGCATCCTTTATGTCTACTGACACCATGAAGTCCCCCTCCTCCAGACTGGAAATCACTACCCATAGGGATTCCATCTTGAACTTGAACCTTTTCAGGTAGAGATTCAGATTTTTCAGGTTTAAAATCGTTCTGACCGAGCCGTCCGGCTTCAGAACTACGAAGAGGCTTGAATAAAAACCTTCTCCTTGCTGTGACAAGGGTACCAGGACAATGACCTGATCCCGACATAATTTTTTAATTGCCTTTGTTACTGCCTCTCTTTCTGGAAGAGAAGCTGGCAAGGTAGATTTGAAAAATCGGCATGGGGGGGGGGGGGGGGGGGGGACGTCTTGAAACTCTAGTTTGTACCCATGGGACACTATTTGTAAGACCCATGGGTCCAGGCCAGATTGAATCCAGATTTAACTGAAAAGTTTCAGACGTGCTCCCACCCGAGCGGACTCACGCAAGGGAGCCCCAGCGTCATGCTGCAGATTTGGCAGAAGCAAGGGTGGACTTCTGCTCCTGCGATCCGGGAGACGCTGCGGATTTCTTTCCTTTTCCCCTACCTGCAAAAAAGGGGGAACCTTTGGCCTTTTTGTATTTGTTGGGCCGAAAGGAATGCATGTGAGAGTGATGTGTCTTTTTCGCCGGTGCAGGAGCATAAGGCAAGAATGTCGACTTACCTGCGGTAGCCGCCGAGACTAACGCATCCAGCCCATCACCAAATAAGGCCTCACCTTTATATGGGAGAGCCTCCATATTTCTTTTGGAATCTACATCAGCATTCCACTGGCGAATCCACAACGCCCTCCGAGCAGATACTGCCATGGTAGCGGTTCTTGATCCCAAGAGACCAATATATTTCATGGTTTCTAGTACGTACGCAGCAGCGTCTTTGATATGACCTAACGTTAGGAGTATCTCGTCTCCATCTATTGTGTAATGTCTAATGACAAGTTTTCTGACTACTTCTCAATAGCACTACTCACCCACGCACAGGACAATGGTAGGTCTGAGTAGTGTTCCATTGGCCACATCAATATATCACCTCACTCACTTGCGCCTGTCGGCTACTTAAGTGATGCCATTTCAGGTGCAGGGAGAAACACCTTTTCTCTTTTATGACAGGGCCCTGTCTAAAATGCGAGGTGACTCCCACCTTTTGGAAAAAGGTAAGCTGCCTGAATTCCTTTTGGGAATCTGAAATTTCTTTTCAGGTTAAATCAGACTCCCTCCAAGAGACTGTTCAACTCCTGAGGTGAAGGGAAAATTACATTACTTCTTTACTAAAGTAAACCCTCTCATTGTTGTAAAAGAGGGGGCTTCGTAACTTCTAACACCTCCTTTATAGCTAAAACATGTTTTGAATGCTTTTTTTGGCTTACTTAGGACCTATTCCCCTGGAATCACTAGTGTCGACACAGGAATCAGAGTCCGTGTCGGTATCAGTTTGTACTACTTGTGCAAATTTGTATGTGACCCAGAGGGGTCCCTGTGGATGAAAGGCAGAACTATTAAAAATCACATCTTCAACAGATTATTTTTAGTTTTCTGCGTGAGATTCAGTCCAACCTCTTACTGATATGATTCACACTATCCTGTAACCTTTCACCCAGTCAGGCTCTTGGTGTCATATTACACCTCTGTGTCCCTAACATGTCTCCCACAGAGGAAGAGTTCTCTGCCACAGGCATGTCACACACGTGTACAACCACACCACAGACACTCCGGGACTTATAGGGGACAGACCCACAGTAAAATCTGTCAGAGGGACACAGATAGGATTTGCCAGTCCACAACCCAGCGCCAGTAACACAATGTCTGTGAACACAAAATACCCACTAACATGCAGCGCTTTTATAATGTCAATCACACAATTATATAGCATCAAATTCACTGTGCCCCCCCCCCCCCTGTTTTGCACCCTGATACTTGTTCAGCAGTGGAGGAGGACCAGCGTTCTCTGCAGTCTGGAAGAGAGAAAATGGCACTGAGCAGTGTGCTGGCTGACTGAGGAGGAAGCTCCACTCGTCAATGGCGTGTTTCTGCCTGGGCACATTTCTTAAACAGAGGTCTGGAGGAGGGGCATAGAGGGAGGAGCCAGTTCATACCCTTGAAGAGTCTTAAAGTGCCCATGGCTCCTGCGGAATAGTCTATACCCCATGGTACTGAAGTGGACCCCAGCAACCTCTAGGATGTATGAGAAAAAGGATTAAGGAAATTATGGCTTATTCTGGTTCTAGAACATGTGCAATCTAAAGTAGCACATATTTTAGGAAACATTAAGTGTAAATTTTCAGTTGTCACTAACCATAGCGCTCACTGTCACACCCATAATAGTTTGAATGGTTGAATTTTATCCCAAATTTTGGACTTCAATGTAGGACATACTAGCCTACTTTTATAGGCTCCCCTCCCGAAGATCATCAAGCATGATGGGGGGGGGGGGGGGGGGATTGGAGGGTAAAAAGCACTATGTTTCATTAACAGGGACAATCCGCATCACTTTTTACCAGAATGCACAGGCATCATCATATTCCCTTTTTCCATACAAGTATATCCTTTTGCCATCACACGTCCGATATGTGACGAGTTACTGGGCATGAGCCATGCTACAGTAAGTGCAACACAGAATAACCTCCTTAAGAGTGAAGAAGTTACCCATAGATACTGTAGTAACCAGCTTGTAGCTAACATTTATCATTTACATTCTATAAAATAGGAGGTTTGATACATTTCCCCTTAATCTTGGAATTTCCCCTTAATCTTGGAATTGTTCCCATTGTAGAGGAATTGTTTCTATTTTCATATCCAGTAGATTTTTTTATTTATTTTTTGCAATAATTTTATTCCCACACAGCCTTTTAGCTAAAGGGAATGGCTGTTCATTTAACTTAACAATAACATCATTTTTAGCATATTCTCTACATGAACATTTAATTGATTTAGAAAAGCCCAAGCTAAATACTTCCCAGTGAGAGGTGTGGGTGTAGCACACAAAAGGTTGAAATTTAAAGCTGAAAAGCAAGTCTATCGTCTTTTATAAAAAACACAATGCTAAAATGGGGAAAAATAAAATAAACAAAAAGTTATTCTTTAAACAAAACAGCGAAAAAATGTTAGTGGTCCTACTAATCGAAAATCAATTGTGGAAAGAAATGTTTATCAATCTGAAAAGAACAAACAAACACACACACACACACACACACACACACACACATATACACACACACAGGTGTAGTATGGTATGCCGGCGGCCGGGCTCCCGGCAACCAGCATACCGGCGCCGGGAGCCCGACCGCTGGCATACCGACAGCGTGGCGAGCGCAAATGAGCCCCTTGCGGGCTCGCTGCGCTCGCCACGCTGCGGGCACGGTGGCGCGCTATTTATTCTCCCTCCAGGGGGTCGTGGACCGCCACGAGGGAGAATATCTGTCGGTATGCCGTGTGTTGGGATTCCGGCACCGGTATATTCTGCGCCGGGATCCCGACATTCGGCAACCCAAAGACCACCCACACACACACACACACACACACACACACACTCCTAAAAGCATTAACTCCTATAGTAGTAATAATATATATTGCGCCAGTATAGAACCACAATGCAATAATTTATATAGCTTCACTATGAAGAGGATTGTGTCCATGATTCAGAGATTCAGGATAATGTCATCTTGAGCATTTAGAAACATTCTTAGAAAACAAAAAATTACCCATCACACCTTAGTTCTAGCTTTCTTGGGAAATCAGGAAATCAAAATGGGGATGCTTCTTGCTCCTTAACCAGCTGGGCGGAAAAGGAATTACCAGTGTCAAAAAGGTAATGGTTTGTGGGCAGACATATCAATTAAGTACCCACCAGATGCACAACACATGTTTTGAAATGAGGGGGAGCAAATGGTAAAAATAGGCATCAACTGTATTACCAACATGTGACCACATTGAATAGGAACACACTTGCCCACACAACTGTGGCAGCACTGTGTCGCCAGACAATGGGTAACCAATCAGAGAATGCAGGGGTCAAAATCCATTTGTTAGGAGCAGGGTGCCAGCTATCTGGTTGGGCACATTATGTCAACAATCACTAGGTCCACAGTGACTATACTGACATAGCAGTGCAAGTGCCAGGATCTTGACAAGGGTGTAGGCCTAATGCGACTTAAAACACCCACACAGTCAAAATGCTATAAGTTTAAACATGAATGTTTACCATTATATCTGCAAAACCACTTGACGAGACTGCACTGATTAATCAGACATTTGACACTTAAACATTTGTGAATTAGTCCCAATCTGTATACAATGTGCCATGGCTTCATTTCATGCCAAGTTCCATTGTGCCTCATCTGCGACTTTGTACATATTGGGGGAAAATTCAATTGCACTTCCTGCAGCAGTTACTAATGGGCACCAATATGGAGCAATTCAATTGTTGCTCTGTTTGGGTGCGCATGTTACAGAAGAACACATTTCTGCTCACAGCCTCCTGAAGTGGCGAGCAGAAATGTGCGAAGATTCCAGGGTTTGGCCGTCCTAACCAGGTCTTTAGACGGATTTAGCAGCTATACCCAGTCTGTTTGGGCACAACAAGTGCAATTATTAATGGGTGTGCATTAATTAACGCGCCTCCTAAAAACAACTGAATACCCCATTTAAAAATTACTAACCATGCGGTAAAGTCGCAGCCCGGTATCTCTGGTACAGATTGAGTGGTGCTTCTCTGCATCTCCAGTGCAAATTAGTTGCAAATTTAAAGATAAGGTCGCTACACTGCGGCTCACCTGCGCCAGTTATCTCATGCGGCATGGCATATTGGGGCTAGGTGTAGGAGGACACATCTGTACACTATGTTTTATAAAGTACATACTGTACCTGCAACACTAAGGAGGACTTCAACCACTTAACTGGCAAATTCTTTTCCCAAAAACTGCTCAGAAATTGTCTTTTGATGATTGAATTAGGTCAAGAACCTACGTATATTTAAAATGTATCCAAAACTATTTTAGAAAGAAAGGGGGGGGAAAAAACACACAACATTTGTAAATTATACTTTTACAAACATCGGAACATCACCATCAGAATAGCATAACCATTGCGACTTTGATTTACCCAGTGGCTGCTTATCTAAGCAACCGCCAGGTAGGGGGATCTAATTTACATTTCTCAGGTGGCTGGTTCTCTGTGCAGCCTCCAGCTGGGGGGGGGGGGTCCTGCTGTGCCGACTAATCAGCTGTGATTGGCAGCACGGCAGACATAGGAAGAGGGTGCAGGGATGCAGAGGGGTTGGGAGGTACGGTGACTGTAAGAAGAATAATATCTTCCGGCCACTGCCCACTCTGCATTTCTGACTGGGTGCATTGTTTATGACGAGGTCAGATAATGCACTGCCTGATGTGGATGCAAATGGCACGACCATGCCAGGCAAGTGGTTAAACTTTTCAGGGCGGTAGTGGAAAAGTTGCCCATAGCGACCAATCAGCTTTTAACTATCATTTCATAGACAGTGCTATATAAATGACAGAAGCCGATTGGTCACTTTGGGCAACATCTCCAATTTAAAGATCTCACCAAGGCTTTCCATGTGAAAAGGCAGGACTGCCTTGTGCTCAGAATAACTACCTGGCACGACAGCAAAACCAATGGCAGCGCCACATTACTACCCTTTGCCAATTATATAATATTATTGGTTGCTATTAATCTAAAAAGACCTCATGATGTGTGTATGAATTTCAAGGTAAAATCTGACCTTGCAAATACAGTTTTGTTTCTCCCCTATTAAATAATTGGTGCAGAGTCCAATTTTGCCAACCAAGTGCAAAACTAGTTGTGGCTGCGGGATGCAGTTAAAATGCTGCCAGACGGGATCCCAGTGGTCGAAAATCAGACACTGGAATCCCGAACGACGGAATAAGACGGCGTCAGAATACTGATGCCCGGAAACCCATTCATTGTTATAGCGGGAAGCGCTCGTATCCTGTCACAGGGGGTAAGAGGTTAGGTTTAGGCAGCAGGGAAGGGAGGGTTAGGCACCCACATGGGAGGGTTAGGATAGGGTGCAGGGTAGGATTAGGGTACTTTCTGGGGGGCTGTCAGGATTCTGATGGTCGGGATGCCGCTGTCGGTATTCTGACCGCTGGCATTCAGTTCATTGGGATATAATACTGAATCCATGGCCGCAGACAGAAGGAATAAATATCTTTATGTCATTTTATAAATCTAGGTTATACTTGCAATAGTTTGTAGGTTTAAAATCTACATAACACAAAAGGTGCCGATTCCAGGAAGGACATGAATCCTTGAAGACAAAATGCCAATTATTTGTAATTTTTCCTTATAGTAACGCCCCTTGCATATTATTCCACACACCGTAATGCCCCTTACACTTTATGCCACACACACCATAACGACCCTTACACATTATGCCACACTATAATGTCCCATACACATTATGTACAATACCGTAATGCCTTACACTTTATGCCATACATTGTAATGCCCCTCTCACTTTATGCCACACACCATTATGACCCCTTTACACAATTTGCCACACACAGTGATGCCCCTTACACATGGCAGCCTCATACTTACCAGGCTGAGAGGCCGCTTCCTACCTGGGTGCTCTGAGGCGCCACAGCTGGTTCAGGAGGTCTAAATCCAGATCTGATACACCCTGTGGTGATTAGGGCAATGATGCAAATCTTTCTCTGTGCAGCTTGTGAAGATGCATATAGTATTATAGCGCTCGGCCCACTTACGGTCACTTGACACAGACGATCATGGAAATCTGCTGCACTGTGAGGGCACCCATAACTCAAATTGCATCACCATGACACCACAGACTCTCTCACTTACAATGGGCATAGGAAACACTAATAGCGGTTGTATCCTTATGAAACACTGGCAGCTTATTCCTATAGATTTATACTGGCCTCACGTTTACAAGAGGGGCCATTACCCACCTACAGTGCCATCAGGGGACACTGGAAAACTAACAGGGCTTCTGCAGTATGTACATTAACAAATGAAAATAATGACAGCAAATGAAACCACTGGGAATAGAGTGGGTATAGATCTCACCACTACAGTTCACCCATCACCCATCACCCATCCCCCCCCCCCCCCCCCTCCCCATGCAGTGGTTCCTGAGGTGCTTTGGCATCATGTACAGTACATAATGCCAAAGCAGCTCCGGAACCACGGATCTCACCAGTGATTTGTTCTTCCCGCATCCCGATTCACAAGTGACCATTATGGTGCCCGGTAAGCTCAACACAGACTATGCGTCACCTCTGCTGTTAGCAACCTTCAGCAGACAGTAGCGTGATCAGGGCCGGATTTCGGGGGGCCCGACCATGGTCCCCTTCATAATGCCAGTACCTAGGCGTGCACCTAGGTTGCCTAGTGGTAAATCCAGCTCTGCATACCAGCAAAAGTCAGAGCTTCCAGTGAGATTATGTGGCAAACATATACTGCAATAGTTCACATTTGAGACATTCCTGTCACGATCCGGGTATCTGGACGCCATTTCTTACCCATCAGATGCCTCCTAAGGCTGGCTCAGCGCTCCAGGACCGGATTCCATCTGTTATCCTGATGTGTACATTCCTGTATCCTCTCCTGTCACTCTGGGACGCTGTCACAGTAAACGCCATATTACACCTGGCATGGCGTCTCCCGCGGCCTCCGCCGCCGTCCCTGAACTTCTGCATGCAGAGTGTCTGAGTGGCGATTACATCAGCCGCGGCCTCCGCTGTGTCCGCGTGGTTGGATGTGCATCTGTCAGCCTGGCGCCGCCATTACTGTTTTCATTACCACATGGATTACAAACCAAACTTCCCTCCAAGTGTCTGCATGGGCGCAGCCATCTTGGATTCTGTCAGCTGATCATTTCCACCAATCTGTTCTCAGTATTGATAATCTGCATAATTGCCTAGCCAATCCCTTCCTTGCTGCAGGTATAAATACACTGTGCCTGAGCAAGGAAGGCGTCAGTGCTTTGGTTGTCAAACCTAGTTCCTGTTTGTCTCTCTCCTGTGATTGTCTTCCAGGTTCCAGCTCCTGTCTCAAGACTTCCACCATAGAGACCCGCACCAGCATTCCACCTGCGGTGTAGCCTGACTCTCCAATCCATTGTGGATTCATCTGTTTCCAGCTACAACATTACCTGCTTCCAGCTCAGCTTCCAGCAGAGTACAGCTTCCCTTAAAGGGCCGGTGTCCTTTCTACACTTTACCACTCTCCACCGGTATTATTATTTCTCCGCTCTCAAGTTCTACATTTCAGTTCATATTTCATCGCTCCCAAGTTCATTTATTATTTAACTGGTTCCAGCCAGTATCCACTCCGTGCTAACAACAGTCTGGTTCCAGCCAGTATCCACAGCAGCTGTTTTATCTTCAGCAACCCAGCTTTTCCTGGAACACCAGCTGGCACAATCCTGGGTTATCTCCATTGCTACAGTCGGGCCTGGTAAGGACTTTCCATCTAGAAGATCATAAGAACTATCTCACACTACCAGTGCCCTGTGGCTCCTGCCATCCTGTAGTACCCAGGAACTGTATTTATTCTTTGCTGACTTTTACGTTTTCTTTTACTGCTGCTGTGTTGCGGAGTTGTCATAATAAACATCATTGACTTTTATCCAAGTTGTCGTGGTCACGCCTTCGGGCAGTTATTATTCATGTTACTTACATGTCCAGGGGTCTGATACAACCTCCCAGGTTCCGGTACATCTCAGCCCCTACAACTGAGGCTGCCTCCCGTCAGCTCAGGCCCTCAGTTGTGACAGTAAGCACTGACCTAATGAATCCAGCCGGAGACCAGGATCAAGCGGCCAGGCCGATGAAAGAACTGGCAGCCCGACTAGAACATCAGGAGGCTGCACAGGGCCACATCATCCGCTGTCTCCAGGATCTCTCTACTCGGCTGGATGGGATTCAGACAACTCTCCGTGGATCAGGCGCGTCTGGTGCGTCAACCACAGTGACTCCAGCTATAACCCCACCCACCTTACCCATTTCTGCTCCACGTCTTCATCTTCCAACGCCAGCAAAATTTGACGGATCTCCAAGATTCTGCAGGGGATTTCTCAACCAGTGTGAGATTCAGTTTGAGCTACAACCTGGCAATTTTCCCAGTGACCGTACAAAAATTGCCTACATTATTTCTCTTCTCAGTGGCTCAGCCCTTGATTGGGCATCACCGTTATGGGAGAGGTCCGACACCCTGCTATCTTCCTACACTGCCTTAGTGTCAACATTCAGGCGCATCTTCGACGAGCCAGGCCGGGTAACCTCAGCTTCATCCGAGATTCTCCGTTTACGCCAGGGGTCACGTACTGTAGGACAATATCTGATACAGTTCCAGATCCTGGCATCCGAACTGGCATGGAACGACGAGGCCCTGTATGCTGCATTCTGGCATGGCTTATCTGAGCGTATTAAAGATGAGTTAGCTACCAGGGACTTACCTTCTAAGTTAGATGAGCTAATCTCACTCTGCACGAAAGTTGATTTACGTTTCAGAGAGAGAGCAACTGAGCGTGGAAGATCATCTGCTCCAAAATCTTCTGCTCCTCCTCCTCGTCAACTGTCACCATCTAAAGATGAGCCCATGCAACTTGGCCGTTCCCGTTTAACTCCTGCTGAGCGCCGAAGACGTCTCTCCGAGTTTCTCTGTCTCTATTGTGCAGCTCCGTCTCACACCATTAATGCCTGTCCCAAACGTCCGGGAAACTCCAAATCCTAGCTCGCCAAGGAGAGGGCCGGCTAGGAGTAATGATCTCCTCTCCATCTCCTCAAGATTGTAATCTCCCAGTCTCGCTTCAAGTTGCTCAACGTTATCGGAACGTCATTGCCCTCCTTGATTCCGGAGCAGCTGGGAACTTTATTACCGAAGCCTATGTTAAACGGTGGTCCCTACCCACCGAGAGACTTCCTTCGTCCATTTCTTTAACTGCCGTGGATGGCAGCAAAATTTTTGATGCAGTTATTTCTTTAAGGACTCTACCAGTTCGTCTGAGAGTGGGAGTTCTTCATTCCGAACTTATTTCTTTTTTAGTGATTCCAAGAGCCACACATCCTGTGGTCCTGGGCCTTCCATGGCTCCGTCTTCACAATCCTACAATTGATTGGACGACTATGCAAATCCTGGCATGGGGTTCCTCCTGTGCTGAGACATGTTTGTTTAAAGTATTGCCTGTCTGTTCTTCCTCCCCCAGGTCGTCTGATGTTCCACCTCCTCCATATCAAGATTTCACGGATGTGTTCAGTAAAGCTTCTGCTGATATCCTTCCTCCTCATAGAGAATGGGACTGTCCGATTGATCTCGTTCCAGGGAAGGTTCCACCTCGAGGCCGAACTTATCCGTTGTCTCTGCCTGAGACGCATTCTATGGAGGAATATATTAAAGAGAACCTAGCAAAGGGGTTCATTCGACCTTCTTCTTCTCCAGCCGGCGCAGGCTTCTTTTTTGTAAAAAAGAAAGATGGTGGTCTGCGGCCGTGCATCGACTACAGAGGTTTGAACGACATTACCATCAAGAACCGTTATCCTTTACCCCTGATTACTGAGCTCTTTGACAGAGTTAGCGGAGCTACCATCTTTACAAAGCTGGACTTGCGAGGTGCATACAATCTCATCCGGATCCGTGAGGGTGACGAGTGGAAGACCGCCTTTAACACCCATGACGGACATTATGAGTACCTCGTCATGCCCTTCGGATTGAGCAATGCTCCAGCTGTCTTCCAGCATTTTGTCAATGAGATCTTCAGAGACATTCTATACCGTCATGTCGTGGTCTATCTAGACGATATCCTCATTTTTGCCAACGATTTAGAGGAACATCGTTTTTGGGTTAAAGAGGTTCTGTCCCGTCTCCGTGTCAATCATCTCTATTGCAAATTAGAAAAATGCGTCTTTGAAGTCAAGTCCATTCCGTTTCTAGGGTACATTGTGTCCGGTTCCGGACTAGAGATGGATCCTGAGAAACTACAAGCAATCCAAAATTGGCCGGTACCCTTAACCCTCAAAGGGGTCCAGAGGTTCTTAGGGTTCGCCAACTATTAACGAAAGTTTATACGAGACTTTTCCACCATTGTGGCGCCTATTACTGCTTTCACTAAGAAGGGTGCTAACCCGTCCAAGTGGTCTGAAGAAGCCATGCAAGCATTTCATCTTTTAAAACAAAGGTTCATCTCTGCGCCTGTTCTGAAACAGCCTGACATCGACTCTCCTTTCATCTTAGAGGTGGATGCCTCCTCCGTTGGAGTAGGAGCGGTGTTATCTCAGAGGGCTAAAGATGGCCATTTACACCCTTGCAGTTTCTTCTCCCGGAAGTTCTCCCCAGCTGAGCGCAACTATGCCATTGGCGACCAGGAGTTGCTAGCCATCAAGCTCGCTCTAGAAGAGTGGAGGTATCTGTTGGAGGGAGCTTCTCATTCAATCACCATACTTACAGACCACAAGAACCTTTTATACCTGAAGGGCGCACAATGTCTCAACCCTCGTCAGGCCAGATGGGCACTTTTCTTTTCCAGGTTCGACTTTAAACTCCAGTTCTGTCCGGGCTCTCAGAATCGCAAGGCCGATGCCCTTTCCCGCTCATGGGAGCAAGAAAATGAGTCAGAGTCTTCAGACAAGCATCCTATTATAAATCCGTTGGCATTCTCCACGGTAGGGATGGACTCTACGCCCCCATCAGGGAAAAGTTTTGTGAAGCCGATGCTAAGGAAGAAGCTCATGCATTGGGCCCATGCTTCCCGTTTTGCCGGACATACAGGTATCCAAAAAACCCTGGAGTTTATCTCTAGGTCCTATTGGTGGCCAACTCTGAAAAAGGACGTCTTGGAGTTTATTGCATCTTGCCCAAAGTGTGCCCAACATAAAGTATCCCGTCAGTCGCCTGCGGGGCAACTGGTTCCACTATCCGTTCCCCGTCGACCATGGACCCACTTGTCGATGGATTTCATTACAGACTTACCCATGTGCAACAAGTTCAATACCATCTGGGTGGTAGTTGACCGGTTCACCAAGATGGCACACTTCATTCCTCTCACCGGTCTTCCGTCAGCTTCCAAGTTGGCTCAAGTATTCATACAAGAGATCTTCCGACTCCACGGTCTTCCTGAAGAAATTATCTCAGATCGAGGAGTTCAATTCACAGCCAAATTCTGGCGAAGTTTATGTCAAGTCCTCCAAGTCAAGCTAAAGTTTTCCACGGCTTACCATCCTCAGACCAATGGTCAAACCGAGAGGGTGAATCAGGCCTTGGAGGCCTTCCTCCGCATCTATGTGTCCCCCTCTCAAGATGACTGGGTTCAATTACTTCCCTGGGCCGAGTTCTGTCATAACAACCAGTATCATTCTTCATCTGCTTCAACACCATTCTTCACTAACTTTGGATTCCACCCTAAAGTCCCTGAGTTCCAACCGCTTCCAGCAACTTCTGTTCCCGCAGTGGATATCACCTTGCATCAGTTTGCCAATATCTGGAAGAGCGTACGATCAGCTCTGCTCAAGGCATCGTTCAGGTACAAGAAGTTTGCGGATAAGAAGCGTCGAGCAGTTCCTGCTCTCAAGGTGGGTGATCGGGTATGGTTATCCATGAAGAATTTGAGGTTAAGAGTTCCCAGTATGAAGTTTGCACCTCGCTATATCGGTCCTTTCAAGATTGAACAAGTCATCAATCCTGTTGCTTACAGACTCCAGTTGCCTCCCTTCTTAAAAATACCCAGGACATTCCATGTTTCCCTGTTGAAACCGCTGATCTTGAATCGGTTTCATTCCTCACTTCCTCCAACTCCGAAAGTCCAAACTCAACGAGGCGTTGAGTATGAAGTAGCCAAGATCCTGGACTCACGTCACCGTTACGGTCAACTACAATATCTTATTGACTGGAAAGGTTATGGTCCTGAGGAACGTTCATGGACCAATGCTTCTGATGTCCATGCTCCTGCCTTGGTCCGGAGATTCCATTCCAAGTTTCCTCAAAAGCCAAAGAAGTGTCCTGGGGCCACTCCTAAAGGGGGGGGTGCTGTCACGATCCGGGTATCTGGACGCCATTTCTTACCCATCAGATGCCTCCTAAGGCTGGCTCAGCGCTCCAGGACCGGATTCCATCTGTTATCCTGATGTGTACATTCCTGTATCCTCTCCTGTCACTCTGGGACGCTGTCACAGTAAACGCCATATTACACCTGGCATGGCGTCTCCCGCGGCCTCCGCCGCCGTCTCTGAACTTCTGCATGCAGAGTGTCTGAGTGGCGATTACGTCAGCCGCGGCCTCCGCTGTGTCCGCGTGGTTGGATGTGCATCTGTCAGCCTGGCGCCGCCATTACTGTTTTCATTACCACATGGATTACAAACCAAACTTCCCTCCAAGTGTCTGCATGGGCGCAGCCATCTTGGATTCTGTCAGCTGATCATTTCCACCAATCTGTTCTCAGTATTGATAATCTGCATAATTGCCTAGCCAATCCCTTCCTTGCTGCAGGTATAAATACACTGTGCCTGAGCAAGGAAGGCGTCAGTGCTTTGGTTGTCAAACCTAGTTCCTGTTTGTCTCTCTCCTGTGATTGTCTTCCAGGTTCCAGCTCCTGTCTCAAGACTTCCACCATAGAGACCCGCACCAGCATTCCACCTGCGGTGTAGCCTGACTCTCCAATCCATTGTGGATTCATCTGTTTCCAGCTACAACATTACCTGCTTCCAGCTCAGCTTCCAGCAGAGTACAGCTTCCCTTAAAGGGCCGGTGTCCTTTCTACACTTTACCACTCTCCACCGGTATTATTATTTCTCCGCTCTCAAGTTCTACATTTCAGTTCATATTTCATCGCTCCCAAGTTCATTTATTATTTAACTGGTTCCAGCCAGTATCCACTCCGTGCTAACAACAGTCTGGTTCCAGCCAGTATCCACAGCAGCTGTTTTATCTTCAGCAACCCAGCTTTTCCTGGAACACCAGCTGGCACAATCCTGGGTTATCTCCATTGCTACAGTCGGGCCTGGTAAGGACTTTCCATCTAGAAGATCATAAGAACTATCTCACACTACCAGTGCCCTGTGGCTCCTGCCATCCTGTAGTACCCAGGAACTGTATTTATTCTTTGCTGACTTTTACGTTTTCTTTTACTGCTGCTGTGTTGCGGAGTTGTCATAATAAACATCATTGACTTTTATCCAAGTTGCCGTGGTCACGCCTTCGGGCAGTTATTATTCATGTTACTTACATGTCCAGGGGTCTGATACAACCTCCCAGGTTCCGGTACATCTCAGCCCCTACAACTGAGGCTGCCTCCCGTCAGCTCAGGCCCTCAGTTGTGACAATTCCCTTTCTTCATTAGACTCTCCTTTCCCAGAAAAGCAATTTTTAAGTCTTCACACAATCAGGTAAATAGCTTCCGGACTACAGCCGGCATAGCCTACACAGAAAACCTTGTAGCACAGCAAGTTGGGATTGCTTTCCTCTTCATACCATACACTTTTACCCCGTTGCGCCTATAACGAACTCTTATTCATGTGAGATAATCTCACAACACAGAAACCTGAGGGATGTGACCAGAGCATAAAGTGTTTAATAGGTCACCTGTCAGGGGCGCGCGGTGAGGTAAATGCCTGAGGAGGCATTTAGTAGCAGAGCCAGGTTAACACACCATATATGAGCCAAAGGGTATCAACTGCTGAAAATTTAGTGTGATCAGAAATATGTTGAAAAGATAGGTGCCATAGACTATTTACTTCAGAGTTTTGGACTATAAAAATTATTAGAATATAAAGATATTGCCAATAAATTTTGTATTTTTCATATACGTTAGTATAACAGGAAAGGCTCTGCCTCACCCCACCACACGTCACTGATGTGAGTGCAGACCACGGGATACCCAAAACATACAAAATGTCCTAAATGTTTTAACAGTCTGTACAGAGGAATAGCATAAAACCATTTACAGCACAGTATTTGTAGTACCTTGACTGGTGTACAAATTTAGAAAATATCTGTTGAGGTGCAGGTACCTAATAAATGAGAAGGAATTTTATTTTGCACTGTTACAAAATGGTTGCTGCCTACAGGGTACAGAAAAAATGGGGGTTATAATAATCATTCACAATATGGTACACATACCTCCCAAATACTCCAGTTTACATTGAGCAGTTCAGATTTGAATCGATTGTCGGGCAGATCAGGACTTTTTAGTGGAGGGGGACAGGGGCGGTCTATCACGTCCAGAGGCATAGCTAGGGTTTTCGGAGCCCAGGGCAAGATGGAAAATGGCGCCCCCCCCCCCTCCAAAAAAAAAAAAAAAAGTGCCTGATACACTGCCCCAGAGTGCCAGTTAAACATTGCCCCACAGTGCTCCCCCGAGTACCCCCCCCCCCAGTCACTCACCGCTTGTGTTGCTATGTGAGGGGAGGAGAGCGCAGCGCTTCTCCTTCCCCTCACCGCTCCAGGTCTCCGGCGGCTGTGTGTCGCCGGTTCGCTAGCCAATCAGAGCTCGCGGACCGGCAGCCAATCAGGAGCCGGACCGCAAGCTCTGATTGGCTAACGCCGGAGACCGGACACACGCAGCGCTGCTAGTGCTGGCAGCAGCGGTAAGGGGAGGGAGAGACGCTGCGCTCTCCTCCCCTCACATTTCGGCGTGACGGGGGCATGATGCCCTGGCCATCGGCGGCGCCCCCCTCTCCTGGGCCTGCCAAGGCGCCCAGGGCATGTGCCCCGCTCGCCCTACCCTAGTTACGCCTCTGATCACGTTGTAGATTATAGAGCAGACAATACAGGGCAAAGAGATAACAGAACCTAGAGATTCAGACACAGTTTGTGGACAGGCAACAGGTGACTGAAGACATGTTGTCATGGGCAAACTGAATTTACTTAACTACTCTAGTAGTGGACGAGCCAATTCAGTGCCAACAATCACCTAACGAATAGCACTAGCGATCGTCGGTAAAACGTAGTACACCCCTTTTAGGTGCTTGTCCTTGTGAGTCAGTAGCATTTATACTCCTATTTTCATATCCAATAGAGTCTTTTCTATCATTATATTCCTACAGGTACTATAAAAACATTTTAGCTAAATAGAATTGCTGTTTATTTTAATAACATCATTTGCATGTATACATTTTTTCAATTTTCTAAAATGAGTATTTCAGTAGAGAGAGATTCTATATATATATATATATATATATATATATATATATATATATATATAGAGAGAGAGAGAGAGAGAGAGAGAGAGAGAGAGAGAGAGAGAGAGAGAGAGAGAGAGAGAGAGAGAGAGAGAGAGAGAGAGAGAGAGAGAGAGAGAGAGAGAGAGAGAGAGATTAGAACAATTTGACCCCCCTGCTCACATTTTGCAATTTGTGGGCACCTAATTCCTATACGCCGGAGCAGTGTATAAGCAGTACATGTTACTGGACTTACATTGCAATCACGGATTCAGCCGATGCAGGCAAGCTGTCACTGCAAGAGGAAGAAGATAGGAAATCCCCATTTTTTTTCCTTTATTTGGCAGATCTTTGTGGAAGAATTAACCCAGAAATGTGGATAATTACATGAGCATACACGGATAGTGATTTTATACGGCAGCATTGAGGCTCCATGTCTCCCTCCAGTATGGATCTAGATTTAAATGTCCCAGATCATTAAACCCAATCGTTAATACTGGAACATCACTCCTAATTCATATGAAATAGTGACTGTAATCTGAAGAAATAAGGCTTATTATCCCTTATGAGACTATATGACATTTTGTAGACTGCTTATTGTGATGCTATGGTCAGAGCAACAGATATTATCTACAGTAGGTTCTGACATGGGCAAGCTCAGATCATCATTTCCAATAATGTCATTAGCTTGGTGAGCAGCTGCTTTGGGTTCTTCTACAGTGTAAGCAGAATCAATAGCTGCAAATACATAGGAGAGAAACGTAAATAAAAAGGAATGTATTAACTATTACCCCACTGCCAGAGAGCTGGACAATGAACACAATTACAGAACTGTGCCACAGACTGAGCACTACGAATCCACCACAGTGCGCTATTCTAGTTGTGCTGATTACTTTATATTTAACTTGTGATCACAATACTGCTACTATAGGACATTTGTCCAATGTGAATAAAGCAGGAGAAAAAAAAAACCCTCCATACACCAACTTTGCAGCTGCTACCGATTTTCCCCAGCAAGACAAAAGAACAGACTAAAAGCCATATTAAGTTACATTGGACAGTAATCTATAGCACTGTAAACCACTGCCTAAACGGATAAAAGCAAATAATGGTTTTGACTTTCAGTATACTTGTATCCTTTAAGAAAAGAAGTTTTATTAGACTGAAACTCAGTCAAGATCCTAGAAGTCTAGTAGAATGGAAACCCTGACCTTGTCATTATATCACCACAATATCAGGAAGCTGTAACTTTCCACGGCCACCCCAGCAATTAGGCAGGAGGGAGGACCATGCCATCCAACTGACCTGGTTCCAGCTATCGAGGGCATTCACAGTAATGATCATGATGAATGACATGGTTAAATCACGTGACAATGCGAAAATCTAGGACAGTATAAGTCACTGCATTGATCCTTAAGTTTAGGCACAGCAGTGGAAGACTATCCTATCTTAATACACTTTACAACTTGTTTTGTATTTAACCAGTTTATCCACTTACAATCTATACTGAAAGAGTGTGAATACTGACCTGAAGAAATACAACAGTTTGCAATTATGATCTGCTAGCTTTATAAAGTATGTTCTGGGGAATAGACATTTATCAACAGCTGGTGGGCTAAGGTAGTAAGCCTTCCAGATCTCCAAATCTCCAATTCTTAATCCCTGCCATACTGTAGTTGAAATGGCGCATGAGCCTGGTTGTGGGTCTCATGCACATAAGTCACTTGTTTACCTGTGGTCAGCAGCTTCCCTCAGGCACGTTTTCAGAAGCTACCCATTGGCAAAGAAAAGAAAACGTGAGGATGGTGAAGAGAGTCTGTACATGTAGCAATATGCAAGAACGGGATGCAGTCATGTGACCGCCTGCTCGGGATCCCGGCGGTCACCATGCCGACGCCGGGATCCTAAACGATCAAAATACCGGCAGACAGAATGCCGACCCGCAGAGACTGTTCCCTCTTGGGAATAGAAGCTGTGGCGAGCACAGAGAGCATGCAAGGGGCTTTGTTGCGCGAGCCCCCCTCAGGATGACAGGCAGGAAAATACACAAATATTAGGATCTAAGTTATGCTTAATTAGGTCATATTCAACAAGCTGGTGATCAAGTTAGATTTTTTGTGTGTAACCATTTAAACCAATTAGATTCCCTCAGATACCTGCAGCCAGGATTTCTAAATGTAGATTAAGGCAAATTCTGCTAAGAGCAGTAAAGGCTAATGTTAGGAGAAAATAAGAATTTACTTACCGATAATTCTATTTCTCATAGTCCGTAGTGGATGCTGGGGACTCCGAAAGGACCATGGGGAACAGCGGCTCCGCAGGAGACTGGGCACAAAAGTAAAAGCTTTAGGACTACCTGGTGTGCACTGGCTCCTCCCCCTATGACCCTCCTCCAAGCCTCAGTTAGGATACTGTGCCCGGACGAGCGTACACAATAAGGAAGGATTTTGAATCCCGGGTAAGACTCATACCAGCCACACCAATCACACCGTACAACTTGTGATTTGAACCCAGTTAACAGCATGATAACAGAGGAGCCTCTGAAAAGATGGCTCACAACAATAATAACCCGATTTTTGTAACAATAACTATGTACAAGTATTGCAGACAATCCGCACTTGGGATGGGCGCCCAGCATCCACTACGGACTATGAGAAATAGAATTATCGGTAAGTAAATTCTTATTTTCTCTAACGTCCTAGTGGATGCTGGGGACTCCGAAAGGACCATGGGGATTATACCAAAGCTCCCAAACGGGCGGGAGAGTGCGGATGACTCTGCAGCACCGAATGAGAGAACTCCAGGTCCTCCTCAGCCAGGGTATCAAATTTGTAGAATTTTGCAAACGTATTTGCCCCTGACCAAGTAGCTGCTCGGCAAAGTTGTAAAGCCGAGACCCCTCGGGCAGCCGCCCAAGATGAGCCCACTTTCCGTGTGGAATGGGCTTTTACAGATTTTGGCTGTGGCAGGCCTGCCACAGAATGTGCAAGCTGAATTGTACTACAAATCCAACGAGCAATCGTCTGCTTAGAAGCAGGGGCACCCAGCTTGTTGGGTGCATACAGGATAAACAGCGAGTCAGATTTTCTGACTCCAGCCGTCCTGGAAACATATTTTCAGGGCCCTGACTACGTCCAGCAACTTGGAATCCTCCAAGTCCCTAGTAGCCGCAGGCACCACAATAGGCTGGTTTAAGTGAAATGCTGAAACCACCTTAGGGAGAAATTGAGGACGGAGTCCTCAATTCTGCCCTGTCCGTATGAAAAATTAGGTAAGGGCTTTTATAGGATAAAGCCGCCAATTCTGATACACGCCTGGCTGAAGCCAGGGCTAACAGCATTACCACTTTCCATGTGAGATATTTTAAATCCACAGTGGTGAGTGGTTCAAACCAATGTGATTTTAGGAATCCCAAAACTACATTGAGATCCCAAGGTGCCACTGGAGGCACAAAAGGAGGCTGTATATGCAGTACCCCCTTGACAAACGTCTGAACTTCAGGAACTGAAGCTAATTCCTTTTGGAAGAATATCGACAGGGCCGAAATTTGAACCTTAATGGACCCTAATTTGAGGCCCATAGACAGTCCTGTTTGCAGGAAATGCAGGAATCGACCCAGTTGAAATTCCTCTGTAGGGGCCTTCCTGGCCTCACACCACGCAACATATTTACGCCAAATACGGTGATAATGTTGCACAGTTACATCCTTCCTGGCTTTGATCAGGGTAGGGATAACTTCATCCGGAATGCCTTTTTCCTTCAGGATCCGGCGTTCAACCGCCATGCCGTCAAACGCAGCCGCGGTAAGTCTTGGAACAGACAAGGTCCCTGCTGGAGCAAGTCCTTTCTTAGAGGTAGAGGCCACGGGTCTTCCGTGAGCATCTCTTGAATTTCCGGGTACCAAGTCCTTCTTGGCCAATCCGGAGCCACGAGTATAGTCTTTACACCTCTCCTTCTTATGATTCACAGTACCTTGGGTATGAGAGGCAGAGGAGGGAACACATATACTGACTGGTACACCCACGGTGTTACCAGAGCGTCCACAGCTATTGCCTGAGGGTCCCTTGACCTGGCGCAATATCTGTCCAGTTTTTTGTTGAGGCGGGACGCCATCATGTCCACCTTTGGTTTTTCCCAACGGTTCACAATCATGTGGAAGACTTCTGGGTGAAGTCCCCACTCCCCCGGGTGAAGATCGTGTCTGCTGAGGAAGTCTGCTTCCCAGTTGTCCACTCCCGGAATGAACACTGCTGACAGTGCTATCACATGATTTTCCGCCCAGCGAAGAATCCTTGCAACTTCCGTCATTGCCCTCCTGCTTCTTGTGCCGCCCTGTCTGTTTACGTGGGCGACTGCCGTGATGTTGTCCGACTGGATCAACACCGGCTGACCCTGAAGCAGAGGCCTTGCCTGACTTAGGGCATTGTAAATGGCCCTTAGTTCCAGGATATTTATGTGAAGTGACGTTTCCATGCTTGACCACAAGCCCTGGAAATTTTTTCCCTGTGTGACTGCTCCCCAGCCTCTCAGGCTGGCATCCGTGGTCACCAGGACCCAATCCTGAATGCCGAATCTGCGGCCCTCTAGGAGATGAGCACTCTGTAACCACCACAGGAGAGACACCCTTGTCCTTGGAGACAGGGCTATCCGCTGATGCATTTGAAGATGCGATCCGGACCATTTGTCCAGCAGATCCCACTGAAAAGTTCTTGCGTGGAATCTGCCGAATGGAATCGCTTCGTAAGAAGCCACCATCTTTCCCAGGACCCTTGTGCATTGATGCACTGACACTTGGCGTGGTCTTAGGAGGTTCCTGACTAGGTCGGATAACTCCCTGGCTTTCTCCTCCGGGAGAAACACCTTTTTCTGTACTGTGTCCAGAATCATCCCTAGGAACAGCAGACGTGTCGTCGGAATCAGCTGCGATTTTCGAATATTTAAAATCCATCCGTGCTGTCGTAGTACTACTTGAGATAGTGCTACTCCGACCTCTAACTGTTCTCTGGACCTTGCCCTTATCAGGAGATCGTCCAAGTAGGGGATTAATTAAGACGCCTTTTCTTCGAAGAAGAATCATCATTTCGGCCATTACCTTGGTAAAGACCCGGGGTGCCGTGGACAATCCAAACGGCAGCGTCTGAAACTGATAGTGACAGTTCTGTACCACAAACCTGAGGTACCCTTGGTGAGAAGGGCAAATTGGGACATGGAGGTAAGCATCCTTGATGTCCAGAGACACCATATAGTCCCCCTTCTTCCAGGTTCGCTATCACTGCTCTGAGTGACTCCATCTTGAACTTGAACCTTTTTATGTAAGTGTTCAAGGATTTCAGATTTAAAATGGGTCTCACCGAGCCGTCCGGCTTCGGTACCACAAACAGCGTGGAATAATACCCCTTTTCCTGTTGTAGGAGGGGTACCTTGATTATCACCTGCTGGGAATACAGCTTGTGAATGGCTTCCAATACTGCCTCCCTGTCGGGGGGAGACGTTGGTAAAGCAGACTTCAGGAACCGGCGAGGGGGAGACGTCTCAAATTCCAATTTGTACCCCTGAGATACTACCTGCAGGATCCAGGGGTCCACTTGCGAGTGAGCCCACTGCGCGCTGAAATTCTTGAGACGGGCCCCCACCGTGCCTGAGTCCGCTTGTAAGGCCCCAGCATCATGCTGAGGACTTGGCAGAAGCGGGGGAGGGCTTCTGTTCGTGGGAAGAGGCTGTCTGCTGCAGTCTTTTTCCCCTTCCTCTGCCCCGGGGCAGATATGAGTGGCCTTTTGCCCGCTTGCCCTTATGGGGACGAAAGGACTGAGCCTGAAAAGACGGTATCTTTTTCTGCTGAGAGGTGACCTGGGGTAAAAAGGTGGATTTCCCAGCCGTTGCCGTGGCCACCAGGTCCGATAGACCGACCCCAAATAACTCCTCCCCTTTATACGGCAATACTTCCATATGCCGTTTGGAATCCGCATCACCTGACCACTGTCGCGTCCATAACCCTCTTCTGGCAGAAATGGACATCGCACTTACTCTTGATGCCAGAGTGCAAATATCCCTCTGTGCATCTTGCATATATAGAAATGCATCCTTTAAATGCTCTATAGTCAATAATATATTGTCCCTGTCCAGGGTATCAATATTTTCAGTCAGGGAATCCGACCAAGCCACCCCAGCACTGCACATCCAGGCTGAGGCGATTGCTGGTCGCAGTATAATACCAGTATGTGTGTATATACTTTTTAGGATATTTTCCAGCTTCCTATCAGCTGGTTCCTTGAGGGCGGCCGTATCAGGAGACGGTAACGCCACTTGTTTTGATAAGCGTGTGAGCGCCTTATCTACCCTAGGGGGTGTTTCCCAACGTGCCCTAACCTCTGGCGGGAAAGGGTATAATGCCAATAATTTTTTAGAAATTAGCAGTTTTTTATCGGGGGAAACCCACGCTTCATCACACACCTCATTTAATTCATCTGATTCAGGAAAAACTACGGGTAGTTTTTTCACACCCCACATAATACCCTTTTTTGTGGTACTTGTAGTATCAGAAATGTTCAAAACCTCCTTCATTGCCGTGATCATGTAACGTGTGGCCCTACTGGAAAATACGTTTGTTTCCTCACCGTCGACACTGGAGTCAGTGTCCGTGTCACTGTCTGTATCGACCTGAGGTAACGGGCGTTTTAGAGCCCCTGACGGTGTTTGAGACGCCTGTACAGGTATTAACTGATTTGCCGGCTGTCTCATGTCGTCAACAGTCTTTTGTAAAGTGCTGACACTATCACGTAATTCTTTCCATAAGACCATCCAGTCAGGTGTCGACTCCCTAGGGGGTGACATCACTAACACAGGCAATTGCTCCGCCTCCACACCATTTTCCTCCTCATACATGTCGACACAACGTACCGACACACAGCACACACACAGGGAATGCTCTGACAGAGGACAGGACCCCACTAGCCCTTTGGGGAGACAGAGGGAGAGTTTGCCAGCACACACCAGAGCGCTATATATATATATATATATATATATATATATATAGTCAAAGTCAGAAAAATATCTCTATGCACGCTACCATATTTGCACCGCACACAGGTCCGTGCTGCGCATGCGTACGCTCTCCCGTACGTGCGCATACTCACAGTCGCGGGCACCCGCAGGCGCATGGTATGCGTATTTACGGTAGAGTTTATGCGATCGTAGCGTGCGACTCAATCATTACATATTTTCACTAATAATGTATTTTGTAGATCATGGTCCCTTTGATAGATTCTGAAAGTTTGGTTAATATAGAATGTTCATGAACAGAGGAATCCCTCATTGTTTGATACGAAGGGTCAGATAGGAGTAATACAGTGGTGTTTAGTATCCATCGGAAGAATATTTAATTAGAAATATTCCGGTGTTGGTTTGAAGCAGATCAATCGCTCGTGCGAATAGTTATGGACATAAGAAGTTTATGAACATTTACTTTATTTGCACTTTATTACCCATGCGGCGGGAAACCCAGTTTCCCTCCCACCTGAGCAGTTGGAAATAGTCACAGCCCACCTGTATGAATCAACCTATGACCTTTTGTTATAATGCGAAGCCGAATTCCTGTGTCCAATGAACAATGAGATTGTAGGGACCATTGAATTGTATTGTGTGTGGAGCATAAATAGCAGGCCGACCATATCCAACTTCACTCTCTTCAACGGTTCTCATTGCTGATAATCGGGAGCTGGATATCGAGGCGCATGCGATCGTTCCCCTTGTGCGTAAGTTTTCTCCGTAATCATATTGTCTTACTGTGAGCCATTTCTCTCTCTCTCTCTCTCCCTCTCTTCTCTTTCTCTCGTATTTTTCCCTTGATTAGAATTGAATTGTATTGTATTGTATTGTATTGTATTGTATTTCCTGTGTAGTTATCTGGCTAGTTGGTTTATGTTATACTGTAGTGTATGCTTTGTACTGTGATTCTTTTTGCAAGTATTAGTCATAATACATATAATAGGTTTCGGACCCTAAGCCAGGTATCTGTGTATTCTTTATAGTGTTAAGTATTCTCTGAGCGTCGGTGACGCTCAAGCAGCTTTGTAGGTAATCAGGTTACACAAGGTTGCACTTACACATTGTCTCCACACTAAGGTTTACTGTGTATTTCATTGCTGAAGGTATAGATATAAAGGTTTAACGTTGTGAGCGTCTGCATCGCTGGTGATCTCCTCGTGGTCCCGAGCGCTGCTACGCTATAGCGAATCATTACGATAAGTCAACAGCCAATATTCTGCCTGCCTGCGATCACTTGGCCGTGAGTGAACGTGACGCCTGAGCGTCTCGATCACGGCTAAGCGATCGATACGCAACTTGCGTACCCTTACGGTACTTCTTACGTAGATAGCGTACAGTGTTCTTAGACCTCATAAAGGGTTATATACACGATAAATATTTAGCTTTATCAATATATATAGGGATAACCTTCTATAAGTGTTTTTCCCTGATATAGCTGCAATATATATTTATCTGCCAAATTAGTGCCCCCCCTCTCTTGTTTTACCGTTTCTGTAGTTCAGGACTGCAGGGGAGAGTCAGGGAGCCTTCCTCCAACGGAGCTGTGAGGAAAAAATGGCGCCAGTGTGCTGAGGAGATAGGCTCCGCCCCCTTTTCGGCGGCCTTTCTCCCGCTTTTTTATGGAAAAATTGGCAGGGGTTAAATGCATCCATATAGCCCAGGAGCTATATGTGATGTATTTTTTGCCAAAAAAGGTGTTTTTATTGCGTCTCAGGGCGCCCCCCCCAGCGCCCTGCACCCTCAGTGACCGGAGTGTGAAGTGTGCTGAGAGCAATGGCGCACAGCTGCGGTGCTGTGCGCTACCTTATTGAAGACAGGACGTCTTCTGCCGCCGATTTTCCGGACCTCTTCAGTCTTCTGGCTCTGTAAGGGCGACGGCGGCGCGGCTCTGGGACCCATCCATGGCTGGGCCTGTGATCGTCCCTCTGGAGCTAATGTCCAGTAGCCTAAGAAGCCCAATCCACTCTGCACGCAGGTGAGTTCGCTTCTTCTCCCCTTAGTCCCTCGATGCAGTGAGCCTGTTGCCAGCAGGTCTCACTGAAAATAAAAAACCTAAAACTAAACTTTTTTCTAAGCAGCTCAGGAGAGCCACCTAGACTGCACCCTTCTCGTTCGGGCACAAAAATCTAACTGAGGCTTGGAGGAGGGTCATAGGGGGAGGAGCCAGTGCACACCAGGTAGTCCTAAAGCTTTTACTTTTGAGCCCAGTCTCCTGCGGAGCCGCTGTTCCCCATGGTCCTTTCGGAGTCCCCAGCATCCACTAGGACGTTAGAGAAACATGAGTTGTCAAGTGACTGAGTATACGTCTCATGTATACAGTAATTCAAGGATAATAAGGAAGCCTAAAGGAGGTACACACCTAGAGATGTGTGCGGAGTGATCTAGCACATTCCGCACAGCACACATCTCTCCCCCCTGCTCAGCGCCATGTGTGCTGAGCTGGGGAGGGGATCACTTCCGACCTGACTAGATTGTGCCTGCATGCACAATCTGGAACCGGCGACAGCGACGTGTGGGGTCGCGCATCACTATCGCTATGGGCATACACACAAAGAGATCCGTGCTTCATGTCTAAGTAATCTAGTCAGAAGCCAGGAATTCCAAAGCCAAATAAAGAAGGGATGAAACCGGGACTAAGTCTTCTAGAGACTGTCATGTGTTAAACTCTTAACATGGAATTGTTATGTAGCTATTGTTCGATGTCTTAAGCTGGGTACACATTAGACAATACATTGTCCAATATATCATTCTGACACTGATCGGAACGATATAGCGGCCATATTGTCTAGTGTGTACCCAAAATCACATGCTCCAACTGGTCATTAGCTAGATCGTCCAGTCAGGCGTGTTGCCTGCCCAATGGGATGATCATGGCAACAGCGGCATGCATCCTAAATGCGGTCACACAATATATAAATGTGTGTGTACAGCTGACCGATATATAGTTATATTGGTTGTGCAGATGGCTGGGTACACACTGTACCCAGCATTAAAGACCCATTTAGCAATGCTGTAGTGGTGGATGCTAAAGTGAAGTCGGTCAACAATTTAGAAAGGTTGCCATCAACATGCATTGAAGGAGGTAGTCCAGGATACCCTCTTTACACTGGATTGTCCACCAGTATCTTGGAGCCTATATGTAACTGGACAATCAGTGGGAACCAAATCTCAGTTGGCCATACTGGGTACACCAGGATTATTTCTGCAGTTTGATCCAAACTGATCTTGTGTAGGACTCGGACCCTCAGCAGAAGTTATCCATTGCCTGATCCTTCATCGCCCCAGGTAGGCCTCAGTAAATTGCTTTTAGTAAACCGAGTTGCCCTGTCCATTAGTTCCTGGGATTTTAAATCCGATGTACTAAACCTTGGAGAGTGATAAAGTGGAGATAAAGGCTCCCACTAATCAATGACATATATCCCCTTTAGCACTCATTAAAGGGTTTATGTTCTGCTTTCAGTATTCAACAAACAGTGGGGCAGATGTATTAACCTGGAGAAGGCATAAGGAAGTGATAAACCAGTGATATGTGCAAGGTGATAAAGGCACCAGCCAATCAGCTCCAATATGCAAACTGACAGGAGCTGACTAGCTGGTGGGTTTATCACCTTGCACTTATCACTGGTGTATCACTTCCTGATGCCTTCTCCTGGTTAATACATCTGCCCCAGTGTTTGCCCCTGTACTACTCTCGCCATCAAGCGCTATGGTCCCCATTGCCGGCAATGGGGGCTCAGCACTGCCTTTCCGGCTTCAGCAAAGCCTTTCGGGTATTGCTGGGTCCCCGATGGGTGAATGAGTCATGCACATGCGCAGATTGGACGTTGCGCATGACACAGAAGCCTGTCACCAGCAGAATTAGGCTGCCAGCAGGAAAGTGGATGACACTGCTGAGGGAGAGACATTAGTGGACCTCGCAGGAGGGTTAATGCTGAATGACAGCTGCATAATTGTTAGAATTAGATGTGTTGATAAATGGGGCCTAAAGTACCAACCAATCAGCTCCTGTCATTTTTCCCCAAACACAGCATGTCAACTTACCATTAGGAGCTGATTGGCTGATACTTTGGAGCATATGCATCAACGCTTGGAGAGAGATAAAGTGGAAATAGATAAAGGGGCAGATGTATTAAGCCTGGAGAAGTGATAAAGGAGTGATGACGCACCAGCCAATCAGCAACTTACTGTCAATTTACATATTGGAGCTTATTGGCTGGTGCATTATCACTTTGCACTTATCACTTCTCCAGGTTTAATACATCTACCTCAAAGTTCCAACTAGCTCCTAACTGTTATGTGATGGGCCATACACACTGGGGGATGTTACCGATATTATTGACCAACGATATTATCGATGGTCGATTTTGCACACACACTGGACGATATCGATAGTCAATTTGGATAATATGAGAGTACATACAGTGCACCCGGAAAGTATTCACAGTGCTTCACTTTCTACACATTTTATGTTATGTTACAGCCTTATTCCAAACTGGAATAAATTATTTTTTCCCCTCAAATTTCTACACACAATTCCCCATAATGACAACGTGAAAAAAGTTTGAGATTTTTGCATACTTATTAAAAATAAAAAACTAAGAAATCACATGTACATAAGTATTCACAGCCTTTGCTCAATACTTTGTTGATGCACCTTTGGCAGCAATTACAGCCTCAAGACTTTTTGAATATGATGGCACAGGCTTGGCACACCTATCGATCCTCTTTGCAGCACTTCTCAAGCTCCATGAGGTTGGATGGGAAGCATCAGTGCATAGCCATTTTCAGATCTCTCCAGAGATGTTCAATCGGATTCAAGTCTGGGCTGCTGGGCCACTCAAGGACATTCACAGAGTTGTCCTGAAGCCACTCCTTTGATATCTAGGCTGTGTGCTTAGGGTCGTTGTCCTGCTGAAAGATGAACAGTCGCCCCAGTCTGAGGTCAAGAGCGCTCTGGAGAGGGTTTTCATTCAGGATGTCTCTGTACATTGGTGCATTCATCTTTCCCTCTATCCCGACTAGACTTCCAGTTCTAGCCGTTGAAAAACATCCCCACAACATGATGCTGCCACCACCATGCTTCACTGTAGGGATGGTATTGGCCTGGTGATGAGCGGTGCCTGGTTTCCTCCAAACATGACGCCTGGCATGCACGCTAAAGAGTTAAATCTTTGGAGTATATTCAATTGGTGTCGAAAACTGCCGTCTGTCGAAAATACGTCAGTTTTCGACTTTTTAAGGTCGAATCGCGATTCGGCCTATTCGACAAGTCGTGGAATTCGACTTGTTGAAAAGCACATGGATCGTCGGAATAGCTGCCGAGCCACGTGTTGTCGGTTTTGGCCCCCTTTTCGACCATCTCAGTCCGACATAAAAAAATGTCGGACCGAGATGTGGGACCCAGAGGAGTAGAGGGGGAGCCGCAGGGAGACGGGGGACAGCCGCGGGCATACAGGGGAGATCAGCGCTACAGCACAGCGGTGCAGCAGGATGTCACACAGCCGCACCGCTCACGGCAGCGTCCACCCGGCTCCAGCAAGCGAGGTTACGCTTGCTGGAGCCGGGTGGACACTGCCGTGAGGTCGGGTGGCTGTGTGACATCCTCCTGCAGCGCTGATCTCCTCCGTCTGCCCGCTGGCTGTCCCCCCCTCTCTTCCTCTGGGTCCCTCATCTCAATTCAACTTTTTAAAAGTCGAATTGAGATGAGATTTGAATAGGGGTTGTCGGATCCATTCCGACAAGTGCATGTCGGAATGGATCAGACCCTAATTGAACATACCCCCAAGTCTCTTCAGACTAGAGAATTTTGTTTCTCATGGTCCGATAGTCCTTCAGGTGCATTTTGGCAGACTCCAGGCGAGCTGCCATGTGCTTTTTACTAAGCATGGCTTCCGTCTGGCCACTCTACTATACAGGCCTGATTGGTGGATTGCTGCAGATATGGTTGTCCTTCTGGAAGGTTCTCCTCTTTCCACAGAGGAATGCTGTAGCTCTGACAGAGGGACCATCGGGTTCTTGATCACCTCCCTGACTAGTGCCCTTCTCCCCCGACTGCTCAGTTTAGATGACCGGCCAGCTCTAGGAAGAGTCCTGGTGGTTCTGAACTTCTTCCATTTACGAAATGATCGAGGCCACTGTGCTCATTGTGACCTTCAAAGCAGCAGATATTTTTCTGGATCCTTCCCTAGATTTGTGCCTCGAGACAATCCAGTCTCGGAGGTCTACAGACAATTCCTTTGACTTCATGCTTGGTTTGTGCCCAGACATGCACTGCCAAGTGTGGGACCTTACACAGACAGGTGTGTGCCTTTCCAAATCATGTCAAATCAACCAAACTTACCACAGGTGGACTCCAATTAAGCTGTAGAAACATGTCAAGGATGATCAGTGGAAACAGGATGCACCTGAGCTCAATTTTGAGCTTCATGGCAAAGGCTGTGAATACTTATGTACATGTGATTTCTTTGTTTTAAAGAAATTTGCAAAAATCTAAAAATCTAAAAAAAACAGATGTCATCACAGCCTGTTTGCACAAGAGCCTGGGACATTTTTTATTTTTTTAATAGGAGGACTATACCGTACATTCTGTTTGTCATATGCTTGACTATGAACGTTGCAGTTTTATGTACTGGTCTCATTTGTACACGTGTACAGGGACAACATGCACCAGTGACTGCCAGACTCTTCTCCTTTTTTACTGACCGCATCGCAGGTTTTTACAGAGTGAACATATTTCCAGGAACTTAGCCACAATCAGACAGTACATATGTGTCCACATACACCATGTATCTTCTGTGCTCAATAATATACACAATTTGCATCTTTTTGGAACGCCTGATGTGATAGAAGCTCAATATATGAAAGAAAAGTATTGTCCTATGTGGTGCACAATAGAATATTATAAAATATAACTTATTACACTTAAAATCATTCTTTGAATATTAAAACCTGCAAAATAAAATATAGATCTAGAAAGTGTGTGAATAGAGTGAAGAGTGTGATTAAAACATACTGTGTATGGGATACCCACTGAAATATCTTTATAATATATATGAATTTCTACAAAAAGACGTTGTCCCATGTGTTCTTTTTCCATAAGGAATAGGGGAACTTACTTGTGTTCATCCAGAACAGTAACGTGCCACTTTAAGAACTAGTGGACGTATTTAACCTCTATTTACTTCCCCATGGTTACTTATCAACTCAGATTAAATTGATGTGAAGCTATCGGGATCACGGCACTTGGGATGACAGCAGTCATAATACAGACGGCAGCATCCAGACGCTAAGGATCCTGACACATACTAGGCGAGTATACTAACTGTAATCCCCAACCCCCCCCCAACAGCCTAACCCTCCCCAGGGGTACCTAACCCTAACACCCCATTCCCGCAGCCTAAACATAACCCTCCATAACCCCTAAATAGGCAGGAGAATGGAGACTGATCTGATAAGTCATACCATCTATCCCACAAGTTACCACAATTGTGAGTAAAGTGAAAATCCCAGTACACTACAAGTTTGGATGCAGAGGGAAATAAAATGTTAAAATGCAAAAGTACAAAACGCGCTCTCCGCAGTGCAGCATCTAAGTCACCCCATTGCTGCAAAAATAATATGGTCCTATCCAGTTTTGTGACCAAGGGGTCTATTTACCTTGGATGGAGATAAAGTACCAGCCAATCAGCTCCTAGTTGTCATTTTTTCAAACAAAGTCTGTGACATGGCAGTTAGTAGCGGATTGCCTGGTACTTTATCTCCATCCTAGTAAATAGACCCCTTCATTTATTATATTTCATAGTTGGCTGCAGAAGATCATTTTACTTAAAACCTGGCCAAGTATCTATACATTCTTTAATGGCAGATTTGAGGAATGAGGTGATTTGCAGCTGGAGTAGATTGTGTTGTCTAATTTGCTTGCATTCCACACAGTGTCACATACTACAACCATTGTTCTAGAAAAGGTGAGCGTGAGCCATGCTCGGCAATGGTAATCAGCAATTGCTAAATTTTACCCGGACGTTGGGAGGTCACTGAGCACTTGGTAGCACTTTTATCATCCAGGGAGTCTTTTAAAATGGGTCAGTGAGTAATGAGTACACCTGTTCAACTGCTAGGTGACCTGGAAAACATGAACTGTTGGGCGTACTTGAGGACAGAGGTTGAGAAGCACTGGTCTAGGCTATGCATGCAGCTTGCTGTACTTTAGGTCTGCCATAGCAAGGATTACTTTACTGATGAGTGCTGCGGATTGCTCATCTTACAAAGAGTGGCAACCACCACACCAAGTACTGTACATGCAGCAAAGACTGGTCGCCTGCAGGAGGTGAAAGAAGCAACTACCATACTGTTATGACTAGAGACCACTATACTACATAGAGGTGATGGAAACAGGAATAATAACTACACTTCATCACTAAGATATCTGATCTGGCTTTTATAAAGAAATGCTATGTCAATAATAGAGTTTAAAGAGATAGCAACAATATCCCCAAATCATATGAACATGTTGCAATCAATAATATAAAAACTTTTAAATTACTGTAAAAAAAATAAATGTAAAAGTTAAGAAAATAATAATTCAACAAGTTGCCTTTTAACCCTTGAAGTCCCTCCCAATGAGAACAACATCTTCTCTCTACACATCAGCTGAGTAGAATTACATTACCTTGACCCTCTCCACGCTCGCCTCCAGCTTTAACTGCTCCACCAGCCGCTGCATAGAGCTCAGGTTAGAGTTTGATGACATCTTTATCCAGATGAGCAGGGGTTTGGCTTGGGGAAAAAGTGCACCCTGTTGCTGCTGCTCCAACAGATAGTACTCCTGATGCTGCTGCTGCCGTCTGGACGGATCTAGGCAGGAAATGATCTCACAAGCAGCTAAACTAACAGATCCTAGCCCTCCTACCCATCCAGCACAGAATTGCTGAGCCTCCTAACATCAATGGGGATATATATCGCTTAGGGCGCCACCTACAGGGAAGAATTGAGAAAAAATGTAATCAATAGGCAATTGTGGTGCTGTAACAAGGAATCTATTATCAAGATGAAAGTAGTATTAAGATTTTGTTTCAACTTAAATATCATTTAGCTGTGCAATGTTTTGAAAATAAGTGCATGGCATTTAGTATGTCTGATTTCTTATGGTGTTTCCTCTCTGTTATTTTGTTATTTTTTTAAACCTGCATTTGTCACTTACTAATATCCACTAAGTGGTTTCAACTGAAAGCTGTTTGCAGATAGCAAAATACTAAGGAGACAAATGAATAATAATATGTTTTCTCTGACGTCCTAAGTGGATGCTGGGACTCCTTAAGGACCATGGGGAATAGCGGCTCCGCAGGAGACTGGGCACAACTAAAAGAAAGCTTTTGGTCTACCTGGTGTGCACTGGCTCCTCCCTCTATGACCCTCCTCCAGACCTCAGTTAGAATCTTGTGCCCGGCTGAGCTGGATGCACACTAGGGGCTCTCCTGAGCTCCTAGAAAAGAAAGTATATTTTAGGTTTTTTCTCTGACGTCCTAAGTGGATGCTGGGGACTCCGTCAGGACCATGGGGATTAGCGGCTCCGCAGGAGACAGGGCACAAAACTAAAGCTTTAGGATCAGGTGGTGTGTACTGGCTCCTCCCCCCATGACCCTCCTCCAAGCCTCAGTTAGGTTTTTGTGCCCGTCCGAGCAGGGTGCAATCTAGGTGGCTCTCTTAAGGAGCTGCTTAGAAAAAGTTTTTAGGTTTCTTATTTTCAGTGAGTCCTGCTGGCAACAGGCTCACTGCATCGAGGGACTTAGGGGAGAGAAGTTCAACTCACCTGCGTGCAGGATGGATTGGCTTCTTAGGCTACTGGACACCATTAGCTCCAGAGGGAGTCGGAACACAGGTCTCACCCTGGGGTTCGTCCCGGAGCCGCGCCGCCGACCCCCCTTGCAGATGCTGAAGATTGAAGGTCCAGAAACCGGCGGCAGAAGGCTTTTCAGTCTTCATGAAGGTAGCGCACAGCACTGCAGCTGTGCGCCATTGTTGTCACACACTTCACACCAACGGTTACGGAGGGTGCAGGGCGTTGCTGGGGGCGCCCTGGGCAGCAATGTATAATACCTTATTCTGGCTAAAAATACATCACATATAGCCCCTGGAGGCTATATGGATGTATTTAACCCCTGCCAGGTCTCAGAAAAACGGGAGAAGAAGCCCGCCGAAAAGGGGGCGGGGCCTATTCTCCTCAGCACACAGCGCCATTTTCCCTCACAGAAATGCTGGTGGGAAGGCTCCCAGGCTCTCCCCTGCACTGCACTACAGAAACAGGGTTAAAACAGAGAGGGGGGGCACTTATTTGGCGATATGTATATATATATTAAAATGCTATAAGGGAAAAACACTTATATAAAGGTTGTCCCTGTATAATATAGCGTTTTTGGTGTGTGCTGGCAAACTCTCCCTCTGTCTCCCCAAAGGGCTAGTGGGGTCCTGTCCTCTATCAGAGCATTCCCTGTGTGTGTGCTGTGTGTCGGTACTTGTGTGTCGACTTGTATGAGGACGATGTTGGTGAGGAGGCGGAGCAATTGCCGGTAATGGTGATGTCACTCTCTAGGGAGTCGACACCGGAATGGATGGCTTATTTAAGGAATTACG
Organism: Pseudophryne corroboree; assembly: GCF_028390025.1. Lineage (NCBI taxonomy): Eukaryota > Metazoa > Chordata > Amphibia > Anura > Myobatrachidae > Pseudophryne > Pseudophryne corroboree. Next base: position 662,455,393 of record NC_086444.1, on the reverse strand, counting down.
TGATAATGTCAACACGCTGCAAGGTCGGTTGACGACATGAGACGGCCGGCAAACCAATTAGTACCTGTCCAGGCGTCTAAAACACCGTCAGGGGCGTTAAAACGTCCTTTTTACCTCAGTCGGTCGACACAGACACGGACACTGACTCCAGTGTCGACGGTGAAGAAACAAACGTATTTTCCTTTAGGGCCACACGTTACTTGTTAAGGGCAATGAAGGAGATGTTACATATTTCTGATACTACAAGTACCACAAAAAAGGGTATTATGTGGAGTGTGAAAAAACTACATGTGGTTTTTCCTGAATCAGATAAATTAAATGAAGTGTGTGATGATGCGTGGGTTTCCCCCGATAGAAAATTATTGGCGGTATACCTTTTCCCGCCAGAAGTTATGGCGCGTTGGGAAACACACCTTAGGGTGGATAAGGCGCTCACACGCTTATAAAAACAAGTGGCGTTACCATCTCCAGATACGGACGCCCTCAAGGAGCCAACTGATAGGAGGTTGGAAAATATCCTAAAAAGTATATACACACATACTGGTGTTATACTGCGACCAGCGATCGCCTCAGCCTGGATGGGCAGCGCTGGGGTGGCTTGGTCGGATTCCCTGACTGGAAATATTGATACCCTTGACAGGGACAGTATTTTATTGACTATAGAGCATTTAAAAGATGCATTTCTATATATGCGAAACTCTGGCATCAAGAGTAAGTGCGATGTCCATATCTGCCAGACGATGTTTATGGACACGACAGTGGTCAGGTGATGCAGATTCCAAACGGCACATGGAAGTATTGCCGTATAAAGGGGAGGAGTTATTTGGGGTCGGTCCATCAGACCTGGTGGCCACGGCAACAGCTAGAAAATCCACCTTTTTTACCCCAAGTCACATCTCAGCAGAAAAAGACATAGTCTTTTCAGCCTCAGTCCTTTCGTCCCCATAATATCTGCCCAGGGATAGAAGTAAGGGAAGAAGACTGCAGCAGGCAGCCCATTCCCAGGAACAGAAGCCTTCCACCGCTTCTGCCAAGTCCTCAGCATGACGCTGGGGCCGTACAAACAGGTGCGGTGGGGGGTCGTCTCAAGAGTTTCAGCACGCAGTGGGCTCACTCGCAAGTGGACCCCTGGATCCTACAAGTAGTATCCCAGGGGTACAGATTGGAAATTCGAGACGTCTCCCCCTCGCAAGTTCCTGAAGTTTGCTTTACCAACGTCTACCTCCGACAGGGAGGCAGTATTGGAAACAATTCACAAGCTGTATTCCCAGCAGGTGATAATCAAAGTACCCCTCCTACAACAAGTAAAGGGGTATTATTCCACACTATATTGTGGTACTGAAGCCAGACGGCTTGGTGAGACCTATTCTAAATGGAGTCACTCAGAGCAGTGATAGCGAACCAGGAAGAAGGGGACTATATGGTGTCCCTGGACATCAAGGATGCTTACCTCCATGTCCAAATTTGCCCTTCTCACAAAGGGTACCTCAGGTTCGTGGTACAAAACTGTCACTATCAGTTTCAGACGCTGCCGTTTGGATTGTCCACGGCACCCCGGGTCTTTACCAAGGTAATGGCCGAAATGATGATTCTTCTTCAAAGAAAAGGCGTCTTAATTATCCCTTACTTGGACGATCTCCTGATAAGGGCAAGGTCCAGAGAACAGTTGGAGGTCTGAGTAGCACTATCTCAAGTAGTTCTACGACAGCACGGGTGGATTCTAAATATTCCAAAATCGCAGCTGTCTCCGACGACACGTCTGCTGTCCCTAGGGATGATTCTGGACACAGTCCAGAAAAAGGTGTTTCTCCCGGAGGAGAAAGCCAGGGAGTTATCCGAGCTAGTCAGGAACCTCCAAAAACCAGGAAAAGTGTCAGTGCATCATTGCACAAGGGTCCTGGGAAAAATGGTGGCTTCTTACGAAGCGATTCCATTCGGCAGATTTCACGCAAGAACTTTTCAGTGGGATCTGCTGGACAAATGGTCCGGATCGCATCTTCAGATGCATCAGCGGATAACCCTGTCTCCAAGGACAAGGGTGTCTCTTCTGTGGTGGCTGCAGAGTGCTCATCTACTAAAGGGCCACAGTTATACATTCAGGACTGGGTCCTGGTGACCACGGATTCCAGCTTGAAAGGCTGGGGAGCAGTCACACAGGGAAAAAATTTCCAGGGAGTGTGATCAAGTCTTGGGACTTCTCTCCGCATAAATATACTGGAGCTAAGAGCAATTTACAATGCTCTAAGCTTAGCAAGACCTCTGCTTCAAGGTCAGCCGGTATTGATCTAGTGGGACAACATCACGGCAGTCGCCCACGTAAACAGACAGGGCGGCACAAGAAGCAGGAGGATAATGGCAGAAACTGCAAGGATTCTTCGCTGGGCGGAAAATCATGTGATAGCACTGTCAGCAGTTTTCATTCCGGGAGTGGACAACTGGGAAGCAGACTTCCTCAGCACGACCTCCACCCGGGAGAGTGGGGACTTCATCGAGAAGTTTTTTCCACATGATTGTGCACCGTTGGGAAAGACCAAAGGTGGACATGATGGCGTCCCGCCTGAACAAAAAACTGGACAGGTATTGCGCCAGGTCAAGAGACCCTCAGGCAATAGCTGTGGACGTTCTGGTAACACCAGGGGTGTACCAGTTGGTGTATGTGTTCCCTCCTCTGCTTCTCATACCAAAGGTACTGAGATTTATAAGACGTAGAGGAGTAAGAACTATACTCGTGGCTCCGGATGGGCCAAGAAGGACTTGGTACCCGGAACTTCAAGAGATGCTCACAGAGGACTCAGGGCCTCTGCCGATAAGAAGGGACTTGTTTCAGCAAGTACCATGTCTGTTCCAAGACTTACCGCGGCTGCGTTTGACGGCATGGCGGTTGAACGCCGGATCCTAAGGGAAAAAGGCATTCCGGAAGAGGTCATTCCTACCCTGGTCAAAGCCAGGAAGGAGGTGACCGCACAACATTATCACCATATGTGGCGAAAATATGTTGCGTGGTGTGAGGCCAGGAAGGCCCCACGAAGAAATTTCAACTCGGTCGATTCCTGCATTTCCTGCAAACAGGAGTGTCTATGGGCCTCAAATTGGGGTCCATTAAGGTTCAAATTTCGGCCCTGTCGATTTTCTTCCAGAAAGAATTGGCTTCAGTTCCTGAAGTCCAGAAATTTGACAAGGGAGTACTGCATATACAACCCCCTTTTGTGCCTCCAGTGGCACTGTGGGATCTCAACGTAGTCCTGGGATTCCTCAAATCACGTTGGTTTAAACCGCTCAAATCTGTGGATTTGAAATATCTCACATGGAAAGTGACCATGATGTTGGCCCTGGCCTCGGCCAGGCGAGTGTCAGAATTGGCGGCTTTGTCTCACAAAAGCCCATATCTGATTGTCCATTCGGACAGGGCAGAGCTGCGGACTCGTCCCCAGTTTCTCCCTAAGTTGGTGTCAGCGTTTCATCTGAACCAGCTTATTTTGGTACCTGCGGCTACTAGAGACTTGGAGGACTCCAAGTTGCTAGATGTTGTCAGGGCCCTGAAAATATAGATTCCAGGACGGCTGGAGTCAGGAAAACTGACTTGCTGTTATCCTGTATGCACCCAAAAAACTGGGTGCTCTTACTTCTAAGCAGACGATTGCTAGTTGAATGTGTAGTACAATTCAGCTTGCACATTCTGTGGCAGGACTGCCACAGCCAAAATATATAAATGCCCATTCCACAAGGAAGGTGGGCTCATCTTGGGCGACTGCCCGAGGGGTCTCGGCTTTACAACTTTGCCGAGCTGCTACTTGGTCAGGGGCACACCCTGGCTGAGGAGGACCTGGAGTTCTCTCACTCGGTGCTGCAGCGTCATCCGCACTTTCCCGCCCGTTTGGGAGCTTTGGTATAATCCCCATGGTCCTGACGGAGTCCCCAGCATCCACTTAGGACGTCAGAGAAAATAAGATTTTACTTACCGATAAATCTATTTCTCGTAGTCCGTAGTGGATGCTGGGCGCCCATCCCAAGTGCGGATTGTCTGCAATACTTGTACATAATTGTTGTTACAAAAAAATTGGGTTGTTATTGTTGTGAGCCGTCTGTTCAGAGGCTCCTACGTTTGTCATACTGTTAACTGGGTTCAGATCACAAGTTATACGGTGTGATTGGTGTGGCTGGTATGAGTTTTACCCGGGATTCAATATCCTTCCTTATTGTGTACGCTCGTCCGGGCACAGTATCCTAACTGAGGCTTGGAGGAGGGTCATGGGGGGAGGAGCCAGTACACACCACCTGATCCTAAAGCTTTAGTTTTGTGCCCTGTCTCCTGCGGAGCCGCTAATCCCCATGGTCCTGACGGAGTCCCCAGCATCCACTACGGACTACGAGAAATAGATTTATCGGTAAGTAAAATCTTATTTTTATTTTCAGTGAGATCTGCTGGCAACAGACTCACTGCTACGAGGGACTAAGGGGAGAAGAAGCGAACCTACCTGCTTGCAGCTAGCTTGGGCTTCTTAGGCTACTGGACACCATTAGCTCCAGAGGGATCGAACACAGGGCCCGACCTCGATCGTCCGGTCCCGGAGCCGCGCCGCCGTCCCCCTTACAGAGCCAGAAGCAAGAAGATGGTCCTGAAAATCGGCGACAGAAGACTTCGGTCTTCAACAAGGTAGCGCACAGCACTGCAGCTGTGCGCCATTGCTCCTCATGCACACCTCACACTCCGGTCACTGATGGGTGCAGGGCGCTGGGGGGGGGCGCCCTGAGCAGCAATATTAACACCTTGGCTGGCAAAATAATCACAATATGTAGTCCTAGAGGCTATATATGTGTAAAATACCCCTGCCAGGATCCATAAAAAAGCGGGAGAAAGTCCGCCGAAAAAGGGGCGGGGCTATCTCCCTCAGCACACTGGCGCCATTTTTCCCTCACAGCTCCGCTGGAAGGATCGCTCCCAGGCTCTCCCCTGCAGTTTCAAGACTACAAAGGGTAAAAAAGAGAGGGGGGGCACTAAATTTAGGTGCAGCAGTAGATATATAAGCAGCTATAAGGGAAAATCACTCAGTTATAGTGTTCATCCCTGTGTTATATAGCGCTCTGGTGTGTGCTGGCATACTCTCTCTCTGTCTCCCCAAAGGGCTTTGTGGGGTCCTGTCCTCTGTCAGAGCATTCCCTGTGTGTGTGCGGTGTGTCGGTACGGCTGTGTCGACATGTTTGATGAGGAGGCTTATGTGGAGGCGGAGCAGATGCCGATAAATGTGATGTCACCCCCTGCAGGGTCGACACCTGAGTGGATGGTTATGTGGAAGGAATTACGCGACAGTGTCGACTCCTTACATAAAAGGTTTGACGACATACCAAATATGGGACAGCCGGCTTCTCAGCCTGTGCCTGCCCAGGCGTCTCAAAAGCCATCAGGGGCTCTAAAACGGCCGCTACCTCAGATGGCAGACACAGATGTCGACACGGATACTGACTCCAGTGTCGACGACGATGAGACTAATGTAACTTCCAATAGGGCCACACGTTACATGATTGAGGCAATGAAAAATGTGTTGCACATTTCTGATGTTACCCCAGGAACCACAAAAAAGGGTATTATGTTTGGAGAGAAAAAACTACCAGTAGTTTTTCCTCCATCTGAGGAATTAAATGAAGTGTGTGAAGAAGCGTGGGCTTCTCCCGATAAGAAACTGGTAATTTCTAAAAGGTTACTAATGACGTACCCTTTCCCGCCAGAGGATAGGTCACGTTGGGAAACATCCCCAAGGGTGGATAAAGCGCTCACACGCTTGTCAAAGAAGGTGGCACTACCGTCTCCGGATACGGCCGCCCTAAAGGAGCCTGCTGATAGGAAGCAGGAGGCTATCCTGAAGTCTGTATATACACACACAGGTATTATACTGAGACCAACTATTGCTTCAGCATGGATGTGCAGTGCTGCAGCTGCGTGGTCAGATTCCCTGTCGGAAAATATTGATACCCTAGACAGGGACACTATATAGCTAACCGTAGAGCATATTAAAGACGCAGTCTTATACATGAGAGATGCACAGAGGGATATTTGCCGGCTGGCATCTAAAATAAGTGCAATGTCCATTTCTGCCAGGAGAGGGTTATGGACTCGGCAGTGGACAGGTGATGCAGATTCTAAAAGGCACATGGAAGTTTTGCCTTATAAGGGTGAGGAGTTGTTCGGGGATGGTCTCTCGGACCTCGTTTCCACAGCAACAGCTGGGAAGTCAGCATTTTTACCCCATGTTCCCTCACAGCCAAAGAAAGCACCGTATTATCAGGTACAGTCCTTTCGGCCCCATAAGGGCAAGCGGGTTAAAGGCGCGTCCTTTCTGCCCAGAGGCAGAGGTAGAGGGAAAAAGCTGCAGCATACAGCCAGTTCCCAGGAGCAAAAGTCCTCCCCCGCTTCCTCCAAGTCCACCGCATGACGCTGGGGCTCCACAGGCGGAGCCAGGTACGGTGGGGGCCCGTCTCAAAAACTTCAGCAATCAGTGGGCTCGCTCACGGGTGGATCCCTGGATCCTTCAAGTAGTATCTCAGGGGTACAAGCTGGAATTCGAGATGTCTCCCCCCCGCCGTTTCCTCAAATCTGCCTTGCCAACAACTCCCTCAGGCAGGGAGGCAGTGCTAGAGGCAATTCACAAGCTGTATTCCCAGCAGGTGATAGTCAAGGTGCCCCTCCTTCAACAAGGACGGGGTTACTATTCCACAATGTTTGTGGTACCGAAACCAGACGGTTCGGTGAGACCCATTTTCAATTTGAAATCCTTGAACACATATATAAAAAAATTCAAGTTCAAGATGGAATCGCTCAAGGCGGTTATTGCAAGCCTGGACGAGGGGGATTACATGGTATCACTGGACATCAAGGATGCTTACCTGCATGTCCCCATTTACCATCCTCACCAGGAGTACCTCATATTTGTGGTACAGGATTGTCATTACCAATTCCAGACGTTGCCGTTTGGTCTATCCACGGCACCGAGAGTATTTACCAAGGTAATGGCCGAAATGATGATACTCCTTCGAAAAAAGGGAGTTTTAATTATCCCGTACTTGGACGATCTCCTGATAAAGGCGAGGTCCAGGGAGCAGTTGTTGGTCGGGGTAGCACTATCTCGGGAGGTGCTACAACAGCACGGTTGGTTTCTAAATATTCCAAAGTCACAGCTGGTCCCTACGACACGTCTACTGTTCCTGGGGATGGTTCTGGACACAGAACAGAAAAAAGTGTTTCTCCCGGAGGAGAAGGCCAAGGAGCTGTCATCTCTAGTCAGAGGCCTCCTAAAACCAAAACAGGTGTCGGTGCATCACTGCACACGAGTCCTGGGAAAAATGGTAGCTTCCTACGAAGCAATTCCATTCGGCAGGTTCCATGCAAGAACTTTTCAGTGGGACCTGTTGGACAAGTGGTCCGGATCGCATCTTCAGATGCATCGGCTGATAACCCTGTCTCCAAGGACCAGGGTGTCTCTGCTGTGGTGGCTGCAAAGTGCTCATCTTCAAGAGGGCCGCAGATTCGGCATACAGGACTGGGTCCTGGTGACCACGGATGCCAGCCTTCGAGGCTGGGGGGCAGTCACACAGGGAAGAAACTTCCAAGGACTATGGTCAAGTCAGGAGACTTCCCTACACATAAATATTCTGGAACTGAGGGCCATTTTCAATGCCCTAAGTCAGGCAAAACCCCTGCTTCAAAACCAGCCGGTACTGATCCAGTCAGACAACATCACGGCAGTCGCCCATGTAAACTGACAGGGCGGCACAAGAAGCAGGACGGCGATGGCAGAAGCCACAAGGATTCTCCGATGGGCGGAAAATCACGTGTTAGCACTGTCAGCAGTGTTCATTCCGGGAGTGGACAACTGGGAAGCAGACTTCCTCAGCAGGCACGACCTCCACCCGGGAGAGTGGGGACTTCATCCAGAAGTCTTCCAACTGATTGTAAACCGTTGGGAAAGGCCACAGGTGGACATGATGGCGTCCCGCCTAAACAAAAAGCTAGAAAGATATTGCGCCAGGTCAAGAGACCTTCAGGCGATAGCTGTGGACGCTCTAGTGACACCGTGGGTGTACCGGTCGGTTTATGTGTTCCCTCCTCTTCCTCTCATACCCAAGGTACTGAAGATAATAAGGAGAAGAGGAGTAAGAACTATGGGGGTCATTCCGAGTTGTTCGCTCGCAAGGCGATTTTAGCAGAGTTGCTCACGCTAAGCCGCCGCCTACTGGGAGTGAATCTTAGCATCTTAAAATTGCGAACGATGTATTCGCAATATTGCGATTACACACCTCGTAGCAGTTTCTGAGTAGCTTCAGACTTACTCGGCATCTGCGATCAGTTCAGTGCTTGTCGTTCCTGGTTTGACGTCACAAACACTCCCAGCGTTCGCCCAGACACTCCCCCGTTTCTCCGGCCACTCCTGCATTTTTTCCGGAAACGGTAGCGTTTTTTCCCACACGCCCATAAAACGGCCTGTTTCCGCCCAGTAACACCCATTTCCTGTCAATCACATTACGATCGACAGACCGATGAAAAAGCCGTGAGTAAAATTCCTAAGTGCATAGCAAATTTACTTGGCGCAGTCGCAGTGCGAACATTGCGCATGCGCATTAAGCGGAAAATCGCTGCGATGCGAAGATTTTTACCGAGCGAACAACTCGGAATGAGGGCCTATACTCATTGTTCCGGATTGGCCAAGAAGAGCTTGGTACCCGGAACTTCAAGAAATGATCTCAGAGGACCCATGGCCTCTGCCGCTCAGACAGGACCTGCTGCAGCAGGGGCCCTGTCTGTTCCAAGACTTACCGCGGCTGCGTTTGACGGCATGGCGGCTGAACACCGGATCCTGAAGGAAAAGGGCATTCCGGAGGAAGTCATTCCTACGCTGATTAAAGCTAGGAAAGAAGTGACCGCAAACCATTATCACCGCATTTAGCGAAAATATGTTGCGTGGTGTGAGGCCAGGAAGGCCCCAACGGAGGAATTTGAGCTGGGCCATTTTCTGCACTTCCTACAGCCAGGGGTGACTATGGGCCTAAAATTGGGTTCCATTAAGGTCCAGATTTCGGCTCTATCGATTTTCTTCCAGAGAGAACTGGCTTCACTACCTGAAGTTCAGACTTTTGTTAAGGGAGTGCTGCATATTCAGCCCCCTTTTGTGCCTCCAGTGGCACCTTGGGATCTCAACGTGGTGTTGGATTTCCTAAAGTCACATTGGTTTGAGCCACTTAAAACCGTGGAATTAAAATATCTCACGTGGAAAGTGGTCATGCTGTTGGCCTTGGCTTCGGCCAGGCGTGTGTCAGAATTGGCGGCTTTGTCATGTAAAAGCCCTTATCTAATTTTCCATATGGATAGGGCAGAATTGAGGACTCGTCCCCAGTTTCTCCCTAAGGTGGTATCAGCCTTTCATTTGAACCAACCTATCGTGGTGCCTGCGGCTACTAAAGACTTGGAGGCTTCCAAGTTGTTGGACGTAGTCAGGGCCCTGAAAATTTATGTTTCCAGGACAGCTAGTGTCAGGAAAACTGACTCGTTGTTTATCCTGTATGCACCCAACAAGCTGGGTGCTCCTGCTTCAAAGCAGACTATTGCTCGCTGGATCTGTAGTACGATTCAGCTTGCACATTCTGCGGCTGAACTGCCGCATCCTAAATCAGTGAAAGCCCATTCCACGAGGAAGGTGGGCTCTTCTTGGGCGGCTGCCCAAGGGGTCTCGGCTCTACAACTTTGCCGAGCAACTACTTGGTCGGGGTCAAACACATTTGCTAAATTCTACAAGTTTGACACCCTGGCTGAGGAGGACCTAGAGTTTGCCCATTCGGTGCTGCAGAGTCATCCGCACTCTCCCGCCCGTTTGGGAGCTTTGGTATAATCCCCATGGTCCTTAAGGAGTCCCAGCATCCACTTAGGACGTCAGAGAAAATAAGATTTTACTCACCGGTAAATCTATTTCTCGTAGTCCGTAGTGGATGCTGGGCGCCCATCCCAAGTGCGGATTGTCTGCAATACTTGTATATAGTTATTGTTTAACTAAAGGGTTATTGTTGAGCCATCTGTTGAGAGGCTCAGTTATTGTTCATACTGTTAACTGGGTATAGTATCACGAGTTATACGGTGTGATTGGTGTGGCTGAGTCTTACCCGGGATTCAAAATCCTTTCTTATTGTGTCAGCTCTTCCGGGCACAGTATCCTAACTGAGGTCTGGAGGAGGGTCATAGAGGGAGGAGCCAGTGCACACCAGGTAGACCAAAAGCTTTCTTTTAGTTGTGCCCAGTCTCCTGCGGAGCCGCTATTCCCCATGGTCCTTAAGGAGTCCCAGCATCCACTACGGACTACGAGAAATAGATTTACCGGTGAGTAAAATCTTATTTTATTTTAATTTGTGCAAATCACCCAGTGAAATGTATGGTACAATTGGTAATTAGTATTCCTAATCATCTAGAAAACAATATGGCTATGATAGGTGGTCTTCCGTTTGCCGGCGGCTGGGCTCCCGACGACCAGCATACCGGCGTTGGAATCCCGACCGCCGGCATATCGACAGCTTTTCTTCCTCTTGGGGGTCCACGACCCCCCTGGAGGGAGGATAGATAGCGTGGTAAGTGCAGCGAGCCCGCAAGGGGCTCATTTGTGCTCGCCCCGCTGTCGGTATGCCAACGGTCAGGATTCCGGTGCCGGTATGCTGGCCGCCGGGAGCCCAACCGCCAGCATGACATACTACACCCAGCTATGATACCAGCTGGAGGCATTATAGCAGTTTCCAAATCTCCACCTTTAAGCCCTGTACGCACTGAGCGACTATGCTAAATGTGCGATGAGCGCTATATTGTTGAACGCATACCCTCCACCTGTACCTTTTTGGCAGTTACAGTACCTTTATTTATGGTCTGTTCCGATTTTTGGCTCTGCAAACCTCCATTGAAAGTATAGGAAAAGGCGTGGCCATGCGCTTTTTTCGAATTTGTACTGATTTTTATGTGTAAAATGTCGGAGGGTATGTGAACGGTATAGCGCATACACACTGAATGATAGCAATGAACCATATCGTTCAGTGACGACATCCCCCGCATTCACCAAATATGCAGCTCAGCGATATATATATTCAAAATTGTTCAATATGTTCAATAGACCATAGATGAACCTGAACGATCGGCAGGTGAGAGCATTGTTCATCGTTCAGGCATACACACTGGACAACATGAACAAAAGAACTTTCAAAAAAGATTGCTAACGTTCACATCGTCCAGTGTTATCACCCAGTGTGTACGGGACTTTACTGTCCAGATTTTAAGAATAGCCTAACCATGCTTGAGCACAGGTGTCTTAATAAGTATAGAACAAATAACAATTATAAAGGTATATAATTATTAGATCAGGGGCTCTGTTAGCAAACCGATTAATATCGAATTAGGTCACCTTTAAGAATTTAAATATGTCATAATGATGCAGCTCCCATAGGAGTACTCTGCAATACTCGGAATTAAATAGAAAAGAAGAATGATATACAATATCACAATGAATAGTATCACAATGAATAGTATTACATTTGTCAGAGACAGTTTATTATTTGTATCATAAGATATGGATATAATGAAAAGGCAATATTTAACACTGATAACCGATTCCGCACTATAGCACGTAATTACCAGCTCATGGAGCAAAAGTTCAGTCCACAATGAATGTCTGTATAGTTCATACAGGGCTCCAATTAATTAATGGCAGCAAGCTTTTAGAGACCCCAACAATATTTCCAAAGGATTTTTAGATGTTGACAAAAAATTGTTTGGATGCTGTTTTGCTCAGCATAGCAGGCAGAGCATGCGCTATGCTGCCACCTACCCAACCGGCAAAGGGTTTTACTCACCACTGGGTCTGTCTGGTCTCGGTGACAGCAGCAATCTGCGTGCTGGGTCCGTGGCTTGGTGTGGGAGCGGCAGTCTCAGGTCAGTTCACGGAGAGGGAGAGTGCAGCTCTCAGCTGAAAGCTGTGGTGGGTAGCGCTTGCTGGAATTCTCCAGCTGTAAGGACTGCTGGTAGACGTGCGGGCGGTGTGACGGGTCCTTTACGCGTTTCTCCATTACCCAAAATCAATGGTTTTATCAGATTCCAGCGTCGGGCTGGAGACCCTTTTTGGGATGCACTCTGAATTGCGCCGGGATTCCGGCACCGGGATTCTGACTGCCAGGATCCCAACCGCTGACCAGATACCATATGAACTGCTTTTGCGATTGTAAAGAGCAAAACCATTGTAGATATTTCTGATATGTGTGAGGTACCCCTTTGTTAAACAGCCTAAATACTATATATTGGAGAAATATCCCCAAACACCAGAGGATTTATGGCAAAAACTGTTGCATTTGTGAAAGGGGTACAACAATTGTGTTTGTCTACTCTAAACCCTGCAACTTATACAACTGCTTATATTTATAGTACTATAACTTGTCTTGGCATCCCATTATAATATAAGGCTTATCAGACCATGTTATGCCTGATATTTCAGAGCTGTATCATGTGACTGTTTCAATAATAAGGCTCTGAAGATGGTGTGCGCTATTTATAGAAACCACAGATAGTCTGTTTAATGTTCCAGAACTGAAAGTCCGTTGTTGTGTTCTGGGAATTCTCCACTTAGGAAGAGCTGTTAGTAATTCTAAATTCAGCCAGGTAAACTTATACATACTGTGTGTGCTATTTAGAAAAATGAGTCCTATGGTAAATGATGTTATGGGATCGTTCCAATTGCCCGTGATTTTCTCTCCTGATTTCCTGCATCTGCTCACCAGACTTCTGGGCCTAATACAGAGATGTGCACCAACCCAATGTTTACTTTACACACATCTCCAATGATTTTGGATCTGTGCATGCACAGGATCCGCACTGCACATGTGCAGATCCGGGGGGCTGCAATGTCACAGTGCCCCGAACGCCATACTTGCCTACTCTCCCGGAATGGCCGTGAGGCTCCCGAAAATCAGGTGACCCTCCCGGCCCCACGGAAGAGCAGGCAAGTCTCCCGATTCGCGGGGTCCCCCCTGCCCGTCCGCCCACTTAGTGTGTAAAGTGGGCGGTCCGGGCAGTCGATGACGCGATTCTTGCAGAATCGCGTCATCATAGCCACACACCCTGCAGTGTAATGCCGGTGATCGCGGCATTACAGAGCGGGTGCGGGGCTTAAAGGAGGCGGCATTGTGACTCCGCCCTTGCTCCGCCCCCACCCACACTTGCTCCGCCCACATCCTGCCTCCGGTCCACCCCCTCCTCTTCGTCACAGCCTCCCCTGCCCGCCCTCTGAGCCGACCTGGCTGCTCTCTCCCGCAGAGAGCAGCCAGAATGTCGGTAACTATGCCGAACGCTGCACCATGATTGACATGCTACTGCCGTTTGGGTGACATTGTTATATAAAATGGGGGCGATCTCACTTTCTGGGCATGTTGAAGCCAGTGGCTGCATCCTTCAACGCAGCTTCACTGGATCAGCAGCATGAAGTCCCCAGTCATCCTGAGTAACCTGATGTTTACCCAGATGACTGATGTTCACACAGATGACCCGAATCCGATGCTGCAGCAGGTCAGAGAAGCCGACAGGCGACATATATTTACACAAGACGCCTTCTGCAGCATTATCGTATTTTCGCACACGGAGGAGAAAGGCATTTACTTTTCCGGAGTAACAGAATCTTCACCAGTGGTACTTTGCCATAGATTCTACTTAATCATGGTTTCCCCTTCAGACTCTCTTAATCACTGTCCGTAAGTTCCGTAACATGACATATTATTAATTCATACTTACCGACTTTTTGGCTGCTCTCTCCGGGAGAGAGCAGCCAGGTCGGTTCGGCAGGGGGGCGGGCTGCGATGTGAGTGCAGAGGGGGCGGACCGGAGGCGTGGCGTAGGCGGACCGGGGGGGGGGCGTGTTGGAGGTGGTCCGGGGGCGTGACTACAGGATCGTCCCGTGTATGCCCCGCCCCCCGCTGTGTAATGCCGCTATTACCGGCATTATACAGCAGGGGGCGTAGTTATGATGACGCGATTCAACAAGAATCGCGTCATCGCCTGCCCGGACCGCCCACTTTACTCGCTAAGTGGGCGGCCGGGCAGGGGGGGACCCCTGTAATCGGGAGACTTGCCTGCTCTTCCGGGGGGCCGGGAGGGTCACCCGATTTTCGGGAGCCTCCCGGCCATTCCCGGAAGAATAGGCAAGTCTGTATTAATTCACACATATGTAAACGAAACCTGTTGTAAAGTATTTACATGTTAGAGGTCAACAAATAAGTTTAGGCTAATATTTTGTTATTTATTAACTACATGTTATTTAGTTAATTTATTTATTAACTGTATATGTGGGTTTCCTACAAGAAAAAGAAAGGTTTTTTTCTCAGCACACCAAAAAGCAATAAGACTTGCACACTACATGAACATAGAAAATCTTAGGCCCAGATTTATCAAGCCTTGGAGAGTGATAAATTGCACGGTAATAAAGTACCAGTCAATCAGCTCCTAACTGTCTTTTTTTTCAAACACAGCCTGTAACATGGCAGTTAGGAGCTGGTTGGTCGGTATTTCATCACAGTGCAATTTATCACTCTCCAAGGTTTGCTAAATCTAGGCCTTAGGGGGAGATGTACAGATAATCTTTCCCGATGTAATCTTTACTCGGGAAAGATTATCTGATACTGATGGTCCCTAACGCTGCATCACAATAGCTCCCACTCTGGGTCATATAATTGTTTATTGTTATGCTACATGATAATAGCACATACAAAAAATATATCTAAACTGAGATCCAATTCACCTAGATCCGTCAAATAGCATACAAGAACCAGCATGCCCTCCAAATGCTGGTCCCATCTATGCCTCTCAGATCAGTAATATAAAATAGTAGCTGCTCAATCAATATTTTAATACTTTTCAGATGCATGAAAGGGAGGAGTTATTCTAAACCAGAAAAGTTTTCCCGAAGCACACCAAGGGGTATCAGCAATAAGACTTGAATACTACATGATAATAGGATTTTAATACCTACCGGTAAATCCTTTTCTCTTAGTCCATAGAGGATGCTGGGGACGCTTCAAGAACCATGGGGTATACTATAGACGGGATCCGCAGGAGACATGGGCACTTTAAGACTTTGAATGGGTGTGAACTGGCTCCTCCCTCTATGCCCCTCCTCCAGACTCCAGTTTAAGTAACTGTGCCCAGGGAGACGGACATTTCGAGGAAATAATTTATTGTTAAACCACGGTGAGCATCTTACCAGCTCACACCTCCAGTATGCCGCAGAACATGACATTCAATAGAACATGCCGACGGCATGAAGAACATGCAGCAATATGCTGACAGAAAGCATAACACAACCTGTGTGTAAACACAACCAATAACAGCATAACGCATGCCACTGCATGAATAATGTCAGCAACAGGCTGACTTAAACGCAACACACCATGTGTGTAACCATACCCAATAACTGCAGATACAGTACGCACTGGGACGGGCTCCCAGCATCCTCTACGGTCTAAGAGAAAAGGATTTACCAGTTGGTATTAAAATCCTATTTTCTCATACGCGCTAGAGGATGCTGGGGACGCTTCAAGAACCATGTGGTTTATACCAATACTCTAGAACGGGCGGGAGAGTGCGGATGACTCTGCAGCACCGATTGACCAAACAAGAGGTCCTCATCAGCCAGGGTATTAAACTTGTAAAACTTCGCAAAGGTGTTTGATCCCGACCAAGTAGCTGCTCGGCAAAGCTGTAATGCCGAGACCCCTCGGGCAGCCGCCCAGGATGCGCCCACCTTTCTGGTAGAATGGGCCTTCACCGATTTCGGTAACGGCAATCCCGTCGTAGAATGAGCCTGCTGAATCGTATTACAGATCCAGCGTGCAATAGTTTGCTTGGAAGCAGGAGCCCCAATCTTGTTGGGAGCCCACAGGACAAACAGAGCCTCCGTTTTCCTAATCTGAGCCGTGCAGCGACATAAATCTTCAAAGCTCTGACCACATCGAGAGACTTTGATTCCACCAAGGCTTCAATAGCCACTGGCACCACAATAGGCTGGTTCACTTGAAACGATGAAACCACTTTTGGCATAAATTGCTGACGAGTTCTCAACTCCGCTCTATCTGCATGGAAGATTAAATAGGGGCTTTTGTGAGACAAAGCCGCTAATTCAGACACCCGCCTTGCGGATGCCAAGGCCAACAGCATGACCACTTTCCAAGTGAGGAATTTCAATTCAACCTTACGTAAAGGTTCAAACCAATGAGATTGCAGGAACTGCAACACCACATTAAGATCCCATGGTGCCACTGGGGGCACAAAGGGAGGTTGAATGTGCAGCACGCCTTTCACGAAAGTCTGAACTTCTGGAAGGGAGGCCAATTCTTTTTGAAAGAAAATTGATAAGGCCGAAATTTGTACTTTAATGGAGCCTAACTTTAGGCCCGCATCCACACCTGCCTGCAGAAAATGGAGAAAACGCCCCAGCTGAAATTCCTCCGTGGGAGCCTACTTGGATTCACACCAAGACACATATTTTCTCCAAATACGGTGGTAATGTTTCGCCGTTACTTCTTTTCTAGCCTGAAGCAGTGTGGGAATGACTTCCTTGGGAATATCCTTTCGGGCTAGGATTTGGCGTTCAACTGCCATGCCGTCAAATGCAGCCGCGGTAAGTCTTGATCCACGCACGGCCCCTGCTGTAACAGGTCCTCTCGTAGAGGAAGAGGCCAGGGATCTCCTAAGAGTAATTCCTGAAGATCCAGATACCAGGCCTTCCTTGGCCAGTCTGGAACAATGAGTATCGCATGAACCCTTGTTCTTCTTATGATCTTTATCACTTTTGGAATGAGTGGAAGTGGAGGGAACACATAGACCGACTGTAACACCCACAGTGTCACTAGGGCGTCCACCGCTATTGCTTGAGGGTCCCTTGACCTGTAACAATATCTCTGAATCTTCTTATTGAGGCGAGACATCATCTTGTCTATTATAGGAATCCCTCAACGACTTGTCACTTCTGTGAAAAACTCTGAATGAAGACACCACTCTCCTGGATGAAGAACGTGTCTGCCGAGGAAGCCTGCTTCCCAGTTGTCCACCCCTGGAACAAACACCGCTGACAGAGCGCGCATATGATTTTGTCGCCCAGCGGAAAATCTTTCTGGCTTCTGACATTGCTGCTTCGGTTTTTGTTTGTAGAAAACCGTTATAAACGGTCCTTACCTCTAGACCGTTAATGTGGTGACAAGTATCCTAACTTGACCCTCTTCCTTGGAAGTATTCCTGCTGTGTGACAGCTCCCCTGCCTCTAAGGCATGCATCCGTGGTCCCTAGGATCCAGTCCTGGAACCCGAACCTGCGCTTTTGAGAACTGCACCGCTACCACAGGAGTGAAACTCTGGTCTTGAAAAAACAGGATTATCCCATGTGGAAACCGGACCAATTGCCCAACTGGTCCCACTAAAAACACTCTGGCATTTAACCTGCTCACTGAATGGCCTCGTAGGCCGCAACCATCTTTTTCATCAACGGAATGTAATGATGGATTGACCCTGTTGCGGATCTGACCTGACTCTGGATCCTCAGAGCTTTTTCCCCTGGAAGAAACAAACTCTCAACAGTTCTGTATCTAACAGTATTTCCAACGCTGACAACCGCGTCGTTGGGATCAACAGTGATTCTGGCAAGTTCAGGAGCCAACCACTTTGTTGAAGAACTGTCAGAGAGTAAGCAACGTTTTGCACCACTTGGTTTCTTGACCTCGCCGTAATCAGGAGAGCGTCCCAGTACAGAATAATAATGACTCTTTTACTATCGAAGGAAAACCATCATACCGCCATCACTCCGGTGAATTGGTAATGACAATCCTGAATTAGTGATGAGCGGGTTCGGTTTCCGAGAAACCGAACCCCCCCGAACTTCACCCTTTTTACACGGGTCCGAGCCATACTCGGATTCTTCCGTATGGCTCGGTTAACCCGAGCGCGCCCGAACGTCATCATCCCGCTGTCGGATTCTCGCGAGATTCGGATTCTATATAAGCAGCCGCGCGTCGCCGCCATTTTCACACGTGCATTGAGATTGATAGGGAGAGGACGTGGCTGGCGTCCTCTCCGTTTATAATTGTAGAAGAGACAGTTGATTGCTTGTTTTATTACTAATTGTGGGGAGGATTGGGGAGCAGCTGTTAGGACTCGGAGCAGAGTGCAGAGTTTTGCTGATAGTGACCACCAGTTTTTTTTTATCCGTTCTCTGCCTGAAAAAAACGCTCCATACCATATCTGTGCTCAGTGTGCTGCATGATATATCTGTGCTGAGTGCTCACACTGCTTAATTGTGGGGACTGGGGAGCAGCTATAGCAGGAGTACAGTGCACAGTTTTGCTGACAGTGACCACCAGTATACGTTTGTCTGCCTGAAAAACACTCCTGTGGTGGCTTTTTTTATACTAGTTTAGCAGTCTGCTGACAGTGTCCACCAAGTCCATTATACTGTATATAGCAGTACGGTAGGCCACTGCTGTACCTACCTCTGTGTCGTCAGTCACTCGTCATCCATTAATAATAATAAGTATACTATCCATCCATCTACATTGTATACCTGTGGTGGCTTTTTTTCTTTATACTAGTTTAGCAGTTTGCTGACAGTGTCCACCAGGTCCATTTATTATACTGTATATAGCAGTACGGTAGGCCACTGCTGTACCTACCTCTGTGTCGTCACTCGTCGTCCATAAGTATACTATCCATCCATCTACATTGTATACCTGTGGTGCCTTTTTTTCTTTATACTAGTTTAGCAGTCTGCTGACAGTGTCCACCAGGTCCATTATACTGTATATAGCAGTACGGTAGGCCACTGCTGTACCTACCTCTGTGTCGTCACTCGTCGTCCATAAGTATACTACCATCCATCTACATTGTATACCTGTGGTGGCTTTTTTTTTTATACTAGTAGTACTAGTTTAGCAGTCTGCTGACAGTGTCCACCAGGTCCATTATACTGTATATAGCAGTACAGTAGGCCACTGCTGTACCTACCTCTGTGTCATCAGTCACTCGTCATCCATTAATAATAATAAGTATACTATCCATCCATCTACATTGTATACCTGTGGTGGCTTTTTTTCTTTATACTAGTTTAGCAGTTTGCTGACAGTGTCCACCAGGTCCATTTATTATACTGTATATAGCAGTACGGTAGGCCACTGCTGTACCTACCTCTGTGTCGTCACTCGTCGTCCATAAGTATACTATCCATCCATCTACATTGTATACCTGTGGTGGCTTTTTTTCTTTATACTAGTAGTACTAGTTTAGCAGTCTGCTGACAGTGTCCACCAGGTCCATTATACTGTATATAGCAGTACGGTAGGCCACTGCTGTACCTACCTCTGTGTCGTCACTCATCGTCCATAAGTATACTACCATCCATCTACATTGTATACCTGTGGTGGCTTTTTTTTTTATACTAGTAGTACTAGTTTAGCAGTCTGCTGACAGTGTCCACCAGGTCCATTATACTGTATATAGCAGTACAGTAGGCCACTGCTGTACCTACCTCTGTGTCGTCAGTCACTCGTCATCCATTAATAATAATAAGTATACTATCCATCCATCTACATTGTATACCTGTGGTGGCTTTTTTTCTTTATACTAGTTTAGCAGTTTGCTGACAGTGTCCACCAGGTCCATTTATTATACTGTATATAGCAGTACGGTAGGCCACTGCTGTACCTACCTCTGTGTCGTCACTCGTCGTCCATAAGTATACTATCCATCCATCTACATTGTATACCTGTGGTGGCTTTTTTTCTTTATACTAGTAGTACTAGTTTAGCAGTCTGCTGACAGTGTCCACCAGGTCCATTATACTGTATATAGCAGTACGGTAGGCCACTGCTGTACCTACCTCTGTGTCGTCACTCGTCGTCCATAAGTATACTATCCATCCATCTACATTGTATACCTGTGGTGGCTTTTTTTCTTTATACTAGTAGTACTAGTTTAGCAGTCTGCTGACAGTGTCCACCAGGTCCATTATACTGTATATAGCAGTACGGTAGGCCACTGCTGTACCTACCTCTGTGTCGTCAGTCACTCGTCATCCATTAATAATAATAAGTATACTAACCATCCATCTACATTGTATACCTGTGGTGGCTTTTTTTCTTTATACTAGTTTAGCAGTTTGCTGACAGTGTCCACCAGGTCCATTATACTGTATATAGCAGTACGGTAGGCCACTGCTGTACCTACCTCTGTGTCGTCACTCGTCATCCATAAAGTATACTATCCATCCATCTACATTGTATACCTGTGGTGCCTTTTAGTTGTGCGCATTAAAATATGGAGAACAAAAATGTGGAGGTTAAAAAAATAGGGAAAGATCAAGATCCACTTCCACCTCGTGCTGAAGCTGCTGCCACTAGTCATGGCCGAGACGATGAAATGCCATCAACGTCGTCTGCCAAGGCCGATGCCCAATGTCATAGTACAGAGCATGTAAAATCCAAAACACAAAAGATAAGTAAAATGACCCAAAAATCAAAATTAAAAGCGTCTGAGGAGAAGCGTAAACTTGCCAATATGCCATTTACGACACGGAGTGGCAGGGAACGGCTGAGGCCCTGGCCTATGTTCATGGCTAGTGGTTCAGCTTCACATGAGGATGGAAGCACTCATCCTCTCGCTAGAAAAAAAGAAAAGACTTAAGCTGGCAAAAGCACAGCAAAGAACTGTGCGTTCTACGAAATCACAAATCCCCAAGGAGAGTCCAATTGTGTCGGTTGCGATGCCTGACCTTCCCAACACTGGACGGGAAGAGCTTGCGCCTTAACCATTTGCACGCCCCCTGCAAGTGCTGGAAGGAGCACCCGCAGTCCAGTTCCTGATAGTCAAATTGAAGATGTCAGTGTTGAAGTACACCAGGATGAGGATATGGGTGTTGCTGGCGCTGGGGAGGAAATTGACAAGGAGGATTCTGATGGTGAGGTGGTTTGTTTAAGTCAGGCACCCGGGGAGACGCCTGTTGTCCGTGGGAGTAATATGGCCATTGACATGCCTGGTCAAAATCCAAAAAAAATCAGCTCTTCGGTGTGAAATTATTTCAACACAAATGCGGACAACAGGTGTCAAGCCGTGTGTTGCCTTTGTCAAGCTCAATAAGTAGGGGTAAGGACGTTAACCACCTCGGAACATCCTCCCTTATACGTCACCTGCAGCGCATTCATCATAAGTCAGTGACAAGTTCAAAAACTTTGGGCGACAGCGGAAGCAGTCCACTGACCAGTAAATCCCTTCCTCTTGTAACCAAGCTCCTGCAAACTACACCACCAACTCCCTCAGTGTCAATTTCCTCCTTACCCAGGAAAGCCAATAGTCCTGCAGGCCATGTCACTGGCAAGTCTGACGAGTCCTCTCCTGCCTGGGATTCCTCCGATGCATCCTTGAGTGTAACGCCTACTGCTGCTGGCGCTGCTGCTGTTGTTGCTGCTGGGAGTCGATCGTCATCCCAGAGGGGAAGTCGGAAGACCACTTGTACTACTTCCAGTAAGCAATTGACTGTACAACAGTCCTTTGCGAGGAAGATGAAATATCACAGCAGTCATCCTGCTGCAAAGCGGATAACTGAGGCCTTGGCAGCCTGGGCGGTGAGAAACGTGGTTCCGGTATCCATCGTTAATTCAGAGCCAACTATAGACTTGATTGAGGTACTGTGTCCCCGGTACCAAATACCATCTAGGTTCCATTTCTCTAGGCAGGCGATACCGAAAATGTACACAGACCTCAGAAAAAGACTCACCAGTGTCCTAAAAAATGCAGTTGTACCCAATGTCCACTTAACCACGGACATGTGGACAAGTGGAGCAGGGCAGACTCAGGACTATATGACTGTGACAGCCCACTGGGTAGATGTATTGCCTCCTGCTGCAAGAACAGCAGCGGCGGCACCAGTAGCAGCATCTCGCAAACGCCAACTCGTTCCTAGGCAGGCTACGCTTTGTATCACCGCTTTCCAGAATACGCACACAGCTGAAAACCTCTTACGGCAACTGAGGAAGATCATCGCAGAATGGCTTACCCCAATTGGACTCTCCTGGGGATTTGTGACATCGGACAACGCCAGCAATATTGTGCGTGCATTACATCTGGGCAAATTCCAGCACGTCCCATGTTTTGCACATACCTTGAATTTGGTTGTGCAGAATTATTTAAAAAACGACAGGGGCGTGCAAGAGATGCTGTCGGTGGCCCGAAGAATTGCGGGCCACTTTCGGCGTTCAGGCACCGCGTACAGAAGACTGGAGCACCACCAAAAATACCTGAACCTGCCCTGCCATCATCTGAAGCAAGAGGTGGTAACGAGGTGGAATTCAACCCTCTATATGCTTCAGAGGATGGAGGAGCAGCAAAAGGCCATTCAAGCCTATACATCTGGCCACGATATAGGCAAAGGAGGTGGAATGCACCTGTCTCAAGCGCAGTGGAGAATGATTTCAACGTTGTGCAAGGTTCTGCAACCCTTTGAACTTGCCACACGTGAAGTCAGTTCAGACACTGCCAGCCTGAGTCAGGTCATTCCCCTCATCAGGCTTTTGCAGAAGAAGCTGGAGACATTGAAGGAGGAGCTAAAACAGAGCGATTCCGCTAGGCATGTGGGACTTGTGGATGGAGCCCTTCATTCGCTTAACCAGGATTCACGGGTGGTCAATCTGTTGAAATCAGAGCACTACATTTTGGCCACCGTGCTCGATCCTAGATTTAAAACCTACGTTGTATCTCTCTTTCCGGCAGACACAAGTCTGCAGGGGTTCAAAGACCTGCTGGTGAGAAAATTGTCAAGTCAAGCGGAACGTGACCCGTCAACAGCTCCTCCTTCACATTCTCCCACAACTGGGGGTGCGAGGAAAAGGCTAAGAATTCCGAGCCCACCCGCTGGCGGTGATGCAGGGCAGTCTGGAGCGAGTGCTGACATCTGGTCCGGACTGAAGGACCTGGCAACGATTACTGACATGTCGTCTACTGTCACTGCATATGATTCTCTCACCATTGAATGAATGGTGGAGGATTAGATGAGTGACCGCATCCAAGTAGGCACGTCAGACAGTCCGTACGTATACTGGCAGGAAAAAGAGGCAATTTGGAGTCCCTTGCAGAAACTGGCTTTATTCTACCTAAGTTGCCCTCCCTCCAGTGTGTACTCCGAAAGAGTGTTTAGTGCAGCCGCTCACCTTGTCAGCAATCGGCGTACGAGGTTACTTCCAGAAAATGTGGAGAAGATGATGTTCATTAAAATGAATTATAATCAATTCCTCCATGGAGACATTCACCAGCAGCAATTGCCTCCAGAAAGTACACGGGGACCTGAGATGGTGGATTCCAGTGGGGACGAATTAATAATCTGTGAGGAGGGGGATGTACACAGTGAAAGGGGTGATGAATCGGAGGATGAGGAGGAGGTGGACATCTTGCCTCTGTAGAGCCAGTTTGTGCAAGGAAAGATTGATTGCTTCTTTTTTGGTGGGGGCCCAAACCAACCAGTCATTTCAGTCACAGTCGTGTGGCAGACCCTGTCACTGAAATGATGGGTTGGTTAAAGTGTGCATGTCCTGTTTATACAACATAAGGGTGGGTGGGAGGGCCCAAGGACAATTCCATCTTGCACCTCTTTTTTCTTTCATTTTTCTTTGCGTCATGTGCTGTTTGGGGAGTATTTTTTTGAAGGGCCATCCTGCGTGACACTGCAGTGACACTCCTAGATGGGCCAGGTGTTTGTGTCGGCCACTTGTGTCGCTTAGCTTAGTCACACAGCGACCTTGGTGCGCCTCTTTTTTTCTTTGCATCATGTGCTGTTTGGGGAGTATTTTTTTGAAGTGCCATCCTGTCTGACACTGCAGTGCCACTCCTAGATGGGCCAGGTGTTTGTGTCGGCCACTTGGGTCGCTTAGCTTAGTCACACAGCTACCTCATTGCGCCTCTTTTTTTCTTTGCATCATGTGCTGTTTGGGGACAATTTTTTTGAAGGGCCATCCTGTCTGACACTGCAGTGCCACTCCTAGATGGGCCAGGTGTTTGTGTCGGCCACTTGGGTCGCTTAGCTTAGCCATCCAGCGACCTCGGTGCAAATTTTAGGACTAAAAATAATATTGTGAGATGTGAGGTGTTCAGAATAGACTGAAAATGAGTGGAAATTATGGTTATTGAGGTTAATAATACTTTGGGATCAAAATGACCCCCAAATTCTATGATTTAAGCTTATTTTGAGGGTTTTTTGAAAAAAACACCCGAATCCAAAACACACCCGAATCCGGCAAAAAAATTTCGGTGAAGTTTTGCCAAAACACGGCCGCGGAATCGAACCCAAAACCAAAACACAAAACCCGAAAAATTTCCGGTGCACATCACTATACCTGAATAGCAAACCCAGGTAAGCCTAATGCGGAAGAAACCGTAATTAGACCCCCTTTCTCCTTTTTCAGATTGGAGATCCCTGCGCTGAGAGATTCCAGCTTGTAGTTCAACTTCTAAAGTAGAAATTTTTTGGGATTTTAGAGATAGGATTGCTCTGACCGAGCCGTCCAGCCTCGGGAGCACGAAAAGCTTGAATAACAGCTTCTCTTTTTTTTTTTTTGTGTGTGTGACTTGAACAGCAGGACAATGACCTGATCCTGACACAACTCTTGTATGGCGTCGCATACTACCTCCCCGTCCAGAGGAGAATCGGTAAGGTCTATTTGAAAAAATCGGTGCAGGGAAACGTCTGGAAACTGCAGTATGTCCCCCTTGGGACTCTATTCCTAAACTCACTGGTCCATGTCCGTTCCAGGACTGACTGAAGAGTATTATACGTGGTCCCACCGGTGTGGGCTCCCGCAAGATAGACCCAGCGTCATGCGGTGGATGTGGCAGAAACAGAGGATGATTTCTGCATCTGCAAACTTGAAAGGACTGCTGACCTCTTACCTTTTCACCTTCCTCTACCTGCAAAGAAAGGAAAATCCGTATCTAATCGGTCAAAATGACTGCATCCTACAATAATGCGTCACCAACCGTTGTGAGGGAACATAGGGCAAGAAGGTAGACTTACCAGTGGTATCTGCCGAGATCAACTTAACAAGGCCATCCCCAAACCAGGTTTCCCCTTCATAGGGAAGAGACTCCAGTTCTTCTCGGAGTCAGCCTCAGCATTCCATTGGTGAATCCACAACGCCCTCCTAGTCGAGACCGCCATGGAATTGGCCCGCGAACCTAAGAGTCCTATATCCCTTGTGGTCGCACGGCAGTCTGCTGCAATGTTATAGATATAACCCAACTTAAGGAGTACCCTGCATACAACTACTCCCCCATGCGCACGTAATACAAGTATAATCAACGCACACGCGGACACATAAATAGAGTATCACATATCTTCCTGCATACGATCCTTTGTGACAGGGCCCCGTGCAGAACAGGGGGTGACTCTCACTTTATTCTATCCATGGCGGTAAAAGAATAAACACTCGGAATCCTCTTGAGGATTTGAAACATCTTGTCACGGCCGCTCAGCACATGAGAAGGAATAACTTTACCTCAGCATTCATTATAAAAAATTTTATATATACATATATATACCTTTAAATACACCTATACACACAAATATATATATATATATATATATATATATATATATACATATATATATATATAACTCATTTATAAATATCCCTTTTGACAGGAACAGCAGGGTCCCTAGTGACGTTAATACGTTCTTAATGTGCATGAAACATGTACTGAATGCCGATTTTGTGGATCTAGTCAGGAAACATTATGGTCGACATAAGAAACAGTATTCGTGTCGATCTCCGGGAGTAGTAACTGGGCAAAATAACATTTACGCGATCCCGAGGGGTCTGAGGGAAATCTATTCTATGAATATGACACCCTCCATAAATATTACTACGTCTGTGTTCGTGCCACAGACCTAAGAAACCTTACTATACATACATATACATATAGGTGGTATAGCCCTTTCTGATATGCATCATATTATCATGTCAATTTTTACCCAGTCAGATATTGTTGGTGCCTACAGGGTCACCACCACACGTCTGTGTCTCCCATATAGTTTTCTCTTTGGAAGAACATACGTCTACTGACATGTTGACACTTATTCACATGTACCAAGTACCATTAGGAGTTGGCAGTGCCGACAGAGTCATTCCCACAGCCATTTGTGGCAGAGCACTCAGCTTCAGATATGCCGACACACGTGTACCAACACATTACACTGGCTATAAGGGATAGACCCCAGTACATTCTGTCAGGGAAACACAGAAGGAGTTTACCATCTCATTTCCACAGCGCTCATTATATAATGTGCTTTTTTTATCTTTAACTTATAATGCACCAAACAACTGTGCCCCCCCCCCCCCCCCCCTCGCTTTTCACTGTGATCTGTACAGCAGTGTTTTGGAAGGACCAGCGTCTCTATGAGGAGAAAATGGCGCTGAAATGAGCTGTGAGGAGTATGCCCCACCCCCTTAATGGCGCGCTTCAGCCCCGCTATTTCTTACATATATTTATACTGGCGAGGGTTAAATCTAGTGCCTGGACACTTATATATTCATTTGCCAGTCTCTGTTGAGGATTTATATGCTACCCAGGGCGCCCCCCCCCCCCCCCGCACCCTGCACCCTGTAGTGCCGCTGTGTGTGTGTGGGAGCATGGCGCACAGCGCGGCCGCTGTGCGGTACCTCAAAGCCGTCACTGAAGTCTTCTGATCTTCTTCTACACACCCGTATTCTGACTTCTGGCTCTGCAAGGGGGTTGACGGTGGGCTCTGGGAGTGAGCATCTGGGCGTACCTAGCGATCAGACCCTCTGGAGCTAATGGTGTCCAGTAGCCAAAGAAGCAGAGCCTTGAAACTCACAGAAGTAGGTCTGCTTCTCTCCACTCAGTCCCACGATGCAGGGAGCCTGTTGCCAGCAGGTCTCCCTGAAAATAATAAACCTAACATAAAGTCTTTTCAGAGAAACTCAGTAGAGCTCCCCTGTGTGTGGCCAGTCTCACTGGGCACAGAATCTAAACTGGAGTCTGGAGGAGGGGCATAGAGGGAGGAGCCAGTTCACACCCAAGTCTTAAAGTGCCCATGTCTCATGCGGATCCCGTCTATACCCCATGGTTCTTGAAGCGTCCCCAGCATCCTCTAGGACGTATGAGAAAATCGAAAATTCCTAGTTGCATATATTATCATGTAACATAACAATAACCAATTATATGACACCGAGTGGGTGCTATTATCATTTAGCGTTAGGGACCGCCTGTATCAGAAAAGTCTTGATGCAGTATGATGGCTGTAAATGCATGCTGTGCATCATGTCATGCCGTGGTGACTGTTTGTCTCCTATTACTTCCACTTGGTGTCTGGCTCATGCTGAGTAAAGACCTGTATTACACCGATGCTGCAAGTGTCGTCCTGAGTTTGTTACACATCTACATGGTGTCAGAACTGGGATGCCATGGCACAAGGTCTGAGGAGAATAGATCCGCTGATATTTGATGAAAACGTGGCTGACAACTGGCTGAGGTGTAAAAGGGAATGGCGCGTATACTCCATAGCAGGCCTTTCAGACAAATGTAAAAAAGTCCAGGAATACACGCTGCTGAACCTCGCAGGCACCGATGCTGTGGACAAATCAGATGCTTTTGTATAAGCTGACGGAGAATACAGAGAGGATCCTGTCATCCTGATTGCAAAGTTTGAAGAGATCTGCATGCTAGTAAAGAACGTAATTATGGACAGGCATGTTTTCAACAGCACAAACCAAAAGGGTAATGACACTATACAGTCCTACGTCTCCACGCTATGGCTGCTGGCAAAGAAGTGCAATTTTGGTATCCTCATAGAGGAGCTCATCAGTGACAGAATCATATGCCTCATACGCAGCGACAAGGTACGTGCACAGCTGCTGCGGGAGAAGGGCCTCACATTAGAAACTGCCATAATTATCTGTATGTTAAACGAGCAGTCTGAAAAGGGCACAAGGGAACTAAGAAAGGACACTGAGGTGTGTGTCATGGTGGCCGTTCCGCGCCGATCCTCCACATGTTGGAACTGCATGGCACAGCACCCTCCTGACAAACAAAGCTGGCCCGCATATGATAAACTATGTAATGCATGTGGCAAATGGAATCATTTTGCAAGGTGCTGCTGCTCCAAAGATCAAACTTCCATAAAGCGACAGTCTGAGTCGCGCTATAGCCGCTCACCCCGGCGGATCAACCAGGTTGAAATGGAGACAGGGTGTGAATCGGTTCGCATGACAGTTTGTGATAGTGTAGACCACTTGGATGAGAAGGGCAAAATATTTATCAAACTGAGAACAAAGCATACAAACAAGGTGGCCATAGTCAAAATAGACTCAGGAGCGAAGTGCAATGTCATATCCTACAAACAACTACGTGAAATAGATTCATCTGCACAGATAAACCCACAAGAGAAGATCAACTTGATAGCTTATGGTGGCCAGATCATCACCACACTGGGTACCACAAAGCTAACGTTTACCTGTGCTGATTTGCTATTCCACATTGTGGATCAAAAGGTTAAACCACTGCTAGGCCTCCCTGACAGTATGAAGCTAGACCTTCTCAAATTGGGGCCTGAGGTACACGCAATACAGATGACCGTCCCAGAGATAAAAGACTTTCAGGATTTATTTGATTGCAGTACACTTGGCAAGCTCCCTGTTGTGTACCATATGAGGCTGGATGACTCCATTGTACCTACTGTCTGTGCCCCCGGAGGGTTCCTATCACAATGAAAGACAAAATCATTAAAGAGATCCACAGAATAAATCAATTGGGTGTCATTGCCCCCATAGAGGAAGCAACACAGTCGGTGTCCGCCAGGGTGGCCGAATCAAAAAAGGATGGGACTGTACGTCTTTGTATTGATCCAGTACACTTAAACAAAGCACTGCTGCGTCCATATCACCCTCTCCGCACATTCGAACAAGTGATTGTTGACATGCCAGGTGCCACAGTTTTCAGTACCCTGGATGCAAAGTGCGGATTCTGGCAAATCCCTTTGGACAGAGCTTCGTCCCTGCTCACCGCATTCGTGACCACGATAGGGCGGTATGTCTTCCTTCGCATGCCCTATGGAACCACTATGGGCAGTGAGGTCTTCCAGCGCTGCATGCAGCAACTGTTTGCAGGCTATCCCTGTGAAATCATCGTCGATGACATCTTGGTATGGGGCCGCACCAAGGAAGAACATGACCAGCGGCTGCACCAGGTACTTGAACGGGCCCGTGCTTTGAACCTCAAGCTCAACCAAATGCAAGTTTAGAGTCACCGAAGTGACGTACGTGGGCCACGTGCTCACCAGTCAAGGCGTCAAACCGGACCCAAATAAAATCACTGCCATCCAGCAAATGCCAATTCCGGCTGACCAACAGGCACTGCAACGTTTCCTGGGGATGACCAACTACCTGTCTAAATTTGTTCCGCAATACAGTGAAACTACG
This sequence comes from Pseudophryne corroboree, assembly GCF_028390025.1. Taxonomy (NCBI): domain Eukaryota; kingdom Metazoa; phylum Chordata; class Amphibia; order Anura; family Myobatrachidae; genus Pseudophryne; species Pseudophryne corroboree. Next base: position 662,425,877 of record NC_086444.1, on the reverse strand, counting down.
GCACCTTTGCGGCAGCTACTCCACCAGGACTCAGAATGGTGCTGGCTGGACACACACACAGCTGCTGTTGATCGATTAAAGACCATGCTAACCAATCCACCGGTCCTGCAATACTTCAATGTGCGTGATCCGGTAGTCCTCTCTGCCGACACTTCACAGAGTGGTCTTGGGGCCGTATGCCTCCAACACTGCAGACCGGTGGCTTTTGCTTCCAGGGCCCTCACTGACACTGAAACCAGGTATGCACATATTGAGAAAGAACTGTTGGCACTGGTGTTCGCCTGCAACCGCTTCCATGACTTCATCTATGGCCGTCCTGTGGAAACCGACCATCAGCCTCTTATCACCATACTGAAGAAGCCCATTCACTTTGCTTCTTCCCGTATTCAGGGCATGATGCTCAAGCTGCAGCGGTACAACCTGGATGTCGTATATAAGCGAGCCAAAGAAATGTACGTTGCTGATGCTCTGTCTCAAACCTTCCGACTACTGACATGAACACTGCTGAGGATGACTATGAGGTCATGGCTGTGGAGGTGCTCCCTACCAAGCGGCTGGAAGAGCAGCATGCTGCTACACTTGCGGATGATCTTTGCCAGCGTCTCTCTGCTGTGATTATCAACGGCTGGCCATCCTCTTCCAAGGAACTGCCGCACTGCCTTCGCCCCTTCTACTGTATGAGAGATGAGCTCACCGTGTCTGATGGTGTCATCCTGCGGGGTCATCACTTTGTGATTCCGGCTGCCCTTCAGACGTTCTACACCCAGCAGATGCACCAGGGCCATGCTGGCCTGGAGGCTACCAAACCACGTTCTGGCCCTTCATGTATCGTGACATTGACCGTGCTATCTCGTTTTGTGCACCCTGCAATGCCTTGCATCCACACCTGCCACTGGAGCCCATGCTGCTCCATGACATTCCTGATCTTCCGTGGTCCATTCTTGCGGGTGATTTATTCGAATGGAGGGGGAAGGAGTACCTAGTACTAGTTGACTCCTATTCAGGATGGTTTGAGATAAACTACTTGCCCAGTGGTCATTGCAAAGCTGAAGAGTCACTTTGCCGCACATGGCACCCCACTGCAGGTGATCACTAATAATGCCATGCAATTGAAGAGTCAAGAGTTCAAGGACTTTGCGAATATATGGGACTTCCAGCACATCACTAGTAGTCCACACTACCCACAGTCAAGTGGATTGGCAGAGCGTGCAGTCCGCTCTGCAAAGAACCTAATGGAGAAGTGTGCACGAAATGGATCGGACATATACTTGGCACTGTTAAACTTGAGAACCACGCCCCAAGAGGGACTTCCATCCCCTGCACAGTGCCTATTAGCATGGCGCACCCGCACAGGCATCCCAATGGCAAAGCAGCTCCTGCAACCCAGAGTAGAGCTACAGGTACGGGAGAACATCAGCAAGTGCAGAACATCAGCAAGTGCAGAACATCAGCAAGTGCAGTATGCTTCTTATAACAGATCAGCATACCGCCTGCCACCACTGTCTCCAAGCCAGCCTGTCCGCATGCAAACCGAGCAAGGATTTAACAGAATAGCGGTGGTTCAGCATCCTGCAGGTCGTCCAAATAGCTACGTGGTACAGTCTGATAATGCCCTCTATGAACGCAACTGCCACCATCTGTTAAGTGTACCTGAAGAAAGCTCTACACAACCTGACTCATCAGTTTCTACCACAGCTGCAACCAATGTCAGTGATGATTCGCATCGCATGGACAGTCCTTCCTCAGAGACTACTTCTGAAGTAATAGAGCCCTCTGGTGCCACAGTGGACATGCTCATAGGTTCCCAGTGTACCATTACCAGATCGGGCCGTGTGTCCAAACCCAACTCAAAGTTCCAAGACTTTATTGTAAAATGTCTTTTATTTTGTTCATGTCTAACATTGTCACATTGTTGTGTTGTATTAATTTCATATATGTTCTGCATCCTTCCAGTTTGAAAGGGGAGATGAAAACGCATGCTGTGCATCATGGGAGATGATGTCATGCCGAGGTGACTCACTTCCTGTTTGTCTCCTATTACTTCCACTTGGTGTCTGGCTCATGCTGAAAGCTAAAAGTTGCTGGCTGCGATCAACTCGGAATGACCACCATGAGCCGCTTAAAAGGGAGATGTATACACTTTTGAGAGGGATAAAGTGGATAAGTTGCCCATAGTAACCAATCAGCTTCTAGCTATCAGATATCTAGCTCACAGGTTCTCAAACTCGGTAATCAGGAACCCAAACAGTTCATGTTTGCCAGGTCTCCTCACAGAGGCCCTCATTCCGAGTTGATCGCTCACTAGCTACTTTTTGCAGCCGTGCAAACGTATAGTCGCCGCCCAAAGCCGAAACTAGGATTTTCGGCACCCGGGGCAAGGCAGTAATTTGGCGCCATACTCCAACCCCACCGCCCCCCTCCCCTCATTCTCACACACACACACACACACACACACACACACACACACACACACACACACACACACACACACACACACACAAAAACTGTCATATTAAAATATACAGATTATCAAAAATTTTGAAAAATAGGGGATACTATTGGACAATATACCCCTACATGCCTCAAATGCCCTAAGCATCACATGCCCTCCCAGCAGCGTGTTCCACTACATGCCCCCCTGTATGTCCCCATACATTGCACTATATCACTGCACTATGGGGGTAATTCCAAGTTGATCGCAGCAGGAAATTTTTTAGCAGTTGGGCAAAACCATGTGCACTGCAGGGGAGGCAGATATAACATGTGCAGAGAGAGTTAGATTTGGGTGTGGTGAGTTCAATCTGCAATCTAAATTGCAGTGTAAAAATAAAGCAGCCAGTATTTACCCTGCACATAAACAAAATAACCCACCCAAATCTAACTCTCTCTGCACATGTTATATCTGCCCCCCCCCCCCTGCAGTGCACATGGTTTTGCCCAACTGCTAAAAAATTTCCTGCTGCGATCAACTTGGAATTACCCCCTATATCATAACACTACATCACTGCACTACATTCCCCTATCTACTGCACTACATTACTATACTACATATCCTATATGGTACACTAAATCACTACACTACATGCCCCTATACACTGCATGACATACCCTATATGCTACACTACATCATTATTACTACATCCCCTTATATTCTACACCACATCAGTGCACGACATGCCCCTATATACTGCAATACATTACTACACTACATACCCTATAAGGTACACTACATCACTACACTACATAATTCCTCTATCTGGGAGGCAAAGCGGAGGTTGATACTGCTAACTGGGAGCACAGTGCCGATAATAAAGTCTGTCTTTAAACTCAGTGGCGCACCCAGGGGGGGTTTCCGAGCACCCAGAAACCCCCCTCCACTAAAAAAAAAAAAAAAAAATTTTTTTTTTTTTTTTTTAGCTGCATGAGTATTATTAATGGCTGTCTAGCGTCCTCTGCAGCCTGATGTCTTCCTGGTGGCACTTGTAAGTGCAATAAAAGTTTACTTTATTTTAATTATAGTACATATATATCCATGTGCATACATATATACACATGTATATACATACATAGACACACACACACACGATATATACATGTGTATATATATGTGTACTGTATGTGTGTGTACATATATATATATATATATATATATATATGTATGCATGTTTAATATGCTATGTATATGTGTATATGTATGTGTGTATGTATGTATATATATATATATATGTATGTATATATATATATGTGTGTAGATATATGTATATATATATATATATATATATACACACACACACTAGTTTTACGGACCCAGCATATACTGGGTCACCTCAGTCCCCACCCCCGTGATTGGCTCCGCCCAGTTCTGGAAACCCCCCCATGCAAATCCTGCGTTTGCCACTGAAACTCACCACAAAGCTGCTGTGGTGATACTCAGTGAGAGTTGGAGGTTGTCCAGGCTCTTAGTTTCCACTGTCAAGTGGATAGCTAGCAAAGTGAGCCTTTGATTTCTGTAACCTCGGTGACTGCACCTGTTAACAAGCAAAAACCTGGGGCAGCGTGTCCTCTCAATGGTGTGTAGCCGACAGCTTGTTATACCCAGGTTGGTGCTGGGCAGGCAGCCGGGATCATAGCCTGCTGAAAAAAACAGCACCAACAGCTCGCTTCCATAGCTTGCACGGTGCACAACACGCTAGTTGCAGCACTGCATGGCAAAGAAGAACGTTTAAGGCAGTTGCCGGCATAGGAGAGATCCCAGGTACGCACAGTGTTGGAGCTAGCCGCGGGCAGACAGGTGGGTCAGAGACACTGCCCCGGAAGCTGTCTGCTGTCTCACTGGAGCAGCACAGCACTGCCGATAAAAAAACTAAACTAAACCCTGCTCCTCTATAACTCCTCAGCGTCCCCTCAAATCCTGCACCCGGGGCGCATGCCCCCTTAGCCCCCCCCCCCCTAGTTACGGCCCTGTCGCCGCCCACGGGGGAGTGTATTTTCGCTTTGCAAGTGTGTGATCGCATGTGCAGCCGAGCGGGACGAAAAAGTTTTTTGCAGTTTCTGAGTAGCTCTGACCTTACTCAGCCCTTGCGATCACTTCAGCCTGTCCGGTCCCGGAATTGATGTCAGACACCCGCCCTGCAAACGCCTGGACACGCCTGAGTTTTCCCTACCACTCCCAGAAAATGGTCAGTTGACACCCATAAACGCCCTCTTTCTGTCAATCTCCTTGCGAACGGCTGTGCAAATGGAATCACCGCTAGAAGCATTGCACAGCAACAATGCTGTTTGTACCCATACGACGAGCGTGCGCATTGCTGTGCATACGCATGCGCAGTAGTAACCTGATCGCTGCGCTGCGAAAATCTGCAGCGTGCGATCAACTCGGAATGACCCCCTGAATCACAAGTGAAATAATGAATTTGACCTGTGGATGTTTTAAAATGTGTCAGTGAGCTACGCATACACCTGTGCACCTGCTGGGTGACCTGCAAAATATAAACTGTGTGGGGTCTTGAGGATCGAGGTTAAGAACCACTGATCTTCCTCATTGTATGAAATGACAGAAATTGGTTGAATGCTATGGGCAACTTTTCCATTTTATCCCTCCTGAAGGTTTGATACATCTCCGTTTAGTGATTATTTGTTGTGGGTGGTCACTGGTATTCACAGGGAATGTAATGTCCAAGTCTCATGTGAGGAGCTTTGGAGTAAATGTTTGACCTCAAGTCATGAGGGGCAGTTTGTTAACATTAATTGAATCTAGGTGGGCATCTAGATCAGGCATTCCCAACCACAGTCCTCAAGGCACACTAACAGTCCAGCTTGTAAGGCTAGCCAAACTTAAGCACAGGTAACTTAATTAATACCTCAGTTATTTTGATGTAACCATCTGTGCTCATACATGGATATTACTAAAACCTGGACTGTTATGGTGGGTACACACTTAGCGATAAATTAAACAACGTCGCTCATTTTGACCCTTCCTGAGCGACGTCAGTGTATGCAGCCGCTGCCGAGCGATGCGCGGCCCCGCGGATCGTTGACAACCCTCGCTGTCAGCCATGCATGCAGCTCAGTTTGGACTGTTGTCAAAGAACTGCATACACGCCCAATGTGACGTTACTGAGCGATATCGTTTCCATATTGCTGAGTGTGTACGCACTGCCGCCAACCCTGGCCCAGGAAGGGAAACACTAGGTGATCGCCTAGTGTGTACCCATCTTTAGTGTCCCTTGAAGACCAAATTTGGGAAACAGTTATCTAGGGTGCTGTGGTTTGGGGATAGCATAAAGTCACTAATACTATATGTTTAATGTCCCCATACTGTGCATCAACATAGATAGGGAGGAGCAATAGCTGGCAGCTTACCAGTGAAGCTGCTGCTCCCCCATAGTATTAAGCACAGACCAGTACTCCAGCGTTCTGCCTATTTGACCTGCCTGCTACTTACCTGTATACTGACTCAGTCTGATGACAATTCTTTTGCCCTCTCCCTTGATACTGTGTTCTGCATCTTCCTGGATATGAATTAGTCTTCCTTTTTGACCTACTTCAGTATGTTCCCTGATACTGCTTTGCCCTTTTGGTCACTGACCTGTGCCAGATGACATGCTCCAGTCCACCTTATGGCAACCAGCTCAACCACTCAGTCTGACGCTACCTCTGGCTGTCACCATCCAGTTCACAGGGAACCCAGTCAGAGGGTAAACTTGTGTGTCAGGCGCAGGGAAACCCAAACTCCCTTGCGAGGGTTCCTGGTGAAGACCACCGATATGTTAGACTCTGTTCTGGGTCTACGCCAACCCTTGTGTACTCAGAGAATCCATATTCCCGATGAGAACCATGACAGCATACTATGACCCCAAACACGGATGCTGCTAGTAATCCCTCTACTAAAGAGTTGCTGGAGCATCTACTTAATAGGGTTGAAAAGTAGGAAAATAACCAAGAACGGATTATGCAATGTCTGTAGACCCTAGTGCAGCAGATTGATGCTATTTAGCCTTCCCCTTTTTCACCTACTTCCCCTTCTGTAGCCCCTGTCCAATCTGTTTGAAGTATTATATCATTTACGGATACCCACACCTCCAAAGTTTGACGGAGTTCCCAGAAGCTGTTGGGGTTTCCTCAATCAATGTTCTGTATAATTTGAATTCAAAGCAAAAAAGAGAACCAAAAGTGGTTGCTAGGTTGGACGCACTAATGAAATTTGTATAGATTTTAATTACTTTAAAACTTAGCTTTTATTGCTTCACCTACTAATATGCCCCCTTTATATGGGGATTACACAGCAAAACATAGAGGTTAAAATCAATACATACAAACATACAAGTGAAAAGAGAAAATATAGGTGTAAAAAGATTTAAAAAGCGGTACTTCCACTATTACTCCGGCAGGTGTGGGAATGAAATTGTTAATGGAGCCCCTGAGAGTCTGACTTATATTGGTTAATAAATTCTCACAGTGTGATACAACTTTGATTATGCACAAGACCAGTAGATATGGTTCACAGAATTTAGTCCATATATCGAATGTACCACAAGTTTGGAATATTTGTTTTATTAGTGAGAGCCATGTGCTAGCTGGTTCAGATGTGGAAACTAATTTGTCACAATAAACTGTTACTCTATATATGATGTTTTTTTGTGTTTTTTTACTGTGTGTTCACTCTTACTATATATCTTTAGCATTCTGTACTTTAGTGTTTTATACACATTGATCTCATGCTCTAAATCACTGATATTTATTAGAAAGAGCAGGGGTAAATATCCCTGACATGGAAAATTGTCAAACAGTGAGTCATACAATTGTCTTATGACTCTGCATATATATATAGGTGACAGACCAGTCAGTCATACAGTTACCACTGTATTATACCCACTGATGTTCTCACTAAATTGTTGGGACAGCCTGTATTGCCTGCAAGAATGAAATTCGCTACATGAATATTATTTCTCAGGCTGCATCTATGATTAGATGTATTGTATCGAAAAGTACAGGCCAGTTCCCCTCCTTTACATGTCACTGACCTGTATCATTAAGATACTGTAGCAATCTGTGTTTATTTTCTTATAACACAGAGTTGGTATTTTGCTACTATGTTACTCTATCTCAGGTTAAATCTGTGCTTCAGATAGGATATATCAAGATGTGCTAACCGGTTCCCTTCCTTTATATATCACCAGTTAATATTTAAGGGCTGGTAAATATGCACTTAATTACTGATATAAAAGTGGTCAGGTCATAACTTTCACATGTAGGTACTATTGGCTAAATCAGCCTGGCAGTACTGCTATGATATTTAGTTCTATTAACAGATTGTGTTCTGAGTGTAACACATTGACTGGTAACCATCCATAACTACACAATACTGTTGATAGTGACAACGGCACATACTGGTCTGTTATTCATAATGCTCTCTGGGTGAATTACATACAATCTCATTGCTCCCTAACGACCAACACTGACTCTTAGAATTATATCTAGTAATCTCGTTTTATAAGGGTGTCAGTGGAGGTCTGATATGACTATCTTTCTAAATTAGAATCTGTACCATTGCTAAATTAGGAGTGTGGTAAGCCGCCGAAACGCCGACGTGCACGTTTCGCTGTATAGCTTTAACGAGGCTGGGAATTTGAATTGCAAGCTGCCAACTTCCCACAGAAAGGACGAATGTAACTTATATTGGGATGCGGTCAGGATCCTGACAGTTAGAATACTGATAGCGGGATCCCGACAGTCAGAATCCTCATGGATCCCAAAGGTAAGTACTGGCCTTCGGATTTGGGTTAGGCTGCTGGCATAGGGGGGTAGTTAGGGTTAGGCTGTGGGAAGCGGAGGTTAGGGTAAGGCTGCAGGAGGGGTGGGTTAGGGGTAGGGGTACAGTAAATATATTTACCGCTATCTGTTGAGATTCTGACTGTTGGAATCCCTACTGCTGGGATTTCGTACCCAACTGTTTCCCTGTTATCTGATCCTCTGCCACGCAACTGCATGGATCTTTTAAACACCTTTAAGAAGGTATTTCACTAAACTGGACGAGTAACGTCAGCAGAATCCGCCATATTGCAACTGAAGTAAAGGACTCCATCCTTAGGACAGTGTGCAGCCTTTACACCATGGGTAGAGAACTCAGGAAAATGAACAAATCCATTGCTCCAGTTATAGATTTGCCCCTCACTTTTTGGCTCCCCTTGAATTTTCAGAAGATTTATGGGCCTGATTCATGATTGTGTGGAATTACACAGCCGCAAGGAAGCAGCTGTGAAGTCTGTGTCATTAAAATTCGAATGCAACAGGAGGCGTCTGTAGGACATAGACACCTCCTATTTGCATTAGCAAGGATTCAAGTGCTGTGTCTGTGGACCCAGCCTGAGATCACCATCACGACCTTGTTGTGATGGTTTTAGGCACTGGCCAGCCTGCATAACCAGAAGCTTAAGCAGGCTAGCCATCAGATCAGAACACCAGGGTCCAGGAAGTCTGCTTCCGACAACTGCCTACAAAACAGAGACAACATGCCCCCATTTCGAAGAATGGTGTCAGGTGCCACTCCCATTCTGCCCCCCAAACGTTGCAGCATGTCAAACATGCTGCAGCTATCAGGGGGCTGCGGGCGATATCGCAAGATGCGTTCTGCACATGCACAGAACTTCTGGGTTTGCAAATATGAATTAGGAACTATTTACTTGATGTGGTGTACTGTGCTTCCTCTCTGTGTAATTAGGAAAGGAGGGGGTTAATAGTATGCTGCCTAGATATCAATGGCTCTTTTTCATCAGTTTTGTAAACAGAAGTGTAATGTACCTGGCGCAATACAGATCATATCCTGTCTGTGTCACTATACCATTTATCAGGGAGATGTTACTAGAAATTACATGAAAAACCGAGCCCCGCAGACATAACTCGATACAGTGCTGCGCGAACTGACAGGTCACTCCCGATCACTCCATTGAAATGAATAGGGAAGCACTTCTGTTCCCACGCTCTCAGCTAATCAGCACTTCCCCATTCATCTCAGTGGAAGTGATTGGGAGCGATTTGTCATTTCACACAGTATTGTACCGAGTGTACAGTGCTGTCCGTGTTGCTTGGGTTTTTGGTCTGTTATTTTCTGAAGACTTATGGATACCTGCTTGGATTGTAGAGGAGGTCTTTCAATGGTTTGGTAATTATGAAATTTATTAATAAGGGATTAAAACATTGTGTGCGTGTCCAGTTTTTATTTTACTATTTCCTATGCAGGTGTACTACAGGTTCCAGCGAGCCATTTATGTCCAGG